>NC_072019.1:300000-600000 GCF_027791375.1 Indicator indicator
TTAGGATCAATTAGCATATCAAGACTCAATATTAAAAAACCCCCTCAAACTAAATCAAACCAAATCAAACAGGCAAAACCAGACAAACAAACAGCACCCCCCCACCCCACCAAAATCCCTCACTGAAACCAACCAACCAAAACCCACCACCACCACCAAACACAAAACAATCCAAACCTTCCAAAGCATTTTTCACTGGATCTGTGTAGTAAAACTATTGAGCAACTTGGGATTTCATGAGCTTCATTGTTTCTGTCACCATCTTGTAGGGTAAGGATGTGCTTTAAAGAGTTTATTGCCTGAAGCTCTGCATGGCAGAAGTGACAGAAGCATTCCAGGCAACAATGTATATTTATTTTATTGATCTGCTGCGTGGGTTTTGTGTATGAAACACATGCTAAACCTTTCCAAAGGCAATTTCACTCATCTAATCATCATGCAGAGCAAATTCAACAGGAAACAGTAAAAGAAGCCTCTATTAATTTAGCAGAAAGGACAGAAGCTGAGAACCTGAATATGCCAAACTACCTTTTCATATTTTTTGGACTTAGTTATTTTGGTATTTAATCTCAAGTAAAGGTTTGAGGAGCTGTGTCCATAGAGAAGACTTGAGGAGTCTCTATGTTATATGGATGTTTCTTTTGAAAATTTCTGTAATGCATGCTTCACCTTTCCTTAAGTCTGCTGATCCACTAGATTCCTTCAGCAGATCTCTTTGGAGAGGTGATGCTTGGATCTTATGGAATTGGCTGCTCTTCCTGCCTGTTTTCTACGGGAAGGGTTGAGTCAAGCTGTCTTCTATCTTTCCATCTTTCCCTTCCTTGTATTTCCCTTACATTTGTGACACCTCCATGGCTTCCAGTCTAATTCTGTCTGCATTTCCTCTGGCTGCTATTTAAGCAAACAACCATTACCTTCCACTCACCATACTGAATTTCAAGGCTACCGTCAGAAGATAAATCAGAGAGTCCTTGAACTTCTGCATTCCCCAATTCCCTAATGAACAGTAATGATGTTAATCATGTTTTAAGAATGCTTAAAATACTAATTAAGCAGAAGACCTATCAGATGTCTAAGACTTTGTTTTTAAATAATAAAAGATTAAAAAAATCGGTGCCTCTTCAGTATGTTGCCTGCCCAGGTAGATCAGTTCCTACCTAAAGCCATCAGAAGGCATTTTGCAAGGGTAAGTTACAAGAGGTTACCTAATTAATTACTAGGAACAAAATACTGTGTTGTTGGTTTCTTTTCCTGCTCAGGTTTTAATAATGAAAGTCTGTTGCTGCCTCTGGTTTAACCTTGTATTCTGTGACATGTTTATCATATTTGTGTATCTGTTACTTTATCTTCAAATAAGACAGACTAGTTGGATTTCTAAACTTCTGTCTTTCTGTTCCCCCCCCCCCAAAGTATTTTGTATTCAAAATATGTTTATTAAGAATTGTTTTTGTTTAAAGTTGGTCTGTCAAAGGAGTCTTAGATACAAGATAAGAGACTTCCTTGAAAGGGAGAAGGGATTAAAAATTCAGTTCTCCTTTGAGCTGGAATTCTCTTTACATTGCAAAAAGAGTGGATATTATTGTTCCCAACCCCTGCAGTTTGGCATTCACCCCGTAGTCTATCAAGCTGTTCAGGAAAGATGCTTGATGCCACTCTAGTCTTGCAAAGCACTTCATTCTTACAGGACTGGAATTCCAAATGTGGACTGCAAGTCTGGTATTAAAGTACTGAATTTTGCAGAGCAAAAGCTCCAGGGCCCAGGGTACCCTGAAAGCTCTAGTGGAACTCAAATAAAAATCAGCAGAGTTTCTTTAAAATCCTGTTCCTTCTCTGCAGTTTCATACCTTCTTTACAATATGTGATAGTTTTAGAACATCTCCCCCAGCCTTTTATTTTCCTTCAAAGATAGAGAGACAATGTTTCAGTGTAAGAGACTGCCAGGAAATGGCCGCAACTTGCGTTTACTTCAGTGCTTCCCCACAGCTTTGCAACCCTGCAGTCAAAAAGGCAAAGAGGAACCCTAGTCCCTTCCAGACAGACCTTCTTGCTCTTTTTCATGTGCAAGTCACAGCTGGTAACTTTGAGTGTCCAAGGTTTTGGCACCAGGATTAGGAAAATTACCGCTTAGACATGAAAAATAGACGAGTAGTGCTGTAAAGCTGGAGTAGTGCAGTGGTGAGGCTGCCTGCCGTCTGTAACTGCCAGAGCAGTGTGAGCAGCCTGCAGTTTGGAACCCAAGCTGTGTGCTTTCAGCAACAGTTCTGCTGCCCACGTACAAGGACACTGATGTAAAACCCAACGCAGTTGCCCTTAGCTGTGTTCCTTCTGCAGCGGCAGGAAAAACTCACTGAATTGAAGAGATTTCTTCTGAATTCTCACCAGGGGCAAATCTCTCAACTAAGAAATATCAGTTTTGCTGATGCTTTTTTTTTAGTAGTGCTGCTTAAAATTGTGTGAGCAGAGTAATAATGGAGCTCAGTGCTTACTGTTGCTAATGTGAAGTCTGTATTACTAATTTAATCCTGTTAGCTAAGTCCAAGGTTGCAGATCCTTAATTTTTCTTTTTTTATCCTAAATGAATCTTATTAATTTATTAAAAATTAAAGACCAGCTATCAGTCCATTCCTCCCTTTCCTTACTTTGTTTTGCCTGCCTTCCCTGCCCTTCCACACCTGGGGATGCACACTCATGTTCATACGTTTTGCTCTCTTGTTAACTATCTTTAATCACCCCTCAGTGTTGCTCCACGAGCCCCACACTTCTACAGTTTGCCAAATCACCTCCTTCCCCCAGGAGATCTGCCTTTGTCAAGATGTGGGGTTTGACAGCTACCCAGATAGCAATGAATCAGTGTTTTTATTTTTCCAATGCATATGCAAGTCACTTTGCTTGATACAAATCACACTGTGGCCAGTTCACTTTGGAACAGGATATCCATTTGCCAGCTGACTTTCCTGCTGGCTTTCTGGACTGATGCATCCAAAAGCCTCCTTTTTTAAAAATGACTACAACTTTGTGACTAACTTTTCCAGCCTGTATTTCTCAACTGTAGGCTGGTGTTTACTTTGGCTGACTTCCCACTGTATAATATGCACTGTTCATGCCAGCTCATGGCAAAACTCACAATTAAGAAAAAAAAAAAGAACAGCACAGATGTTTGCCATAACTTGCTTTGCACACTTTACCTTGCTAGCACCATCCATTCCTTTTCCTCTCTCCCCTAATGCCATCTCCTCCTTCTCTTTATTATTAATCTAAAAGTTCAATATTTGCTTTTTAAAAAGCATTGAATCATGTAACTTTCCATGCATTGGCACATTGTGGGGAGTGGCTGTCCTGCAAGGGTGAGCAGACATGTTCAGTGGCTTGCTTTGCATACTGCAACTTACGAGTGCACCAAAATCCCTCTGGCTTCCATCCCAACCCTCAATTATTTCAGGCCTCATTTTCTTCTGCCATGTGTTAGTGTCCACTGACTTCCCAGGAGCTGCTCCTGATTTACAGAAAGGAAGCAAAAGTGGAATGGGAATGTTTGTATAGAGAGGAAATTTTGAAAAGCAGTGAGAATTTACAGCTTTGCCTAACATTTTAAATCCTTTGTGAGTGTTGTGTGCTCCCCTGGAAGCTGTCTAACTACAGGATTCAGTGAATGTTCTTTGAGTCAGTTCCTCATTTGGTCTGAGCTGTTTCCAGAGCTGTATGACTTAGACTGAATGCATGCAAAATTAATGTATCTAATGTTTCTTCTTTTTCCCCCCTCTTTCCTCCCTGCTGCAAAGGGGAACAACAGAGTAAGTTGCCTTTTACAAAATCCTTTCGTATCCTGTCTCAAGGGTTTTGTCAGGAAAGTTGGTTTGGCTTTTAGTTCACACAGCTATTGCCTGCATCCTCTGAACAGCAAACCCTATTAAAATCTAGGTGCAAAAGCATCTTCTAGAAAACTATTACTGGCCCTTTCCTTTAATTTCAGGGAAGGAGATGTGTTAAGTGTTGCTGAGTGTTATTTCTTTAAGGCGGTTCAGCAAGAATGATTCTATAAAACGATATTGGGACCCAAGATTATGAAGGTATAATAATAAAGGCCTTCTGAGGAAGGGTTATTACAGTCTGATGAAACTCATTACAGCTGGATTTTTTGACCATACATCAAAGCTTGTATTAATGGGTAGTTATAAAAACCCAGCACTAAAGTCTTAAATAACAGATTTGCTGGCGTTGTTGGCTAAGCTGAACTAGATCAGTGTACTGGCTTTGAAGGTGCCTTAAAATGGATGGAGGAGGGTGGGGTCAACATTTGACTTGGCTTCTAGACCCCTGATGTGTTCCAGCTGGACAGCAGCAGAAGGGTGTGGGGTGTAGAGCGAGAGAACTGAAATATGCATGGTTGGGGTTTTTTTTGAAAGTAAGCAGCACATAAAAAGAGTTTTGCTGATGTTGTTCTGATAAACTAACAATCAAACAGTTCCCAGGGTTAGAACTTTTTGATGCCATTTTTACTGAGCTTAAGAATGGAAATTGCACATCCCACACTTTGGAGTATGATGCAGAGAGAGTTTGTCATACCATGGAAAGAAGTTATACAGCTTTTGTGCTGCCTTCCTTCCCCCCTTCTTCCTGTTTTGGTATATTAACCCGTAAGAAGATATATCTGGAGCATCAAGACACCTCAGAGACAGTGTTGAAAGTAACCCCTGAATAACTGCCTGGAGCATCTCATTGTGAGCTTGAAGCATTTCTTGGGTATTTGGGAAAGAGTCACATAGGTTTTAAACATCCTGAAGGTTGTGGAATTTTGTCTGCTTTCAATTTTTGTATTTTTAAGACTTTGGGACCACTTCCATCTCCATGTGGTGCTCAGAAGCACTGAAAAATCTTCCATTTTGTTGGCTTGCATGAGAAAAGGGTCTCTTAGTGTTGGGCAGGGTGGTGTTAAAAGAAGTGGTGTGTTGATGGCATGGAAAGAGGGACTTTACACAGGAGGCAGAGTGAAATGTAAATGTTGACTGTGTACACTAAAACGTCAAGGTAGTGTTGAGAACATTGCTTTATGATATGCTGACTTAAGGCTTTGCTGCTGCGGCGGGTGGTGAGCTGATCTCCAGAGGAGAGACATTAGACTGTAGATGCTCTGTCAAGGGAAGTGGGCACAGATGGGGCACCAAAGAGCTCTTGGGGCTGGCAGAAACAGTCTGGAAGGCAGGAGTTGCATGGATCAGCTCTGTTCTCTGGAGACTGAGCTGTGAGGCATGCCAGGGAGGACACAACTGGTGGTACCTGACATAGAGTTAGTTGCTTCCATAAGTAAGCGCAGGGGAGACCTGTGATGTGTGAGGCCTGGGGGAGCTGTTAGCTCTTCTTTTACTCTGAGCAAAGGGCAATTCTTCCTGTAGGTTCAAAAATGTTTTCCCTCTGGCCTGGGCTGTCAGCCAGAAGGTAACTCCAAAAGAAATCTCCAGAAAGCCATTCTGATCCTTGGACCCAGTTCCTTGTAAGGATTCTTGTATCCTCATCTGTATCATCGTCCCCCACTTCTCTTTCAGACAAGTCAGTCATGCTGGATTCTGGAGCTTGCATTACCCCTTTTAGACAGAATTAACCTGCAGCTGCCTGCTGACATTTCTGCACCTAGTGATCTGGAAAATGAAATTATTAAACCTGAGAGCTGAGAAGACTTTTTTTTAAGAAGAGGTTGGAGGAAGAGAGAAATTGATTGAGGCAGATTGAGGATGGTGATGTGGCAAAGCTGCATAATCTTTCCTTCCTGTCCTGGTCCACATTTACTGGGTAGCTAGCAGAGCTGGAACCCCTCCTGCTACTGCTGCCTGGTGTAGCTTTCGTATTGTGCATCACGCCGTACGTAAAAATCCTCTACCTACCCATCCACTCAGAGGGTGGCTGCTTTTTACCACTACCTTCAGCTTTGCGCTCTTACATTTGCAAAAGTAAAAATAAACATTGGACTAAAGAGTTCCTAAGAAGTGGGGGAAGGGAAGAGGGTTTATAATCGTCAGCAGACTACTACTAATTTTTATTTTTGCTTTATATTGTTTTACCGTCATTAATGTAATTGAGATTTCTCACACAGTTGAAGATAAATATATCTACAAAGGGTTTGTTGGATGAAATCTGTAAAAGGGTCGTGTGGAATGAGGTAATGGAGACCTACCTCATTCAGCAAGCACATGTTGGCAAGCCTCTTCTTACTAATATTAAAACTGAACTCCACTCTGCAGTCTTGCACAGAAAGAGAGGAATATTCCACAGATCCTCAGCCCAGATACTGAAGACAGAAGAGTTGAAGTCTGCCTAGTGTCTTAATCCACCATTGTGAATTTTCTTCCTCCCCTGTGCATCTGCATCACTCTCATTTTGAAAAAAAAAAAAAAAAGGTAATAAAAACTCCTCCCCACAGCAGACCTTCAGAGCCTGCTGTTTGAAAACCACAGCAAAACCTGTGGCGTTCTCATGAGGGCCAGCTTCAGTATGCTGCTAACACTGCCAGGTTAAAGACTAGATAGAAATGATGTCCTAGGGATTTGACATCAAAATGTCCCAAGGCACTGAAGCAGCAGAACAACAGGAACAAACCCCAGCCCACACAGTGACACAATCCTTAGTATAAAAAAAAAAAAAAAAAAATCACCTTTCTTGTGTCATCCTGAAGCCCTGAGTTAGCCAATCATCTCTGCTTAATTTGAAGCATCCAACACTGATGCTGAGCTTGAGAAAATTCAAGATGTAAAATAAAAAAATCGCATCACTTTTTGTGGGTAAAGTGACTACAAAGTTCTTGTTTTCTAATTATTTCTTATATGGTATTTAGGTTATGGTTGGACTTAATGATGTCTTTTCCAGTATTAACGATGCTATGATTTTCATTACTCTGCTTGCTGATAAACTTTACAAAAGATGCAGAACCGAGGTATGGAAATTCTGTATTTGCATCTCAGTTAGCAGAGTTGTCCCAGTGCAGGTAATACTGCACATGGGAACGTTCACTGGATATAAAGTCAGTTCGTTTAATTTAGTTTGAATTTTCTCTTGAGGAAGACAGAATTCCCTTTGAAAGGAGAAGGAAAATATTTCCCTGCCAGGTCAGCTTGCATGTTAGCCCTTAAAATACTTTTTGCTGACATATTAATTGCTTAGATTCAAGTCTTTCTTTTTTTCCTTTTTCTTTTCTGAGGGAGGGTAATTTTACTAAACCCAGATTCCAGATCAGCTCCTTCATTAGGAAGACCAGATGTCCTCCTGTCTCTTGAGACAGTCCTGGAGAATGGGAACTTAGTTAAGTCAGGATACTCATTCTACCTACCTACATGACAAGATCTCTCTCAGTGAATCTATTTCATGGTTAGCTATTAACATGTCCTGCAGGTACAGTGCCAGGAGCCATATGTGCCTCTGTGTTGTAATAAGGCTCTGAAGCTTTCTTATTCAGATTCAGCCATGTTTCTGAAGGCTCTTCAACTAGCTCCCAGACATAAACTCTGACTCAGCCAGTCACTGGCTGTGCTGATGCTCTATAAGTGTCCCAGCCAGATTCAAACTGGAAGTGTTTCTGCTCTGGGGTTGATGGAAGCTGTGTCGGAGTTAGGTTCGTAAACTAGAACAAGTAAAGACTCCTTAGGGTTTGTGGCATAGCAGCAAGCTGAGAAGCCAACTGCTGATATGTCCAAGGGTAAAACAGTGTAGGCAGAAGTGTGAACTGTGCATTCACTGGGTTTGCTTTCTTTTATCTTTTTTGTTTTGTTAAGAAAACCCTCAACAAACCAACCAACTAATATCTTTTAGACAAGCGAGGCACTGGGTTGAAGGAAAAGAAGAACCCACTTGAGTTATGACTAAAACGGGCTTCAGGCCAACTAGGTTTAAAAATAACTTTTAAATGAAGAAGTGTTAAATTTTTCTTTATGTATTTTTTTAAGTGGAAAAATGCCATAATTTTATAGACAGTGCTCCAGTCATTGCTTTGAACAGAATTGAACTTGCCAGGGAAGTCACAGTGTAAAGGGGCAGAGCAAGGAGGGGAGGGAGCATGCGCATACACGCTGGGCGTCCGACATCCAGGGAGGAAAGGAAATGGCAGGCTGCTTTTCAGTCCCTTGCTTGCTAACCTCACTCTTTGTTTTCAAGGCTATGAACAAATATTTCCGATAAAAACCCTTTTCTTGTTCTCCTAGATATTTGCTGGTTCAGACAAAAACTGGATGCAACCCTTTAACCCAAATATTCCCTAAGAAACAGATCCCTGGTTATATTCTTGTAAGAGTCAAATATTTACTGGCAAGAGAGAGTTAAAAATGTGCTGGGGAGGGGGTGGGGGAAGGCATTCATGATATTGCATCAGTTGTGCTGACTGTAACAAGATGCAGGCTAAGGGACTGAATGATTTCAAAACCAGTCCCGGCAAAGCTGGTGACTGCCTGTGCAGGGGTCGGGGGTTCAGTGTCTGTCCCAGGGCTTTACATTTCTGCTCTTCAGTGGCACTGCTGACGTTAAGCAAACTCCAGGAAACTTAGAAAGGAGCAAACATCTTTTATTTCTGAGCTGTATTCATGGTGGGCTCTTTACTGTGCTTTTGGCCAGCCATCCACATATTGAAAATATTTTAAAGCTCTTTGTTCTTTTTGATGCAGCTCATTTTTGAACCACTTCACTGGGAGGTATTTCAGTGAAGCTCTACAGAAAGGTGAAAACTGCCTGGTTGTGAAGTTTCAGATCATGGACCGTGTGTGTCAGCTCTGCTCTGGACAGACAGTGAGGTTTGCTCTGTGAAAGGTAGTGAAGGTGTCCAGTCTCTTAAGGATGCTTTTCCATCCCTGGTCAATGAGCACTGAGAGTTGGTTGGTGGAGGGCAAAGGTGCTTCTAGACGGTGCTGCACCAGCCTCTGCCACAAAGGTGCTCTGGACTCCAGGCTAATACCTGCAGCCTGTGTCTCCAGTATGGCAGCAGCCAGGAAGGTCTGACTGCTACAGGGCAGCAGTATGGGGTTACCCATGAGGGGCATCTGCCAGAAGGGGAAGCACAGTCACAGGTGGCAGGAGGCTTCAAGACAATCCTAACATACCTGCCTTGTCTCCTAAGGCAGGAATTGCGCAAAGACCTACTCCCAAGTAGTACATGGGAGTAAATAAAAATCTGAAACACTTTTTTTTCTGCCAAAAACATCACCAGACTCACCCTTCCATAGCATTTACAGTGCAACAGGAAATGTAGTCATTGGACATGAGGGTGGAGGGCAGCTGGTGTATGGCCAGATACTTCTTTTTTTCTGATTTATATGGGAAAACAAGATGATCAGGAGAAACTGGATGCTGTTGGATTCTGTTTTGGACAAAACCTAACATATGTGATCGCTAGTTTGATACTTAGTTCATCCTGAATTACTTTAGCCTTTCCTACCTATCATTTTTTTCATGGAAATAGGTCTATAACTGCTTTCCATGTGCCGAGTCAGACCCATGTCCTGCATTCTGTGTGTAAAATCCTGCATTTTGAAGCTGCTTTCTTCACTCATGTAACTCTCCTTCCGTGATCCCACGGGTTTCTGTTCTGTGGTCACCCCTCAGCTTTCGTCCCACCTGCTTCCCAGCTTCATTGTGTGTCTTTTGACTGCTGTCTTCCCTGTCCTTCTGTTTGTTGTGTTGTGTGACACCTGATATTCTGTGTGCACTGATTTGGCAGAACTGGGATTTCCCACTATGCACATTGTGTGGTGTTCAGTCAGTGTGCTTCTGTGGTGACTTTAATGCCTTTGTTCCTAAGACTTCTGTTCTTGGAGTTGAGAAACGTGATCTTACTCCATTTCCTTTACATTCTTTCCCTTTTAAACTCAGCCTCTGCTTTTGCTGTTTTATAACCAAGTTACTTATAATTCAAAGAGAGAATTATATGTCATTGATGGTGCTACTAAGCTAAAATAACATACATTAAGTGATTTGGGTAGGTGTAAGCTCTGTGGTGGGTAGACAAAATTATCATGAGCTGTTTGACACCAAGTGTAAGGCCCATACCAGACCCTTTACAAAGCAGTAGATCAAACTTTCCAGTCACATTTGTTGCACATGTTATCTTGACTTGTCCAACAGTTGAAGTTTCTGTACTGGGTGGCAGCATACCCACAGGGCATTTAGGGAAGTCTGCTAAAGACACTAACCCAGAGCATGGAAGATGCAATTGAAATTAGTCTTATGCAGTGTAATTTGGCTTTCAGCTGTAGGGTGGTTTAAAACTCACCTTTATTTGCAGACCTAGATATTTACTAGTGGAACCAGGAACCTCCATATAGTGAATAGAAGCCTTTCCACTTACAGGGCAGTTGGCCCTAGCTGTGTTCTACAAACAGGGTGTACAATTAGTCTGTAGTTGCTCAGGGCCATGGTCTGGAAACAACTACTTTACCATAAATTAGCGTCATTAAAGGTTATCTGGCTGATTCGGAGTGCATCTTCTAAGAAATGCTGAGGGATATTGCTCTGCTGTTCAGGCAGTGAGCAAAATGGCAGGGGCCACCCTTTTATTTGCTTCTGCAGGTGCATGCAGTCAGGCATCCTCAAATCACTCAGCCTGTCTTTTGCATCACCTGTGACCTGAGATGTGGCTGCAAAGACTCAAGAGATGTGAAGTTTTCCTGCCAGCTCTGTGCATCAGGGATTTCTATGGTCATAGTTCCTTGCTGTTCCTCAACTGAGGGCTTTGATGTTATTTGCAGTCTGACTCTATGAAGAGTGACACCAGCAGGCAGCCTCAGATGTGTTGGTGTCCAGAGCTGTGGGGTTACACGTGAACCAGAGCTAGTATGTTTATTTGAGGGTCAGTGTATGTCTGTATAAGTACATACAAATAACCACTGTACCCTCATTTGTGGGATTTCCTCCCTTCTAGAGCAATGGCTTCAGCTTAAGGACTCACTGCTAATTACAATGTTGATATTAAGGCTAACAGTGAGCACAAAGTACAGCACTGTCTGCAGTCCTTAGCACTGCCTGTGTTGCCCTTGGTATCATGACAATCAAGGCTTTTGCTTTAGGAAGCTCATCCTTCACCTGTCTTCCACAGCGTGAAAATACCAACTCTCCCTGTGTGCTCTCTGTTACACTGCCCTGCAGTATGCTGCTCTTCACCTGGTGAGTGAACACACATGATCAGAAATGGTTTAATGGTAGCAATCCAGGTCATGGAAAGGTTGGAAGATGGGCACAGTGAAGGCAATGGCATTAACTTCCAGAGGCAGAATTTGCACTCATCGTGAGTGGGTGTGTTGCCCTTAGTGCTATATGGGTTTTGTGAACCATTGGTTTTTTCCATGCTTTCTCTAGGCTGATTAGTGTCCAGCTAAAATAAAGTGCTCCTTTCCTAGAACCAGTGCTGGCATGGTCTGTCTGGGGCTGTCATTTCTACCCCATGTCGTATTTCTTTTATTTAGTTCCATTTCATTTGCACAGTTTCTTTTGTAAGGCACAGCATGATGCCTTTCCAGCAGCTGGGTTCAATACTGTGAATAGATACTATTTGTCTAGAAGCTACAGTTATGGACCAGGATCCTACTTTACAAACTTAGAGTGAAAAGATGGTTCCTTGCAGTCAAAGTATGGCATGAGAGAGTGGATGGATAATGAGGGAGCAGTGCCCTGTGTGTGCGTGTGTTTTGTTAACGATTTGTTACCACCCATTGAGTGCCTCTGGGAATGGAGGCTCTTGAGGCAAACTACCTGTTTGTCACTGCTCTGACTAGCAGAGGTCATGGCATTTAGGATTGTGTTGTCCCTAATGAATTCTGTAAAGAAGGAGCATGATTTCTTCCATGGAAGCTCTCTCTTCAGGACTAGAAAGCAGTATTGTGAGTGGTTTAGAGTAGGCTTGGCAAGATGTCTTTAGCTGTCTGTCTTTAACATCTTTTGAGTATGAAGTGATTTCTTTCTGCCTGTCTTTTAAGAACAAGTGGTGAATAATTCTCCTGTTGTGCTTGTTTACCAAACTCTCTTCAACTGATCTCTGAATCTGAGTGTGTGCCCTTACCTGGTGGAAGCTCTTAATTTAAACTATCACTGGGAATTTGCTCAAGTGGTTTGTTGGATCAGTTGGCCACTGGTTTAAAATCAGTAATCCTTGTGAACTGGCCAGATGTAAGTGTGGTCATGAAGTTCTCCAGCCTTTTGCTTCAAGGATTTTACCCAAGACAGTGAGAGTGTATGTGTATTTTGAAAGGTCCCTGGTGTCTTTGCTCAGGTGCAGTGAAGGGGTTTTCTTTAGTTTATACAAGTATCAACATTTTCCCATCAAAATGCAGATCTTTCTGATGTGATCCACTGGGGAACCGCAGGCGTTTCTAGGAATCTGTGCTTTTTCCTTCCAAATCTGGATCTATTGACTGGAGACTACTTCACTCTCCTTTTGTAGACAGTTGGTCCTTGGTTCTGTGTGCCAGGTTCCTGGGTAATTGCCTGTGGGCAGCATTACAGTAAAGCAAGGCAACTCTAATTTACAATGGGGCACTTAAACACACATCTGCTCTCTGGTAAGTCTCCAGAACTCCCATGAAAGATAAAAGGATGCAGCACTACTCAGTGTGCCCTGTTCCCCTTTAGTGTGTTGCTGGGTTTTCAGGCAAAGCCGTTACTGCCTGTGCTCTTTCTGGTTGAATCTTCCATTTTGGGTGCTGGAGTGGCTTTCCTGACCTGAAAGCTGCTCCTGTTTTAAAGCAGTTACTTGCAGCTGCAGTTTGTCTGTGCGAAGCTCTTGTTTCTTCAGTGCTGGTGGGCTTTAAGCTGCTCTTTCATAGCTTTTTATAAAACTTATTCCATCATATATAGAAGAGCAGTAAGCTGTCTACCAGAATTTACAGGTAGTCACAAATACCTGAAAGATTGTCCCACATATCCTGTTCCTTCCAGATTCAATCCCCAGCTGACAATGGAAAAACACAGTTCAATGATCAATGGTATCCTTTTCTGTTGAGCATTTTGGTAAAAACACTGCTTTACTATGGTAACTCCACAGCCCCTTGGGAACGGCTTTTCAATGCTTCCAACCTTCAGCTCTTTGCCTTGACAACTTTCTGGCTATACCCTGGAAAATTTCTGGAGTCTGCTATGGATCTACAGCAAGAGAAAATATGGGGAGCAGAACAAACTAAGTCAAGTCACATTCAGTATGAAAAGGAATAACTTTGAGCAGGGGAGGCTTCCAGTGCAAATTAAAATGTACACATTCATTCTTAACAAGCTAAAAACTCATTAGAGAGGGAGGTAAAATTACTGAGAAGTTGGTACCAATTTTCCACTCTGTCCTACTGGACATCTGCAAAAGCTAAGTGGCTTTGCTACAGAACATAAGTTCTGCTTGACACAGAAAGCTTTTGTTAATATTCCTACCTGCAATCTCCAACAGCAGAGGATTTTTTAGTCAGTCCAAGTTGAGGCATCACGATGTTCAGATCTGGTCATTGTTTGGCAACCACTGTCATTTCTCTAATTTTTATGAACTTACTTAACTGAACTTATAGTCTCTCTGCTGGAGAGGCTTACAAACACACAAGATGCTTCCAAAATGTTGTGCTAATTTAAAAAAAAAAAAAAAGAAATGAAAAAAAGAAAAATAAGAGAAAAATAAATAAAATTAAAGAAAAAACCCTAACAGCCAAAGCAGTTCTGCATGACAAGTTCCATCCATGCCTCCTTTGGACAGGGTACCATTTCTTGCGCAGCCTGACGTGTGCCTGATAAGGTATTCCAGAGGGGTCGTGCCTGCAGCGAGCTTTCCTTTCAGTTTCTGTGGGTGTAGCACAGCAGGATATTTGAATCCATAGCACTTGGGTATAAAAGAGGCAGCATGGATTGAAATCCAGGCATTTATACATCTTGAGAGTATGACTGCATGCAGCCAACAGAGAAGCACTCTCCAGTGCTGTCACAACAAGCGTTCTCTGCACATTTCTTCCCAGTTTGCATTAGCCACACCATACAAGAGCTGCAATGAGGCAGACTTTGCAAACAGCCACAGCAGTTTTGTACTGGATTTTGGGTTTCCCAAAGAGAGCTGCACTCAGCAGGTTGTTCTGCTGCCAAAGGTTTTATCATTTGGACTGAGTGCTTCAAGGGAACAGACAATACCATCTTCATGTGTTTTTAGACATGTTATTTACTGGGGTTTCCCTGAAGAAAGCTTCAGGATTCTTTCCTTATGAGTCACTAACCAAGTGGTTGTTTTTATATAAACTTTCCTTCAGCTGGGCAGAGTTGGAACACAGTGTCTTCTGCTCCTTCTGGCGTCTGACTTTCCTCTTCATTTCTTTTAACAGTTGTTCCTGGAGCCAACAGGATGGTTTGAACCTCATGGCCTTCCATGCACCCTTTCTGAGTTCCATAGTCTTGAGAATCCCTGGTCCAGCCAGCTGAAGTGCTGGTGGCAATAGCTATTTGTGTGTCATTCCACTTCTCAGCTTTCTACCTTGCGGTGCTTTTCAACTCTGCCCCTCGTGTGTGGCTTAGGGAGAATGTGCTGTTGACATTAGCTGAACTGGAGTTTGCTTTTCATCTGCTGAAATTAAAAAGCTGATATTTGGCTTTGGTGGCATAAAGGTAAAAGCTGTAAGGTGCTGTATTTCCATGATGGAAATCACTGATGCTGGAGAGACACGTGCCCTGAATCCTTTCCCACTCTCTTTCAGTGGCTGCAGCAGGTGTTGCCAGCCAAGTGGTGCAGAGTCACTTTTAATTACCTCCTTCCACTGCCTTTGATTTCAAGCCCAACTGATGGTGCCAGGGGCTGAACCACAGGGAGATCTCCAGGCAGCTCCTGCCTGTGTCAGGCAATCTTGCCAGGCAGATGCTCTACACACCTTTGAACTTCCTTGACATGTTTTTTTCTTTATTATTACATTATTATTATTATTATTATTTAGCCTAAGATAGGTTGGATAGCCTAAGATAGCGAGGTTGGAATCCAGTATCTGTAATGCACTTGTACATTGCAGGTTGTACTCACCAACTTCACTCCCTGGCCTCGCTTCATTTTTGTACTCTGCTTATCCATGTAGGTAAGCATATGTGTGTCTGACTTCCCAGGTAACTACATACCCCGTATATACAGATGTGTTAAAATGCATAGCATTATTTTAAACCAAGAAGTATGCAGAGTTCTTGGAGTCTTTTTCATAACCCGGGATTGGATTTCTTTATTTTTACAGCAACAGGAATAGTTTAGCTGGAATGAAAATGTTCATTCCACTGCATCATTAGCTACAGGCAATCTTCAGTTGAAGCATAGTTAATTTTTCATGCTAAAGCTCTAATAGTTTGACTATTAATCAACATGTAGGATGAACTTCTGGGGCTGAGAGAGCTTGTCTGCATGCCTGTAATTTAAGCCGAACTCTATTTTTTTTTCCTTATGAAAGGAAGGTAGCCAGGAAATAAATTATATTTTAAAGAGTTCACCTCCCTCTCACCCCCATCTACCATTCCCCTTCTGATAAACACCCCAAAAGTTTTCACTAGACAAATAGTGAGATTTAGCTGGAATAGCAGATCCTCAGATGTTTTATTTGATCCCTAATTCTGCAAAGCAACCTTCCATCAGTTGAGGCTAGTCACTGACACAGTGATTGTCCCAGGTGTGGTATTTAGTACCAGTGTCCACTGCAATTTGCTTTTAGCAACGTAAATGTTGATTTTAGGAACTCAGATATTTGCTTACCTTCTCTGTTGTATGGAAGCTGTAACCAGCAGCCCACATGATAATGGCCAGCTGCTTACCTGCCTTTTCATCTGCCTGCTCTTCCCACACAAGGGTCATGCCCTCTTATCATGTTGGATGAAGGCTTCTGAAAGTGTGACAGAAGGGGACAAGTCAGCCCATGGGACCAGCTTGCTGTACTGGCAGGGACAATTTCTGTTTGCCCCACCTCCACTCTTTATGGCCAGGCCCCTCTGTTCCCTACATACCAGCTTGCAGAAGATGAAGATTCAGAGATCTGATCCTCCAGTTCAGAGCGAGGAATCACACTTGGACTGCTACTTCTCTACTCAGGTCTGACAGGCTCCCTGAATCACTCTGCACAGACCTGTGGAACATGCAGTCAGTCATCTCCAGCCTCCACTAAGAAAGTGTTACAGCAACAGTCTTCATGCCTGGAGGCTTCTTGAGAAAAGTGTTTTCCAAAGGCCACAGTCCTGTTTTCCCAGGCCTAGTAAGCAGCAGAAGCAGCTTTGGGTTGATCAGTGTGGGCATGGGAGTTTTTAGAGACTGCTAACCAAATATCTTTGCTCTTTCCTCCCAGATACACTCCCCAGCTTAATGGGAGAGCTGATACAGAGCCCTTTCCAGCTTGGAGGCAGGGGAATAGAGTTTGGAACATGGACAAGGACCTTATAGGGGAGGAAGTAAGAGAGCCATATAGTTCATGTAAGATGCAGAGCTATTTCAGTTTAACTGTTGAGGGTTCTCAAAGACTGCAGTCCTGTAAAGACTGAAAAGGGTTTCAGTGCTATTGTGATAAAATACTCCTGTTCTGGGCATGCAGTTTCATTTTACCCTTCAGGAAATAAGGAAGCAGCCTGGTGAAAAGTGGAAATGTATCTTTCACCAGAAGGCAATAGTGCCAGTACCATACCAGTATTGTCTATACTGGATGTGCAGTGGTCATAACAGAGACTATTTGCTCTTTTCATGGCCTCATTACACCAGTGTCTCAGGATTATCCAAGACTTGGTTAGAGGTGTTTGAACTTTCTTTGTCTTGTTATTGCTAGCTGATGAGCTCCCCGTCCCACACAGCAGTGGTCATTAGTCTGTCAGCATATAACTATTATTTTATCCTGTTTCTATTTTTCCAATCCTTGAAGTTATCCATGTCTTCCAGGACACTGTTCAATCCCCTGTTGTGTTGACAGTACCTCACAATTTTGTGTTATGGGCAGAAGCAAAGCATTTTCTCCTTTGACTTTATCAGCTATCCCAAAATACAGCCTGTATTGATCTTTGCTCCCTGACCCCTTTGCTGCCGGCCTGGCCACTGACTGGCTTTCCTTTTCAGGGCTTTCAGGTTCAGTTCTCATTCCTCTTCCAATTGTAAAATTGTGTTCTCTCAGGCCATCTGATCTGTTAGTAAACCTTCAGTTTCTCCAGCCCTGGTCCTGCATGGCTGATGTGAAGCAGGTTCACATCGTTGTAGGTTTTCTTGCCAATAACCATTGCCCCCTGCACACGGCGTGGTATCTGCGCATGGCTGCAAAGAGCTGCATGTGTTTGTGGGCATCTGAATTCAGACCGTGCTGGGTTACACTGAGGTGTGTTTCTGTCAAAGCCCAGAGAGTATGAGGCACAAATGGGAATTGTTTAATGTGGAATATGTACTTATCAATTGAAACAAAAAGGTCTGCAGCTCTCAGATGCCTTGTCAACACTTCAAGTCTCGGAATGTGTAGTATCCAGAAATGGTGGTGTTAACCTTTTCTAGTCCACGCTGGACACGTGAAAAATCAGTGCTTTGTTGTGTTTGCATGGGATCTTTGTTCTCTGTGATTAATAGTCCACTAACAGTGTCCAGCACAAGTTCACTGCAGTGCACAAAGTGTCTTTGATGCCAGACATTCTACAGTGCTGTGCAGAAACTAAAGCTAATAGTTGTAAGCCTGAGAGGGCTGGAATGTTTTCAATTTGCTTTCAAACAAATGAGTTTATTGTACCATTTTCACATGGGAGTAAATTCTACAGCTTTAGTGCCACATTAGGCAAAACTTTTTTACCTGCTGATTTCTGTTTATACTTGGAGAAAAGAAATTAACCTTGGTTAGAGATTGGAGGGAATAGGACAGGACTATTAAACTTGGTGGGAATTTTGCCAGGGGCTTTGCTGGGAGCAGAGTGGGATGCAGGGATACAGGATGTAGTTGAAGGATGATTTGTAGTGCAGAGCAGAGTTCAGGAATTCCGTGTGCCTAAAAATCAAACTCATGAAGAGCACCTGCAAGAAAAGATTTAAAACTTATTTTGCCACTCCTGAACTGTAAGAAAGCAATTGCTGTAGTCTGAGTAAATGCTGGTGGGTGTTGGGAGGAAGATTCCTAGTGACTGCAGCTGGAGATAAACAAGGCCCAACTCCTGATAGTAACAATTTTCAAATAATTAATGGGCACCTGTACCAGTAAAGGATTGACATCTCTTGACCTCAGGGAGAGAAAGGGTCTTGGAACTCACCACATTGCTATTGTAATGGTAAAGGTTTTCTGACCAAGGCAGGGAAGTTTTGAAAGAATGAGGCTTCAGTGCTTATGGGATGGTCCAGTACCATGGCTTTGTAAAAACATAAACCACTTGCAAAATGCCTAAGCAGAGAACATGGAGCCCTTCAGCATTGCTCCACATGGGAGACCCTCTGATGCTGTAAGTGCCTCTTAGTATTTTGGTAGCTGTAGTAGAACACCCATTCCAGTAACTCCTTTTGATTGAAACTTGAATGTGCATTAATTACTAACAGAACCAAACCCACTAGGTTTATTTTTAACTAACTGCTCACTAGGTCTTTTTTTGTATTTAATCTGTTTTACAAGGCCTGTTATGTGGCTTTATCGTTTTGTGAATCCATAAGCAATCAAGAGATGGGCTGAATTTTGGTCTGACCAATGTTTTTACTTTCACTTTGCTCATCTACAGCTCATCAGTGTATTTTGTTACATGTTGCTGCATGGCAATTCTAAAGAAAAAAAAAAGTATGTAATGCTTAGGTAAATACAACTCTAGAAACTGGACAAATAAATCCACTCGTCTGAAATAGCTGTAGAGCCTTTTGTCTTCGAGGTTTCTAATCACTGTCTGGTCTTTTCCAAAATAATAGCTCGTCTGTGTGCAGTGACTTCCCAGAAAACCTCACCTCAGTTGCAAAATTAATAATGTAAGTGGTGCAAGTAGTTTTGCAGTGTCCTCAGAGCCCTGCAGCCCTTGCTGCCGCTGATTTGGCCTCTGGAGGAAGATACACCTAAAGCTTTTGTAGACTGTCAAGAATGATAGGGGGAAAAGGCCTAAAAGCTACTTCCTCTTTGACTTGTAAGGCAGGGTAAGCCTGTTGAGGTGTTCCTCCACATTTGGTAGCTGTTTTCCATTAAAAAAAAAAAAAAAAAAGATGTATGTTGATCACTACTGAAAAGAAACTACTATGTGTACAGAACACCACAGCTTTACATAGCCAAATGCCACCAGGAGTCAACACTGACATCAGGAGCATTACTCAGCAGCACTAGGAAGCTCGTGGGGGCAAAGACAATGCCAGTTCCTTCCAAGGTCATGCCTGTATGTGGTTTAGTTCTATGAGCAGAACCATTGTGTTACAAATATGTTTTTTTCTAAAAAGTCCAAGATGTGCTTTAGGAGTTGTTGTACAGCCTCTTCCCATGTGGTAGGGAGGGAACCAGTGCAGGAGTGGGCAGGATCACTTTGCCAGAGTAAATGTTACTGGGCAGCATCTCTTCATCATGTCCCAGGAGCAGGTGTCCAGCTGCCCTCTTCCAATGGGAAACATGACTGTGGTAAGGGAATATTACCAGGGCCTGAGGCTGTGTTGGCTTTCCAGACTGGGTAGAGTCAGGAGCAATTATATGCTTATGCCTAAGACCCTTCAGACTCTCTAACCAAGTTGCTTCCTGCCCATCTGGAAAGGCAAGCTCTTCCCTTGCAGAATGTTGTGGGAAAAGAGAGGAGGAGACAAGATGTTGCTTTAGTGGAAGCGTCTCATCTCCTTTGTCTCCCAAATGCCTGTCTGCAGTGCTTAGAGGTGGCTCCCTGGGGGGCAGCAATTTGGCAGGCAGACTGGCAGGGAACATGTGCTCTGAAGCCAGAGTGTCTCAAATGAAATGATATTTGAATCTCACCAGGCAGGTCTTAATAATCCATGAGTCTTAATATGGCCAGAAGGTTATAAATTCAGGGATTTTGACCCCAAAGTCACTGAGTATGTTTAAAAATAGCTCACCCATCCTCATTTTATCACTTCATATACTCTGACACAATTCATGAACCTGGCTCTGTCCCATCTAGCAGGGGAATGCTGTAATTAAGAATCAGTTTTGAAAGGCTTTTCTCTCTTAGCTTAAGGCAGAATAAGGCTTTATGTATTTTGCAGGAGATTATAAACAATTCCTCAGCTAAAATTAGCAGTAAAAAGGGAGCCCCAGTTCTTTCCTGAACTGTGGTTTGTGCCACAAAGACTTAGTGTTTTAAGATCATGACAGAGCTCTCTAAAAACCTTGAAAGCGTATTATGGATGTGTCACTTTGGCTCGGTTGAGAATAGTCTCACCTCTAAGCCAGAAGGCCACAAGTTCAAGTTCCATGCCTGCCCTTAGACTTAGCCATCTCACAATAATTTTATTACAGAAAACATTATAAAATAGAACCATAAGGGAAGAAGAGTGAAACTGTTGTATCTGTTACAACACAGGGATGGGGTTCCTTGATTGTCCATGGCTGTGCAAGGGCTGAAAAATGAGACATCTCTCGACTTCACCATATGCTGATGAACAATAACAGAAGGGAAAAAAAAAAAAAGAAATAAAATCAATCCTTTGAAGTGAAAATGCCACAGGTAATTAAAAAAGTTAATTTGCAAAAATATCCAACTGAAATGCAAGGTTAGGGTTGTGTATGGCAACAATAAGGCCAGGTGACCTTACCTGCAAAGGCCAACTCCATATTGTGTCTGCCTGCACCTCCAGGTGGATGTCCTTTAACTTCCCCATAAAGATGAGGTCAGAGTCAGTTAAAGTTTAAACTTTGTAGTTTACTTTTGATTTGTGACAAGAAATTTGTGCTCGTGGAACGTGAGGTGTTTGTGTTTGTTGGTTACAGATGAGTACTAACTTACCAGAATCTCACCTTCTCTTAAATATGATTTGCTTTTATTTTAGGGAGGGGAAACCAAAAATCTTTCATTGTCTACTGATTTTGTAGAATACTTAGGAAGGTTTTGGCTTATTTACACAGAACGGAAGCCTTGTCGTAAAGCAATACCTAGCTTCATTTGGCCCAGGATTAGGAGCAGCACACAACTTCTCACAACTGATTTCTTCTCTGGAAAATAATTTTTCCCAATAATTCTCAGTTTCCATTCTTGTGACATGAATCCATAATGCTCCTGGATGGATGATTTGCCTTTGTTTGCTGATGGTTGTTACACCTCAGTAAAGCTCTTGGTGCTTTCAGATTCCTTTTCTGATCCGTTTTGAGGCTCTTCTACTACAGCAATGTTGCTGTTCAATGTTTGCTGCAAACTTACAGTAGTTTTAAGTGGGGAGTGTGGCTGATGGGCGATCTTTGTCCTCTGCTGGGGTAAGAGTACCTGACTGAATTTGTAGACCACTTCCACTCTGCTTGAGGGAGGGCTTATGGAAAATCCATGAATGTGTATGAGAGCTTCGAACCTTAGGACCAAAATTACCGAATGAAATGTTTTGATAAGAGCTCTGTCTGAGATATGTTTGGCATATGACTAACAGCTGAGAAAGGTAGATTGGTCTGTGTAAGATGGTGGTGGTTCCTGTATGTTCACTTGTTATATAAGAGTAAATACATTCATGTTATTAACTCTTTTCAGATAAACAGTTACTGCTACAGACTATGAGAAGTAGGGCAAGAGCTGGGGGACATAATCCCATCCTAAGGCAGGAATGTTGCCCAATTAGTCACATCTGGGATGCGGGTTGGGTGCTCCGAGCGACTTGGGATTCAAGGTTGAGGGTCTGTCAAAACTTGGGATAAAGGGTGGGCTAACCAGATAGCAGAGAGGGGAAGGTGTCCACAAAACAGATGTCTGCACTAAGATGTGGTTCATGCTGGGAGAAAACGATTGAGAATCCTTCCTGTAGAGCCTGGCTTAGCAGTGTTGCCTGAATATGAGGCAGAAGGGAAAGGAAATGGTGCTGCTCCAGAGCACAGTGATCCAACTGTGTGAAATCAGTGTGGGTGCTATTAAAATGCCATCTTCCTCTCCCTTTCCCTTTCCTTCCTCTCTCCCTCCCTCTCTGCTGTCAGCCTGGCTGAGGAAAAGTCAAATAATGTACGACTGTGTTCCTTGGCATCCCAACTGCAATTTCCCTTTAGGGGCTTCAAACTTGAGAATGGGAGGTTTTAAATCTTGCTGATTCGTGCTGTTCCAGCAAGCATATGTGTGAGCAGAAAGAACAATGCCAGTTCAAAACAGAAATCACAAGTGAGAAATCATTGCTGCTAAATCAGGTGTTGCAGAGGCCAGTGAAAAAATCAGACACTAAGAAAAGTAGGAAATCACTTTGTTTAGAGCTGGGAAGGTTAATGAGAAGGAATTAAAGTGCTCTCTGTGTATTCAGCCCCTAAGGATTCGAGCAAAGTTAGAGGGATTTATTTACTGATTATCCAGACTATACAACTGGCAATAAGATTAAGTGAGGAATTTTGGAACACGCTGACATTTCTTATTTGCATCATTTACTGTGGAGATCATTTGTCGGTGCTGCACTGAATTTGTGGTGAACCAGGGCTTAGTCTGGCCCAGCAGAGACGGATCTGGTACTTCTCATGGCTCGAGGGACGTGGGGGTGAGAACAGTTGAACGTCCTCTTTGCGTCTCAGAGAAGAAACATCCAGTTCGTCTAGGTGCTTATCAAGGGAGAATTTCAGAGTATTTTCCTAGACATCATCAATTACAGGGAAGAGTGCAGTTCTAGGTGACACATTACATTAGATCAACTGAAAGGCAAGGCTGTAATTTACAGAGCCCCTGGACTGGACACTGTGCAGAGCTCCCCTGCTGCAAGGCCTCCTGCAAGCTGGTCCCTCCCAGCATGCACACAGGGATGCAGGCTGACCTTCTCCTCCTGCGCTCCATGCCTTGGAACCAGGCTGCTGAGTACCCAAACGTTACCATCTCAGCTGGAAGGAACAAAAGGGGACCACTGAATAGCAGTTCAGTGCAAGATCTAGGGAAAGATGGAATTGTGATTTTTATTCTTTATTGAGTGCCTACCTTTAAAGTGGTCACGTTTTGTGAAAACCATCCAACTCTTGTGTATTCTACGCATGGACAGGTGAAGTCACAAGGTGTGCTTTAAACAGGTAAGCTTGGGCAATGTGTGTCACAGGATTTGCCTTCACCAAGCCACTGTCCATGCACTGAGCATTTCCTTGCCCTGTCTTGATCTCGTAAGACAATTCCTTGTCCCTAAAAGGGACAGCCAAGTCTTCTGCACTGTTGCTGGAATCAGAAAGGTATTGTTAGTGACTCTTTTGCATGGTTACTGCAAAGTAAAAGTCCTCGACAGTGATCAGTTCTGCCAACGTTTCATCCAAGAATGGTTTTGGTAAGGAGGTAGATAACTGAGATGAAAGGCAAGGTGTTATTTCAGCCTTCATGACGACTCTTCATACTTCTCTGATCAGCATCATGGATGACTAATTCTCCTACTTTCTGTTTTCATCATTTTTGGTAGAAGCTCCACAGCTTCTATTTGTTTCCTTTCTTAGGGGAAATGCATACCACAGCCAGCGGCTTTAATCCTTTAATCTTCAGATGTCCAGTTGAGGCCTCCACCCATTGATTATCTCCTTTCACAGAAACTGATCCTGTTCCCTTCACAGTTGATGTCCACTGCTGGATTAGATTGTTGTCTCTGGAAATGTAGTTCAGCCATTTGCTAAAAAGAGCACAATAAATTTCAGCCTGAACATCTTCTGGGCTAATCATCGCATTTCAACTCCTCATCATCATGACTCACCATTATTTGAGACTTCCTGATACCTGTTGGCCTCCTTCACTGAAATAATGGCAAACATCACACTAATAACATCCCACATCCTAAATTTTTTTTTCCTAATGTGCTCTTATAAATATGGGGCACTTCATGGGTTGTTATGACAAGGAAATTCTTTGACTGAGAAGTTTGCAAATTCCAAAGTACTATTTGTTTTATAAACAAAGGTGCTGTTTTCTTTATGCCAGCTTCTTTCTGCTTTTGCTTGTCCAGCAGTCTGTTCTGAAAGGCATGAAGCAGCTGTTGGCCCTGAATCAAAACTTGCAGCGCAGGGAGGGTTATGTAAAAGTCCTTTGTGTGAGAGATGTACATGGCAGCAAATGGTGGAACTGGAGTATGTATGGATTCTCTGAGGGGAGATGGCTAGCCAGGACAATGGTTTTTTTTTTTTTTTTTTTAGTTTGATTTTTACACACAGCAACAACAACAATAACACAAAGTAGAAGATATTGTAATGCTGTCTACATTTTCAGAAACACCTTTGCTCTTGCAGTGTTGTGGGACTGTAATTTCGTGCCACCTTGCAGCCCACTGGATGGAGGGGCTCTAAGAGCTTGTTTAGTTCTTCCCCTGCATGAGATCAAGGCATGATCTCTGTAGGGATCTCTGCTATCTCTGAGGGATCTTGGCCTAGGCTTTGGAGGAGATTCTGCGACCCTCCTTGTCCATCTGTTTCTGTGCTTCACTTTTCCTTCCATAGAACACCATCCATATATTTGTTTGACATCTTTTCCTACCTGCAAAGACATTAATCTTTCACCTTCCACAGGTGGTTTCTTTAGAACTCATCAGTCCCAACTGATCTTAGCTTTTCCTTTCAGCCCTGAGCATCATCTGCTATGGTTCCCTTTCAAAATGTGCCACAAATTTCTTGTTGTGTGGTTAAGCAGAATAGGATGCACAGTTCTCGTACCGATTTCTTAATAGCAAGACATTGTTGACCAATGCTCTATTTACATTGCACTGCAGCCACAGTCTTTCTTCTGCTCTTTAAGTGGCTATCCTCATGCTGTATGCTTATAACTGACTTATTCTTGCCCAAGTCGAGTATTTGCTATTCATAATGAATTTAATCTAGATTTTTAACTGATTTATCCAGATCATTGTCAACTCTGATCCTGCCATCTAACATATTTACATCCCCTCCTAGTTTCTTCTCATCTGTAAATGTAAATAGCACAGACTGTAATCCACCATCCTGAGTGTTAAGGCATTAATAAGCACATTAAAAATTACAGCTCATATGAAAGTCCTCTTGATAGTGTTTTCCAGTCGGGCAGTGAACCACTGGCAGCTTTTCTGTGGAAGTGAGCATCCAACCAGTAACTGCAGGGAGAGCTCACTTCCATAATGAAAATGTCACTCAGACATGTCAGACAGCTTTCCTGAAGGCTGAAATGTGTGACATCTAATGGTAATACCCGTAAGATCTGACTCCCTGCTCTAAAAAGAGATTGGATTGATTTGACATGACTGCTTGGCAACCTGTTAAGAACTATTAAGGCAAAAGTAACTCCAAAGTAATACTTTGCTTTCTGTCTCATAGTTCCCAAACACCTTCTTGATTGAGGAAGGCATGGGGGGAGCCTAACCTCAGGTTTGGATGTTTGGAGTTGTTGGAGCTGTGTAAATATCTTAGGAGGAGGGTGTGAATTCAGCAGAAGGTTTTAGCTAATAGTTTGTAATGTACAATGTCTGCAACCACAAAGAAGGATCTAAGCAGATGATTGTTTAAACTAATCCAGAGAGTTAAATACTTCTCAGTTAAACTCAGCTAGGCTATAGCTTTCTTCTGCCTGCGTATGAAGTGAGAGAGATCATGTGTGTATGGGAAGATGAATTGTAACCTCTGCTTAGAGCGCTGCCAGGCTGCTAATGAAAGCTCAGGAGCTGAAAGGGGCAGGCTGTGGGTGGCTCAGTAAGGCGACAGCAGTACAAAGTAGGGAGATGCTGAAAGCATGGAAGAGTGTGGCAGAGTCACCCTCTGCGAGGCAAAAGGACAGCGTCCAAGCTACCCGGGAAGTGTTCTTTTTCCGCTGCTTGCTTTGTTGTAAATACACAAAAGTAATCTATTGTCATTTAGTTGTGGTTCCTTCCAGTAAGAAAACCTCACTGTGTGAAGCCATCATGTGGTTTCAGCAGTCCTCTGGCCAAAGGCACGCTATGTACAGCTGAGAGTGGCTTAGAAAACTCTGTGTGCCGCGTGAAACTGCAGTTAGGAAGGAGTATCAAGAAATCAGATGTAATGATTTAGGAAAAACAGAGGGTATTAGGGCACTGCAATGTGCTGAGTGTTGGTGCATTAAAGAAAAAAAACTTACTTGGAGAGCAATAGATAAAGCAGATTATAAATTCTGCAGCTGTGAATTAAAACAAATACAGTCTGGAGGGAATGCTTCATTTTCAGGTGGTGCTGCTTGTGAGGAACTTGCATCTGTAAATCAAAGATGTGAAAGCAGCTTTTAAACGGTTGGTTTCTTACTGCAGCCATGGACTTACTTCTTAGCATACAGAGCACTGCTTTGCTGCTGCTTTGACTTTTACCCTTTAGTCAGCCACCTTTCAGTCTGTTTCCTCTCATCATTTTTAATAGAATGTCTTTCTGATTACAGAAAATTGCTTGATGCACTGCTGTCATGAAAATGCTAGACAAATGCTCCTTCTTGGAACTGACATCAGGAATGTTATACAAGACATTCTTAAATATGCTGGCAGCTGCCCTGAACGTAATGAAATCATGGAAATTAGAAGTATTGCACTCTCTGTGTGGCCAGCTCAGGACTGGTTGCAGTAAGTTACCAGTTTTACTGTCAATTTCAGAAGAAATCACTTCTGAATTTTTCCTGGAATGTTCTTCAACGTGCTTATAATTCTCACAGTCAAGGATATTATCCTCATATTGTGAGGTATTATTCCTTTTTTTTTCTTTTTGTACTGTACACAGTCCCTCATGCCTACATCTCTGTGTGCCACACTAAGTCATTCCTCTTGCAACAGAGAGTTTATGGTCTTCAGAAGCCCAATAAGTGGAAGAAAAGCATGTGTAGGGTGAAACCCTATTCCCACTGCAGCAAGCAGGAAAATTCCCACAAACTTAAGTAGCTTGGATGCAGAGTGGCCAGGACTTGGGCTGAGGGGTGGCTTTCACTGAAGGCAGAGTCACTGAAATGCTCAGTGAAGAAAGCATCTGTTTTGAAAGGGTGCCCTGGAGATGGGGTAGGGCATCTACGTCCCTGGTGTCATCCTGTGATGCCAAGTTCCACCAGGCAGCCTCACTCTCAGCTGTTGCTGTTGGCATAGTGCAGAGACAGCTTACAAAAGAGAGCCTGGTAACATGTGTAGGTGTACTGCAGAGCACAGAAATCTGTTAGAAGCAGATTTCCATCTGCATGATGTGATGCAAACAAGATGGTTTCTGGCATGAAAAGCCTGCAGTTGAGACATCAAATCATTAAGAATCCTATGGCCAGAAGCTTTCCTAATAAATTACTGTAAACTCATGAAAGACTGATCCTTTTTGATTTCAGAGACAATGAATCAACAATATGAAGGCAGCTCTATTGCAATTTCAAACAAGAGGCAGACTCCTGCAGTATTATCCCTTTCTGTAAATATCACCTAGGAGCCCGTATGGAAAAGGTTAAATGTTTGCAGACGATTACCCTTTGCCTTAAAGATCAGAGACAAATTACTATTTTTACTTTGCATTCTCTTGATGAGAATAATGATAAACATCTGTCACTTTGCTGCTTAGCCAGCTAAGAATCTTACTGCAATCTGTAATTTAAACAGTAAAGGGGAAAAAAATAAAAAGGAAAGAAAAGGGGAAAAAAAACATGGACAAACTGCACTTTCTATACACAGTGAGAAGAAAACAAAAAAAAATCCAAATCAGGGAGCTGGGAAGGGGACCTTTTCAGAGTGCAGTTACTTGGCTGGACAGATGATAGATGTTTGATTTTCCATTAATTCGGTATTTTGTAGGGAAAACTACAGTTGATTTCAGTCATGGAGGCTAAGAGAAATCCTCCATCTGCGTGCTGTGACGTTTTGGCATATGCAGTTTGTTAACAGAATGATTAGGGTTGATGTGGCAGTGTGTCTACTGGTGTTACAGGATTGAGAATGCTGTTTTCAGTGTCCTCCACAGTCCCAACATTTTACGGAAGCACTGCTCATTATTTTTAAAGTCCATAGATGAGCTGGTTTCCAAGTAATTTGTCTGCAATTAAAAATGGTCTAAACTTTTGAAACTTCTTTTGCAAACATTTAGTTTTGTTTCTCAATGGTATGTTAGATCTTCTTTCTTAACAAAACTGTGACTTAACAAATCCTGATTGTTGGCGTTTTGTTTAGACTGGACTAATCGTAGAACCATAGAATGCTGGGGGTTGGAAGTGACCTCCAGAGATCAAGGCCAGCCCCCCACAAAGCAGGACCACATAGGGAAGGTCACACAGGCAGGTTTTGAAGATTCTAGAGAGAAGGAGATGCCACAACCTCTCTGGGCAGGCTGCTCCAGCACTTTATCACCCTCACAGTAAAAGAGTTTTATCTCAAGTTGAGATGGAATTTCTTGTGATTGAGTTTACATCCATTGGTCATAATCAAGCTTTAGTTTACAAGTAGTAAGTACAAAATGGTCTACCTGCCACTTCTGTGTGAGCAGAAGACTGCATTAGGAGATGAAACTAATGAATCTCCTTTGGCCCAGCAAGAATGGAGTTCATGCAAGGAAAAGCCTCTTCCAGTGACATGTTTGGGTGTCTGGCTCTAATGGTCTCTTCTCTAATGGGGTAGCTGCTGGTTTCAGCTGCTGGTTTCAGCTGCTGCAGAAGTGTGTATAGCACTAGTTGTGCAAATTGAAGCTAAACACTATGTGGTAAAGGGAGCTGTGCTGACAGGGGTCTGGCTGGTATCTAACCATTTCTGGTTTCTGTGTTACTCACTTTTTGCAAGCACTTTCTCTTTGTGTTACGTTTCCAGGTACCAACAGAACAGGTTCAGATTTTATAGCTGGTGCTAATATGGCTTTGGTGGTCATTTTCAGGGAGGTGTATTATATGTCAGCTTAGGGAAAGAGCATTGTTCTTTGTACTTTCCAGGTTGAAATTTCATTCTTTTGGCATCTTCAAACCTCAGAAAGCAGCTCGATTTTCACCAAAAGGCTCCTTTTCTTTTTTCAGTTTTTCTTATATTTATACAGGCCAGAGCAGAGCAAAGTATTTACCTTTTTAGCTTCCAGTTAAAGTTCCTGCTATTTTCTTTCATTAGGTCAGCTGTTTACATACAAAGATGGGTTTTTTTCTGTCCAAGTAAAAAGAGACCTCTAATACATAATCCAGCCTATGTTATGCTGAGCCTTGAGCACTGGAACCAATGGTGGCTTTGCTGTTATTCTTCATAAATCTTTTGTTTATGTAGGTGCTGCTCACATCTAACAAACTTGGAGGCTGAAATGTGGAATTTGTCACAACTGACTCAGTCTTAAAGAACAAGGATGGGTTTTAGCCATAGGAGGGTAAAATTCAAACTCCAGAATTTTGGTGCTGCTTTCTTGCATGGGTCAAGCTGGCTGAGTCTGAGTGGTAAAAGATTTGGTAACGTGTATTGCAGTAAGTGATCTGAGAGAATTTCTTGGGCTTTCATTTGCCACCATGCTTTGGTATGAAAAGTTTCCTTAATACAAAATCTGCGTGCAAATGTATAATGTACTTCGTCAATTTCATATTGCATGAACCTCCAGAAGTGCAGATTTCATGATGTTAAACAGGACAGTACTTCACATTTTAACTTCCAGACATTCTTTATATGAATTACATTGCTGGATTGCCCAACGTAAGTCCAGATTTCCCCCCAATATATTTCCAGTGAAATGCCTAACTTTTTTTCCCCCCTCTTTTTCCTGTGTAGACTGAAAACGAGGAGAATGGCCAAGCAGACAACTTTTCAATGGATCCCCAGCTGGAGAGACAGGTGGAGACGATTCGAAATCTTGTGGACTCCTACATGTCTATTATCAACAAATGTATCCGCGACCTGATACCCAAAACAATCATGCATCTCATGATCAATAACGTAGGTACCAGCCAGGGTTCTGAATTGTTGTAATGGATCTGTGAAATCTCTTACTCTCAAACACAGGATTCTTGAATATAGCAGCAACAACAGCACCTTCTGAAGAGAAGAACATGCTCCCGCAAATGCCACACTTGCAGACAAAATATCTTCTAAGGTAGTAGAAGGTTCTGCAGCCTTCTGAAAGGCTGGCACACTGCCTTGAGTGCCTACTCCAAGATGATAAAGATTGAGTTTAATTATATCCTAATCAGAACATGTTATTTTTAAAAGGGAAATCAAGGATGAGTTCTTTGTTTGTTTGTTTTTCATTCTGTCTTCCTTTTGATGTAACAGGAATGAGGAGTTGGGAACCTGTGAGAGCAGCAGAGCAGGGCTGTGCTTGCTTGATCTTCTGTCTGCACCTTCTTTTCATGGTGTCCTAAAGCAGTTCGTACTTTATTTGGGTTTCTTTATATTTTCAGGTTACTATTTTCAAGGAATAAATCTAGAAGCTTTGGGCACTGTTGTTTAGCTAAGTAGGTGTGGTGGTTTGATTTAGTGTGTATGTCTTTCTTACATCTGAAGATGAAAGAAATGGCTTTGAGATATCATTGTTTTACCACTGCACTAGGATCTCAGCCTTCACCTCCTGGCAGAGGTCTGAATGGACCTTGCTGAAAGCTAAGCTTCATACTAGTGCTACTGCTACCATACTGATTAATAGTGGAGAGCGCAGCTCCTGTGAGCTGTGGGGAGCACCTTTTCTGCCAGGCCATCAAACCAATCAGTCCTTACAAATACAATACACTGTAACACAAATCTGGGTAGGGAGTAGCATTTGCTTTTGACTCAGGGCTGCCTCTAGCCGTTGCCTGATGGATTTCATTAGCACTGTGGAATTTGTGGCACTTAAGATTTAGGTGGTTGGGCAGGAAATTTCAATGAGATTTCCTGGTATATATAACATGAGAGCAAGAGAGATTCCATTAACTTCTTTAGGCGTAAGGGAGTTAGACTCCCAATACTGCTCTGCTCATGGGTGCCTTTTTTACCAAAGAACATGGACTTATGGGTTAGGATTTTCACAAAAGACCATGGGAGCAGTGGAACTGTTCCTTTTGTCCTGAAGTCAGCCATGCACTCAACTTTATAGGGCCGAGCATGTTTGCTCTGCTCTTTCCAGATCACAGCTAGCAGCTTGCTGCTTTGACTTTGCACAGCTTCAGTGCTTTTTGAAAGGGCTGGGCTTTAGCTCTTGTTTCATAAACTGCAGAGTTCAGTGAGGAGTACCTTTTGAAAGCTGACATTCAATTTTTCTGCCACTCACCTCCTCATATGGAACAGTTTAAGTGTCTCTGAAGTGTGTGCTTTACTCAGAAGCAGAATACTGTAAGATTTTGTACTTTCAATCTCATCAGCTGTTAGTTACATCATCAAAGCCTGTCATGCTGGCTGACCATGGCACACAGAAACAACAGACCCAACAACATCATCCACCTCTCAGTTGACCTCATAGTCCCTAGCTCACTAGCAAGCCCAAATACAGCTAGGATGTCCACCTTAATCCTAGACTTTCAATCTGTGGCAAAGAATCAAAACTTTTTAAAGGCTTGTGAAGAGTGAGACTACAAACTTTAACACACTTTTTTTTTAGGCAGTAAAGTACCATAATAAAAAAACAGCTAAAATATTTATGTTTTAAAATCAGTGGTATTAAAAGAGAGAGAGAAATGCTTGAATTGAGACTGCTGAGCCACACCAAACTGTTGTGCAAATTGCTGGAAAGCAGTGGAGCTGTGATGAAAAGTGGGTCCTGCTCAGTTGTGTGTGTTTTCCTTGGAGTCTTCAGAAGTCCAACCCATCCACTAGCAGTTAAGTGAAAACACCCTCCCTCTGAATGAGCATATTCTGTATTTTCTGCTGCCCCACCATGTTGCCTCCAAAACTCCGGAAACAAATCGATCCCACGGAGTTTGTTTCCATGACAATCATAACCTCCCAAGTACTCCTAGAACTTACTTTCCACTTTGTGGGCCTGCAAATGAGCACTTTTAGTTCAAGGGAAGTATCAGATTCAAACTCAGTGCACAGAAAATTAGATGCTGTCCCTGACCATATTTTGAGGCCTAAGCCCAGACTGCTGTATTCCAAATGCATCTCTTATTCTGCCATTAGGGTGGATGTTGATTACCTTAAAAGAAAATACATTTATCACTCAGACCTGTATTGAGGTACCATTAGCAATTCAAACATGCCCAACCAAGCACACATTGCAGCATTTGTATTTCATGGTGCCTAGGTACTCCAAAATACTTATTACTACTGAGCTTAAGGTATGGGTTGTGTTTGCATTTGAGACAGTGATGTGCATTGTAGTCTGCTCACTGATGACTAAAGTTGCCAGCCCATCTCACCCCACTCCAGGGTGACAGGACAGGCTTTTGGGGCATTGGTGTTTCAGATGCTTGCTGTGGTTCAGGTTTGACTGTGAGTCTGATGTCTGTGAAGGAAAATGTTTGAAACTATTCATCTGAAGCTTTCTGTTTTCTAGAAAGGAGTAAATGTCACTTTCCCTTCTTTTTCCAAGCTGGAGAAAGTGGCTGTTGTGGAAGCTCATCATCTGTCTAGTACAGTGCATCTGATTGTAGAAGGCAGGAGGTTGATCCCAGAACCCCATCCTTAATGCAGCAGCCTTTCCCTTCCAGAAGAATTTAGGGAGTTACTTGAGCCTCCTGCTAGTGGCAGACAGTGATCTCTCTTGATAATTGTCACAGGCTGATTTCAAACAGATATTTGTGGTTTAACAATGCCTTTACAATCAGCTCTGGCCTTAATCTAATTCTAGGACGACTTCTTTTTCTGAAGTGATGCCATTAAAGTGCACATTTCGTCGAGTAGAATGTGATGCTGTTTAACTATGATATCTGTTTTTAATGTGGAGTGTTTGGCAGTCACGAGGAAAGTAGTGTACTCTGGCTCTTGATCAGTACCATCTACTGGAAAACAGCATGAGACTCATGGAAAAGTTTTGCAGGCTTTGCTGAGAATTTGTGCATCTCCTGTCATACATGAATGGGAAATGACAGCCAAGCCCAGACAATGTGGTTTTGTTTCCCTGTGAGGTCTGTCCTGGGCTTTTTTTCATTGCTAGGTGACCATCAAGGGTCCCATGCCTGCGCAGTTTGACTGCTCCTATTGACCTTGTCTGAACTAAAACATTGCCACAGTGTAAATGTCAGGATTTCAATCCATGTTTCTAAACTAGCACAAGCCCATCTGCAAATGGAGCTCAGGTTTATGTAATCGGGATCTTGAGAATGTATTATGGTTAGTATCTCCAGCTCTAAAAAGCTTTATAGAGCAAAAAGCCAGGTGAGAAAGAGATCAGAACAGCAATGAAAGTCTCAAATGCAAGGTTTTAGTAGGTCAGCAGTTGGTTTATTTACCACTGTCTTATTTAATCAGAGTATTTCTAGCTTTTTATCTCTCCTAATGTAGCCCAGGTTCCCATAACCAGGGCAGGCGTAGCAGGAAATCAATACAGTAAATCAGATTACTTGGAGACTTCTCCCTTCAGTTTGAAAGTGTTTGGATGGGATATTTAGAATCTGACAGCAGTTTTGGAGATGAAAGATGCCATCTGCAGTAAAGTAAACTGTTGCTAAGAAAATAATTGGCAGAGGTATTGTAATGCTGGGAAATTCTTAGGAGAATTTAGTATCTGATGGAATGGCTAATAGCTGCTACTTGCCTCTCAGTCAGCCATTCAAAATTGGACCAAAATGCCAGCTGACTCCTAGGAGCTGTTGGGAAGCCTGTTTCAAATGACCTGTAAGCATAGGTGTCACCTTACAGCTTGAGACCTTAACTCCAACCATGTTAAGTGTTTGAAGGTCACCAAAAAGGCCACAGTGCATTATGGAGCTATTGCACAAGCCTGTCTTATCCTCATGATGGGGATCATTGGCTCCTGGTGTGGCTTCGTAACTGTGTCAAGCCCATCTGCTCGGAGGCAGCTGCTAAAAGGTCCTCTCCATCCCTTGCCAGCTGCTCTGCCCAGCTGTGTCTGCCAGCCTTTCCATCAGCTGCAGCTAGGCCTCAGCCTGCTGCACCATCAGCTCAGTCTGAGTCCAGCATTTTCAGGTCCCTGATCTGACCTAACAAAAGCTGCATGACCAGCAGAGGTAGTAGGAGGTAGTGAGAGTGAGTGAGGTAGTAGGAGAAACCAACTGAATTGAGAGAATGTCTTTCCTGGTTCCATGCCTCTCACTCTTGGTTCGCTCAGTAGTGTATTTTCAGTAGGTTTTTCTTGTTCATTTGTTTGCTGGAGTTTTGTGTTGTCTGATGAAATAGGTGAAGGAATTTATCAACGCAGAGCTCTTGGCTCACTTGTATTCTTCTGAGGACCAAAACACTCTGATGGAGGAGTCTGCTGAGCAGGCGCAGAGGCGCGATGAGATGCTCCGCATGTACCAAGCACTGAAGGAAGCCCTGGCAATCATTGGAGACATTAGCACCAGCACTGTCTCAACCCCTGCACCCCCTCCTGTAGATGACTCCTGGCTTCAGCAGGCACGCAGGTAAAGGTCCCCAGATCTGTATTGCAAGGAAATCCAGGACAGGCAGATATTGGCAGCAGCAGCAGCTCCCTCCCTGCCCATCTGTGGGAGCAGTACCTCTAGATCTTTAATGACACCTGAAGGGGCTACATGAAGGCTGGAGAGGGACTGTTTGCAAAGGCCCGTGCTGATAGGATGAGGGGCAATGGTTTGAAATTAGAGAAGAGTGGATTTAGATTGGAGGTTAGGAGGAGGTTCCTTACCAGGAGGGTAGTTGAACACTGGAACAGGTTGCCCAGGGAGGTAGTTGAGGCCCCATCCTTGGACATATTCAAGATCAGGGTCAACAGGGCTCTGGGCAACCTGATATAATAGAGGATGTCCCTTCTCACTGCAGGGGAGTTGCACTAGATGACTTTTGGAGGTTCCTTCCAACACAAACTCTAAGATACTATGGCATTTGTGAGTGAAATCAAAACATTTCTCACATACACATATTCTATGGATACATATATGAACACTAGACAGGATATTTGCCTTGCAGAAGACATCCAAAGGCTTTATAGCATGCCCCATCCTTCATAAGCAGCTGCTCCTGCCATCTCAATTGTGCATCCACAAGGCCTCTTCTTTCAAGCAATTATAACAATTCATTATCTCATGTTCCATGTCCTAGAATATCCACTTAACATTATTAGAACTCTGATCTTAAATCCTTTACATTTACTTCTTTGCTTGAGTGTTTATTTCTATCATAAGGCTGCAGGAAAGCTAAGTGTGATGCTCTGACACTGACAGCAAAGGAAAACACCAAGAAAAAATAATTGTCATAGGCACAAAAAGGGTTTTAATTTCTGATTTTATTATTTTTAAAAACACCCAAAAGCTAACCTGAACTTCTCAATGTCTTAAATCTCTGCTGTTTCACTAGATCACCACCTCCAAGTCCCTCAACTCCGAGGAGGCCTACATTAAATAATCCACCAACCAGACCTTTATCTGGCAGAGGACCTGCTCCTGCCATCCCATCTCCAGGCCCTCAGTCAGGGGCTCCCCCAGTCCCATTCCGCCCAGGATCACTGCCTCCATTTCCCAGCGGTGGTGAAGCCCTTGGAGGACCTCCTCAGGTTCCCTCTCGGCCGACCCGGGCTCCTCCTAGCGTCCCAAGGTAAGGTGCCTGATCTCCCTGGCGGTGGGCATGGTTCTCTCCCCCCAGCATAACAGACAAGGTCGTGCACTGGCTTGGGAAGTCGAGCACCATGGCTGAGCAAGTCTTTGTAACAAAGCAAAACTGCGCTCCCTGCAGAGAGTCAAAGGCATTTTGAGCAACCACTTTGTAGCACAGATAGGACTTCTAGGGAAAATAGGAAGTGCTTTCATGGGGAAAAAAAGTTTCAGTTCTTTCCAGTCAGTTTGAAGACACAAAGATTTTCTTACATTGAGAATCCCTCCTCTGGTTATGTCCTACCCACATGGGTCCACAAATGGAGAGAGGTCATCTACCCCTCCACCAAGGCTGGGGCAAGGGTACAGCTCCTCACTTTTGCTATCCTGAGTCCTCAGCAGAGGAAGGGACGGCTCTTCTGGGAGAGAGCAACACCAATTCTTCTAGAACTAGTGTGACAAACTGATAGCATTCTGAGTTTTATTCCACAGTGCAAGACACTTGCCTTCAGTTGAAAAGAGTCCCCAGCTGTCTAATGGCATAGGTCAGATGGCACAAAGTGATCAGTTAAGGAACAGGAGTTTTGTGGCCACATCATTTCCTTTTCTTCCCTTTCCAGACCTTTCCATTTATCAGTACTTTTTAAAGTAGCTCTGGAGATTTTATTATTTTGTGTGGGATGAACTGCTTTTTAATATAAATTTTTATTTTAAACTGTCAATATTTCTTTTCACAGTGACATAACACATACAATCATTCATATTAAAAGTATTTTATATATATATATATATATATACACATATGAGAAAGCCTCCAAATCAGAGGGCTTAGGTAACTTCCTAACTTAGGAGATGCATAGGAGATACAGTGTTGGAACAAAGGGGTTTCTCCATTTTGAATAAATTAACTGTTACATTAAAATTAGTCATAGTTTGCAAATACAAAAAAAAAACCCAAACCCCACCAGTTAAATAGAAACAAGAGGAAAATGTGCACATTTTCAGTTTGAGAAATGGAAATTGAGAAGAGAACCTTTGGAGAAAAACTTTCTTTTAAAAAGGTGAGATCTGTTGTAGATGACAGTAAGTTAAATCTGAGGCTCAGTTTCTAGTATAGTTATTCTTTATAACATGGAGAATAAATCAAAGAGGTCTATCAAAGGAGTGAAGTGTTTCTGTGTATTTGCTGTAGATTGCATCAGTGCCTACCATGAAGTGCACTCTTTCACCTTGGTGGGTATCTCACTGCTTGCAGTAGGACCACTGGGGAGAAATCCAGAACTGCTTTTCTGGGTACTAAAACTTGTGCAGAAAGGGAAGAAGCCCAAGCATCATCCCCTCCCTGGGAGAGCCTGGGACTGAGCTGAAGGGCACTCGCCCCAGTGTTCCCCCTGTGTCTCTATCAGAGCATAAATCACATCCTAGACAGAGAAATGAGGTCCAGTGTGTTGTCAGTTGTACTGCTGGAGAGAACCATAGCCTCCTGGTTTATCTCACCTTGCCGTGCCAATGAGCATGTCTCCTTTGTCCTGCCTGGCCGTGGTTTTGCATGAATATTGCTTTCCTGAGGTGCCTTGCAAGAGCATGTCTGGTGCTAAAGTGACAGTTGGGATGGAGACCTGAAAAGGAATGTCCTAGAGCACAACAGACCCTTGGGTAAGCAGCCTGCAAGCAGCTCAGCTCAGGAGTGCTGCTGGTGGCACACAAAGCCGTGGCTGATAAAGGAGGGCAGTGTTTGTGCACTGCTGTAGCTGGAGGTATAGTTGAGTGTACGACTGCTTGACATTTTTGTGGAAGAAAATATCTGCAATACACATCTGCTGGACTGGATCCTAGATGTCTGTTTTAGAGCTATGAAAGCCTTAGACATGAAAAAAAAACTCATCTGTTTAAGAATGAAGGAAGAGGTTTGCCATTTTGCTGAAACTTCAGGTTTCTCCTGCTGACTAAAACTCAGAGAGAGGAAATCCCAGGGAAGGGGCTGCAGGGGAAATCACCTGAGTGGGACAGCGTGGCCAGCTCCTGCCCCTATTAAATGTTTCTTTTGAGCCCTGGAATTTCTGCTACGCTTGGTCTGGTTTTAATAACAGCCTTTGCAGGATCATAGGAAATTGACTCAGAAAGTGGGTCTGAGATATTAAAAGGAAAGGGGAAAAAAAAGGCTTTTGAGGAAGAGTTCTTGTGGAAACTTGAGCTTTCTCTGTGACTTGTTTTTGAACTGAGGCTCTGTGCTCTGACTGCTCTACCACCATTTTCCGCAACAATTCCTTGAAGAGTCAGAATCTCTCATACCTAGGGAAATACTTCAGCTTCCTGAGAGGAAAGTTGTATTTTTAAAGTTCATCTAGGTTTCCAGAGGAGCTTTTTGTGGCAGTCACTGTCATGTGGAGCTGAAAATCCTTACATGTTGAAGAAATGTAAGCTTTGTATTTTCTTCTGTTCCGCCTTAAAGTAAAAAAAAATCATTTTCAGGGGTAAGACTTGGACCATCCTATTCCAATGAGTGACTGAGCACATATTTGATTTGAACAGCTGGGCACCTTATAGTGAGATATAGCTTCTCTCTTCAAATAATTCTTTCCTCAACTTTATTAGCATTCAACGAACTGTGCAGAAATGGTTGGCTCTTGGCATTTTCTCACCATTGCTTGCTTACTCTACAGGGAAGGGAAAAGAGTTAGGGGAGCAGGAAATCATTTTCTTCCTTGCTTCACTGTGATTCTAAAGCTGGTTTGGGTTATGTGCTCTGAATATTTCTGTAAGGAAACAGAAACTATTTGCATGATACATGCCTCTTTTAATTAATCCCACTTGAGGTGGGTGGATCTCTCCCAGCAAAGCCTGTGAGTAAAGGCCTCTGGCTTTAAGGGCTCCATGCCAAAGCATATATGATTTGTGAAATATTCCTTGCTGCCAGAATTTAGATTATTGCCTCCCTCTCTCTTAAAAGGCTGCAGTAGTATTTCGAAAGAAAATGCAGCTGTGTGCCTGTATGGCTTTAAGCTAGCACTAGAACCTCTTTAGCTTACCATGATGTGTGTTTGCCTGCCTGTTTGGAAAGCCTGATCTTGACCAATTTTAGTTCTACTGTGGATGCCTTGATTTATGGCTTTTAAATGTCCTGAATGGGAATTTCAGCTTTGCCACAAAGAAAACAATTGAATTGGAAATGTTCTTCTCTTGGCAGCAGAGTCCATGGTGTTATTGGGGGTGGGAGGGTGCTCCCTTTTTCTCTCATGTCCTGCTCTGCAGTGCTACTGTGGATGCATGAAGCCTTTCCCAACGAAATGGAGAACATTACTTATTTTGCCATTAAAGCACACGTGATGTGGAACTCTGGGACCTGGTTAAATGGGAGCCTTGAAGGGCTGGACCATCTGCTCCAGCAGGGAAGAACTTGGCCTTGAGTGGCCTTGAGCACACTGGTGTCACCCTCAGGCTTGCTAGTGCTTAGTCCCTGGGGGCTAAGGGTGGTCTTTACACGTGAGGCAAGCCACAGGGACGGAATTCATGTGGTGCTGTTCATGAACAGCCACAGACTCTGACTACCATTGACTTCAAACTACAGCCAGCCAGCACAGAAGGGGTGATGGCTGCCCTGCAGCTATGTTTTATTATGCCACCAAGGCTAATTCCATGGCCTGTTGTGTTTGTAGCTAACCTACATTGTAAGCCTGATGGCTTACACATATTTCTGCCAACCCACCACAAAAAATACTTATGTTTGACAGTAGTTACAGTTAGACATTCCCAGACAAAGCCAGAAGCACTGCTGAAAGCACCACTGCCTGACATTTCCTGGACCACGGCCTCTGTGCTCAGCTCTGTGATGGACAGGTACCAACCACTAAGCTTTCTGTGATGCATTTTTACAGATTAGAGTTCTTTGGAGAGATTTCATGTAATGTCTAACCCTGTGCACTGAATGATAAGAGAATCCCTTGCAAAAATTGCAAGCGATCTTCTGATTAAAATCTGCCATAGTGTATAGGCATGTAAGGCCAGAGAGATATCCTGCCTTAGCCTGGCAATCTCCTCTGCTTTACAGAGTTTGGCCTTGCAGCCTTAAAAGCTTACTCTGCTGTATTTTTGAATGGAATATAAATGCTAACTGAATGGAATATAAATGCTAACCAAATGCTAACCCAATATTGCATCAAACTCTTCTGGCAGGATGATTAAGTGCCCACCTTAAAGCATTTGCATGGTGAGTTGGATGATCTCAATCTGAACACCCAAGCAGTACAGCATAGCTCTGTCCAGCAGTAGCATCCATCTGTCCTCTTTGAATGGATTTTCAGTGAAAGTTATTTTCTAAAAACATAATCAGCAATTAGAAGTGTTTCATGCAAGCAAAGAAATAAAAATGCTCTCTGGAGGAATTTCAAAATCCTGCTGAATTTAAGAGCAAAGAGAAAGCCAAAGAGTAACTAATCTATCCTGCATCTCATGTCTGTGAGCTACACAGGTGATGCAAAGCCCCAGCCAACCACAGAGGGGATACTGCTCTTCCTGAGTCAGTATGTTTCCAACTCTGCCTGGCCAAGGACCCCAAGAGCACAAGGCTTCTGAGAATGTCAGTTAATCTTTCTGTGAATCCTGCCCCAGGGAAGGACACTCCTGTGTAATTTGTTACCAGACTAATTTGCATTTCTTGTCCAAATGCACACCTGGGAATATGTTCCTTTTGCTGCTGGCTGCTTCAAGAAGGAGACTCCATTTATTTTCCCTTATCTCTTATGTAGGACTTCTGCTTTCCCCCATCTTCCACTAGCTCCTTTATCACTATTTCGTTTTCATTTTTGTCTGCCCTTCCCTTGCTGTCCCTTTCTTGACCATCCTGTTTGCTTCCTTTTTCACCTCCTCCCTTCACTTGATTTCCTGCCTGGTACGTTTGTCTCTCTTCCCTCCTTTCTTTCTCACTGTCTTCTCTTGGTTTCTTTCCAACTTATCCCTTCCCTGGCACCTTTATAAATCTGTCTCCTGCTCCATGCATTTCTGTCTTTTAAAGTTTTTCAGACAGTTTGTAAACCATAAAATGCAATATGTGGCAATCTTTCCTAATAGCAGCCTGGTGTCAGTGGCTGTGCCAACCATTAGAAACACTATCTGCACTACTCAGGGTAAGCATCCTGCCATGTGCAAAACCAGCTGAGGACCAGTATCTCTGGTAGTTTTGATCATCTTTAGCATTGCTCCTGAGCTATTCATCCCTGCCCTACTCAACACAAAATTGCTTTTAGAACAAGGTCAACTAGGAGAAATCCATTTGATTTGGGCTCTTGCAAGTTACTTTCAAAGCTCAGCAAAGAGGATTAGGCTAGGAAATGGCTTTTCATTGCTCTCAGTGTAGACCAGCCCCATGTGATGGAAAAGGTTAAGTAAAAATGATGCAAGAGAGAGAGAATGAGACAGAAAAAGAAACAACCTGCAACAAGTTGGAAGAAAGGCTTTTTCACCAAAGTTTTCCTGTTGTTATTCCTTAGCCTTTTCTCTCTCATGATACTGCTAGTAGAAGGAACCTCTTCCTTGAAAAAGGAAAGCAGAGTCAAATAGTAAATGTTTTTTGCCAGCAATGCAGGAACCTGGAGATGTGTTTTGTCCCCAGTAATTATTTAATCTCATAACAGAGTAGCTTAATAAAGGTTACCATGAAGTGTATGTAGGATTGCAGCAATGGTGTTTAGCAGGAAATGTGATGCCTTTTTCAGACTGGGCAGTACAGCAGTCTGTTTCTAGCCTTCCTTATGCTAGGACAGAAAATATAGGACAGTAAATATAGAGCAAGCATTGATGCTTTGAACTTCCTGAACTTGCAGGCATCTTGAAAGGCTCTCTTTGAAACTCTCCCCTGCCCTGCAAGCTGTATTGGATCCTTAGTGAATGAGGGCACTCAGTGGCTACATTAACAACAGTGGCACGGAGAATCACGTTAGTTGTCATCATGGACAAGAAGAGGTGCAGTTCCAGCTGAGAACCAGGACGTTTGCTCCTTTCATGCACCAAGGTGTGTAAGGAGAAAGACAAAAAGGCTGAGGAAGGTCAGAGGTGAGGATAACAGAATGGGCAGAAGTAGCTGTGGTGCTCAGAGACAGGGTACATGGTTGACATTGATGCTGCACAGGATAGCTAAATGCAGAGCAGTACATAAGAGCTGAGCTTCTATGCAAAGAGGAGATGTTCCTCCTACTGGTTTTGGGAGCCTTGTGTTGCCAGCCTCTGTGGGCAGAGGAAGGTAGAGCAGCATTCTGAACGTATCACTTAGCACTCCTAATTCTCTTTTCTTCCACAGGCAGTTTTGATCCTTTTGACCATCCTGACCTAGGGTTTATGAAAGGTTCCTGAGGTATTTTGAACCTCTCTGCTTCTGAAAGGAGTATGTGTGTTAAGTCTCGCACAGTGGAACCTGAATTCCTGATGGAGATTTGTATTGCTTCATTGTAGTGGTGACTAGTAGAAGAGCTCATCCTTCCCATTCACTCTTCTATTTCTTTCACTTAAAAGAAATAGGTATAGGATAAACCAGCATAATCCAACAACTTCAGCTTGCTTACGTTTAGCACAAACATTCTCCCACTGAGAGAGGATTGTCCAGCTGGGTCATTTGAAATAGTGAGGTTAGCTGGCTGGCTGGCTGTGCAAGTATCTGGTAGTACAGTTGCAGCACACCCTCTGTGCATTAGTGGAGCCTGATACATACATGCTGCAGAGCTGGCATGCATCCTCAAACACTGGGCTATGTGCATCAGTGCTTCTGGTCCTGGCTTGCCTGTGATAGTAATCATAGAATCCTAAAATGCATTGGGCTGGAAGGGACCTCATCTAGATCATCTAGTCCAACCCCCCAGCAGTAAGCAGGGCATCCCCAATTAGATCAAGTTGGTCAGAGCTCCATCAAACCTGACCTTGAATGTCTCTAGGGATGGCGTCTCCGCTACCTCCCCGGGCAACCTGTTCCAGTGTTCCACTACCCTCATGATAAAGAACTTCTTCCTAATGTCCAATATAACTATCTACTCTTCTCTAGTTTAAAACCATTGCCCCTCGTCCTGTTGCTACATGCAGTTGTAAACAGTCCCTCCCCAGCCTTCTTGTAGGCCCCCTTCAATATAAGGTCTCCCCAGGCTGAACAACCCCATCTTTCTCAGCCTGGCTTTGTAGGAGGGGTGCTCCAGCCCTCTGATCATTTATGTGGCCCTTCTCTGGAGCTGCTCCATCAGGTCCACATACTCTTTGTGTTGAGGGCCCCAGAGATGGGCACACTACTGAGGTCTCACTCCTGTGGGCATCTTTACTAGAGACATTTTGTGTTTCACAAAAATTACGTTTTTCAGTACAAAACCAAATCTGAGACATTTCCACCTTCTCAGACCTTGGGGTAAGGACAGTGTCAGACAGGTATTCCCCAACTACTTTTTCCTTTCATCACCACCGAGTACTGTTTGTCATATCTCACATCATCATCTCCTGATTCTTGTCCATGATTCTTGCTTTAATCCTCTTAACTTTATCATCCTTTTTCTACTTTTCCTATTTTCTTATGACCTGCATCACTAATATCAAGTGCCTTTCCTCCTCTTGGTTCCCCCACTTCCACTCAAGAACCTTTCTCATGAGTGGATGTTCAGGAGACTCTGTAGTAGCCACACTGCATCTGCTGTAGGCCAGAAAGAGTTTAAGGTATGCACAGACTGCAGACTAACTAAGCAGGCTTGCAAACCATGTCTCGCCTCTGTTCTTTAACCGTGATGGCTACAGGAGTTTTACTTCTGGTTTGGATTTTCTTCCAAACTCAGAGGCTGATGGAGGTTGAGAGGTACCATATGACACACAGGTTGATATAAGAACTGTGAAAAGTAGAGGATAAGCTGTGTGGCTCTCCCAGGATCTCACTGAAAAGAGAGAAAACCTTGTGAAAATAAAACCAGTTCCTGGCATTATCACCATCCCAAGAAGATACTTGGTCTCCCTAAATAATCATCCAAACAAGAAATCATATTTCCTCACTCTTGTAACCTCTTCTTGTACACCTCAATCTAGATTTGATCCAGATTTGTATCATTACTTAAAATATAAATTGCCTGCAGTCAGACTTAAAAGCCACTTAGAGCTTTTGTTTGAATATCTTCTGGTTTACTTCTCCAGTGTAACATACTGGAGTGCTGTGAGAGGGCTGCGTTACAGGGAAGCCAGATGATGGAAAAGGGAGGGAGCACTGGACTTTTGTTTACCATTTCAGATCTGTAGGCTGTACTGTAGAATAGTTACATGCATGCGTTCTGCCAGTGTTCTCTGGTGATCACGAGCAAGCAAGAATGTAAAATGGAAGTGAGGATGAAAGCCTTTTATTTAGAGGTTAGCTGTGCTCCAGGAAGAGAAGCCATCTTCTTCAGAGGAGCCTCCCATGGTAACTACAGCCATGCTCTACTGAAAGCATATTTTGTGGACTCTGTGTGGGGAGCGATAGCACTTCTCACAAGGCAATGCCTGAAGAGCTCCCATGTGTTTCTGATCGACCTTTAAGTCTAGACTTGCTTTATTTAGTTTCTTTCGCTCTGCATTTGCCTAACTAAAGCTTTTAGGAGTTCTTTTAAAACTGGAAAAGTGGGGTGTGTAGCTTAGGTTAAAAATAAACGTAAAACTTTTCCTTGTTTTAAAAAGCCTTTGCGCGGGGGTACAAGTTACCCTCCGCTCAAAACCCCACTGCGCTCTTCAAAGGAGGAGTCTCTGCAGCAACATCAGGGAGTTATTAAATACATACTTAGTCCACAATTTTCATTGGTAAATTCTTTATGTCTGCTTAATGTGTGCTAGTTAGAAGAACTGATTCTTTCTGCAGACTCGTTTACTCAACCCTGGGGACCTATGATCCCCTGCCCCTTTAGCACTAACTTTTACAAACACTGTTTTCCTTTTTTTTTTTTTTTTTTTTTTAATAATAAAAAAAAGGCACAACAGGCTGAGCAGCCCCTTAAAGGGGCCAGGCAGTGGGACTCGGCCCCAAAACTCGAAACCCGGCTGAAATGTTGGAGACAATAAGCAAAGTGGAGTTCCTGCAGCATTGACATAAGGAGCTTTCTATGAACCGGGAGCTGCCTTTGGGGCCCGGCAGCAGTTCGGCACCGGCAGCAGCTCAGGCCGGGGCCGTCGCAGTGCGGCCGGCACGGCAGCCACAGCGTCCAGGCCATCCCTACCGCTATCATCCCCTGGCCTCAGACTAAACATTGAATTGGGCTTAGTCACACAGTTAGTCACTGCCATGGCAGCGAGTGCGGAGCAGGGGGCTGGGGGCGGCTGTTTACCTTTGGCTTCCCCTCGCTGCCTTCCAGAGGCAGGCAGCAGCTCCCTCTGCTGCTCTGCGCTCCGGTCGCTGCCGCTTGCTCCGCGCTCGGAGCGCCTGGCAGCCCTCCTTTATGTAACTGCTCAGGAAGCAGCGGTGCCGAAAACACGCCAGGCTTCCCGCAGGCCTGCGGGGTCTGGAGGTGCCTAGAGCAGAGAGGAAGGTGGGACGACATCTGCAAGGGCAGTGCGGGGCTGGTTGTCTCGGGGTGTCAGGTTGGGTGTCCAGGCTCCTGCACCCCCGTGTCCGGGGAGTGTTCTGGGAGTGAAGGAGGGCAGAGGCAGAACACGTGTGGCTTGATCTGTCCTCCTGTCTTTGGGGTTAGATTCCTGTTGGGGGTGGAAAAGTCTGAATCCTACTCAGCATAAAAATGATCACATTTTGACTTGTCACCTTGACAGGGAAATCTCATGACAGGCAACTTCTGTGCTTGTCCTTTCCTTCACTTTGACTTGAGTTCTGGTTAACAGAGAAAACACAGCTCAGAGCTGATTGTGGTCCAAACCAACTGACTATATCCAGGACTGATTATATCCAGGAAATCTTCCCACTCCAGTTTCTAGTCTGCTGGGCTAAATAGCAGTTTGAGTAAATTGCATTATCTGAACCCAGCGTGCTGCATCCAACCTGGTATGAAAATGCAGCTCAGGCTTGCCTCTTTTAAATTTGATATGAAGACAATTGTGTGCGTTTCCCCTTGTTTGTAAATTGTATACACATGATATGATGTTTTCAGTAAGCACTAAACAATGCAATGTGAGGCATTTCAACAAAGGAATAATTTAATGTAACCCAGCAGAAATGCAGAGCCTTAGAAGTGGTTCTTTATGAAACTACGAACTTTGGAAACGGGTCCAGAAGACCTACACTGGAGCAACACAAGAAACAATAGTTAACATACTAACGTTTTTTTTCTGTACCAAAAAATACACCATGAAGAAATTGTATTTTGTCTATTTTTTAAAAAAACTTCTTGGTTTCCTTGAATGCTTCAGTTGGCATATTTGGTATTTGTTCCATGTTAGGGATTAAAATTCTCATTTCTTCATCAAAAGAGAATATTGCCATGCAAGATGCACTCTGAGCCAAGCAAGGCTTTTTTGGTCAAGTGTAAATTTGTCTCTTGTATTATGTTCCAGTTCAAAGGAGATTAACACAGTTACATTCTTTTCATCTTCTATTTAGCTTACAGAATGAGACATGTTTCTGTTGTCATTTTCTTCAGAGACAGGAACTGTTCCTCCTTTTGCAGGTGAAGGACAGTGTGAGAAAGAGCTGTGTGATTTTTCTTGGCTGTTAATGAAATCCATTGGAGGTGGATGAGAACTGCAGAGCCCTGGGCTTCCCCACCTTGCTGAAGCCCTGGGTCTGTGCCTCTCTTAGAGCAGCTGTGCACTGTTGGAGTGATCTGGGCTGGGTAAGGGATAAAGAGAGAGCTGGTACTTCCCGTTAAAGAAAATGGGGAGCAAAACCACGGTGTAAGTGAGGGTTGGAATAACTGCAGTGACAAAACCTTGCTGGAGGATGCTGGGTGGCCAGCTAAGGGAGCAGGCTGGCTGTGAGGAGCAGTGTCTACAGTATATTTATACAGCACAAAGCAGTGCTAGGCAGAACTGTCTGAGCTATTGCAGGTGCTAGAGGCCGGACAGGTCTTGTCACTGCTTTGCTCAGCAGTGGGAAGTTTTAGCCCAGGTGGAATGGAGCATTAACAAAATGCTCTTTGTAGCTAAACTGATGGAGTTATCTCTCTGCAGCTCTGATATGAACCATGTACCCTAAATACACACAAAAATGTAGGAGGCATGTATCTAGCTACCAGAAAGAATCTGTCTACAATTCCAGCAGAGTTGGTTTGTTATAGATGGATGAAGTGAGGGAGGGGAAGGTCTCAGCCTCACCTACCTCTGTTCAGCTTGGACTGAGCTTCCACTTAGGTAGAAAATGCTTGGGGCTTCACTGCTGCTAAACTCTTGCACTGTGGTCCCTTATCAGATGATGACATAGTCTGAACTGAAATGCAGGGGTCTGCAATACACAGGAGTCAATCAGCTGTTTGAAATAGGGCAGTAAAGACCTAAAAACCTTCCAAAAAATGTAGGACTCCCTTATCCTTTACTGAAGTTGACAGAGGAATGCATTAGTAGTAAATGAATGAATCCAGAATCTGTAGCCACAACTTGCATATTTGTAACTGGCCATTGATAGAAAGCTTGAAATCTGTGCTTCAAATTCAGGCACACTAGTATGCCTCCAGCTGCTCCAACTATGCAAGAAGCTGCAGGTTTTCTGCTTCTGCAAACACCAGCTGAAGTTGCTGCAGGCTGTCTTCCTAAATCCAGCTGTCTGCTCTGAGTCCAGGCTGGGACTGACTCCTGAGAACAGAGGACTCCTGATCCTCCCCTGGTGATTTCTGTGGCACAAGAAGGTAACTAATGTCTGGAGAACACCCAGGCTGTGGAGCAGAGGGAAGAGCTGTCTGGTGTGTGAGAGGGCTGTACGGTATGCATGTGCCCCTCCTGGGGAGGCATGGGGCTGTCGTGCTGCAGTGCATGCAGATTGTGGTGCTGAGCAGCATGTGCCTGTGGACGCAGCCAGCTTTGTTCTCAGTCTTTGTGCTTACTGTTTCTTCTCTCTTTCTCTCCAGTCGAAGACCACCCCCTTCACCTACTCGGCCCACTGTAATTCGTCCATTTGATTCATCCCTGTTAGACTAGAAGGAGTTCCTGGCATGTCATTCATTGTTAACCAAACACCTGGGAACAAATTGCTTGGTAACTGTTGCAATAACCAATGTATAGTCGCATGTCTGGACATCCATAGGCAAGTAACTGATATACTCTCTGTCCATTCTGCATTGTTGATGAAGTCTTCAGTGTTTTGGGAAGGTCTGTGCTGCCTTGACTGCTCCTTTTGCAGTAGCTGATGTTAGCTAACTTACTGACACCTGTCTGCACCCAGGCAACTGTACAGCAGTTGGAAGGCTTGACTTTGTGTGTTTGTTGATTTGATCTGCTTCTAGTTTTTCACCTTACCTGAATGAATCTTGCTTTAATTTGTACATCTCAGGTTTTCTGTCATTTGGAATCAGAGAGTGATGTCCATTTTCTCTTTTAATGCTTAAACTGGGCAAAGAACAGTAATGTGGTTTCTTGCCAAGCCCTTCTGAAGGCCACATCTCTCTTTCAAGACGGTAGCTGGATGGCTGCTCTCCTATAATTTCTCTTTATCCAAAGTCTATTTTTAAAGGAATGTTGTTGAGCAAGAAGGGTGTGTATAGGACAATGTATGCTTTGCTTTATTTCCACACTGCCAGCTGACATGCAGAGTTGGTTGGGTGGCTGGTAAGAACCAGTCTGTAGGCCCTCGGCTCAGTGTGGAGCTGTCTCACCCTGCAGCAAGGACGTGAAAGGGTGGTTTGAAGAGCCAGTAGGTGACAGAGCAGTGTATGCCATCTTGCTTTGTGCTTGCTCATGTTCATACTCCCACTGAACTCATGGGAAGCTGTGAGGGTATGTGAGTGCATGTAATACATTTCAGTGTACTGCACAGCTGGATCCAGGCAATTGAGTGTTGGTTGGTGAAACAGAAGGCAATATAGATACAGATATGTCTACAGCTGTAAATGGGCTACTGCTCCTCTGCATACTGTGAGCCAATTCACAGAGCTGTGGCCTAGAGTTGAATCTGAACTTTCCAAGGGTCCAGTTTGGATTTGAGATATTTGCTCACTCCAGTTGGTAAAGTTCCATTATCTCTTCTGTATAAAGGTTTTCATCTTTGCATCATTTGAAGTGCTGCACACCTTGGATTAAGGTCCCTTTAGCCAACGAGGTACTGAGAAGTGCTCAGCTGTGAGAAATCCTGGCAATGAATTATTGTAGCAGATGTGCATTTGCAGAGGTCCTCTCTGCCTATTGTTCTGCACTTTGTATACAAAACCCTTTTGTCTTAACCACATCACTTTAAAACACTTAGGGTCAGTGTCACCCTCACAGCTTGAAACTGAGTTAACAGAATTCAGTTAGAGATTCATCTGGCCACATTTCTTCAGAAAATATTAATTGTTGTTATTACAGTTATGGTTACAGATCCCTAGGCAAAGCAATTGGTGGTTGCAAGGGCCCCTGGTATAATCAATCTAATAAACTGTATTTATTGAGACTGCATGCTGTAACCTCATGGTTAGGAAGAATCCAATCAGAGCCACAACAAAAGGGGATTTAGCCTATGGAGTACTCCCAGACTGCTGATTAGTTGTGCTCACCACTGAAGCAAATCATGTTTCAGCTTGCGTAAGAGAGACAGGCTTGGGAAAGCATCATGATTTCTGTGTTAGCTTAAGTTTAATTTCCTGTTAGACTCATACTTGTGACACACCTGGGGAGGCTAGAGGTCAGCATCTGAGGCACAGTGAAGATGGAGTTTGTCAGAGCACTGGCATCTTAGTGATCTCAGAGGACTGCATAAGTGGCCAGTGTTTGTTTGGAGAACAGGCCCAGATCTCCCTGCCAAGTGCACAGAATCACCTTTCAAAGGGAAAAACAGGTTGTGTTGCAAAGCCAGATACAGGTATGTTAATTTTTGCTGCAGAAGAAGAGAAGGCTTTGATAGTTTCTCTTCCACTGTGCAGCTTGGATGTATTGGATGTGCTTTTACCAATGGCCATTAGTCCATGCAGTTGCACAGCCACTATGTAGAGTTTATTAGAACTCTGTTACTGACTGGCAGCTGCCTGCTGACAGAAAGCCAGGAAAGTCACTTTAACCCCAAATGTTGATATTCAGTCCGTGATTCCACAAGGTCTGGGTTTATCCCACTGTGCCCCAAGCACTCGACTTAATTGTCTAAGCTCCCTTTTGTTCAGTGTAAAGCGGAGGTGCTTCAGGCCAGTGTGGCTGTGTGGTAGGTGAGGGTGGTAATGTTAGCAAGTGAGGAGCCTCACTTAGATGACACAGGGCCAGGCCTGCAAACATGCTTGAAAATCTGCTGTACCTGAGGGTCCTTCATTTACTTTAATGACAGTTTCTGTCAAGCATAATGGAGTAGGTAGCACAATTCAGCTCTGCCCTTAACGCTGCTCCTTAAGAAATTGTCTTTCTCAGCAGTAACCCTGAATTAGGGTGCAGGCAGAGGAAGAGGCAGCGAGGTGCCTGTCACCTCACTGTCAGCATCATCTGGTTCTGTGCTCGATGGTGAGGTGGCAGGACACAGCTGCACAGCCCTCCTTTCCTCTGCATCCTCATTCAGATCACATCTAAATCTGGCCTCTGCCCTAAATGCAAGACCTTAAGGTGTCCAGGTTAATGACTATCCTTGAGCACTGATCCAGAGCTGGGTGGTTTAACATCTAATTGCTTGCATCTACGCTTTTCAGAGTGAACCACAGAGATTTGTTGTTTCCAGGAAACAGGCTAAGTGCTTCCCAAGAAATTGCTACATCCAGTTGAGGAGTAAGTACTGTCCTCCCAGCCTTGGCCTGCTTCCTCCTGCTGTACAGTGCCTGGAACAACTTTGGTTGTCCTGCTTGCTCCTGATGCCGGTGAGCCGGCGTCTTTCTCATCCCTTGTTCTCAGAGGAGCAGCCCTGGCAGCAACTGGGTCCATGCCTGAAGGACAGCAGGACAAGTACCCTGTGGGTCTGCTAGAGGGACTGGCTGCCTCAAGCTGGCCACTGCCCCCTCTGCAGACATTTACAGAGGGTGAGCAAAGCCTGAGCTCCCGTGGCTGAGAAGCGCAGGTCGCTCTCCCGTTCTTTGGATCCCTCCGGCAAAGCTCAGGAGATTGCCAGAGAGCAGTGCAGACTCCCACTGGGTAACAGCAGGGCTTCTGTTCAGGTGGTATGTGAGGTGTGTAATTAGCAAAGCTCCAGGAGAATGCTCATCTAGCACTGCATTTAGGCGAGACCTGGGTCTCTGCCTAGAGAACAGGTTCCACCTCACCTCATGGTGGCTGAGCAGAGACTGAGGAGCTTGCGTGTGCCTGTGGATAGCTCTCAGCCTTCTGGCCTCAAAGGATCTTGTGTCAGGTCTGGAGAGATTGTATGTTCAGTGACAAGGCTTATGTACAGGTGTGCTTGTTTTATTGGTGATCTTGTTGCACGTTCTGAGTAAACCTCATCAAAGTAGATTATTTATGGTAATTAGAGAAGATACGCTGTAGATGCTGGTATCTCACGTTCAAGCATAACATAGAAAATCCTCTGGCCTGCAGACAGCTCCATAAACAACCCGTGTGCAGCACAGGCTACTCCTGTCCTCAAAAAGTCCAAGCCTCCTGAATTGGAAGCAGACCCATTTTGCGCCTGTGACTCAGGGAGGCATCCAACCTCTTGATGTGCTTATGGCACAGTTTCTCCTGCTATGGCATTGAACCTCCTCCCCAGCCTGGAGCAGAGCAGCTCCCTTGTGCAAGTGAATGTTACTCTGCCTGTCTCTCCTCTTGCTTTGTCTGCAGGCGAGCTGATACCGACGGCTCCTCTCGTCCAGACAGCCCTCCGCACTTGCTTGATGTATGACTTGTCCCTGCCCTGCCGGCCGTCTGCTTTGCTGCCTGTCTCTGCTTTCCCAGGACTGTAAACCATGACTTCTTTTTGTAAGAAGCAAACACTTAATTTCTTTCTGAATTTTTCTCTGTATGTTAATGCCCTACTTCACACAAGCCAAACCATCTGCCTTGGGTTTCATCTGTGTATCATCTCTAAATGCTTCCTGGTGTTGACCTTTGAGCACAGCAAGTCGATTCCCAAAGCCACGCTCATTACTGAGCATTCCATACACCTGCTGTAAAAATGTTATGCTGCATTTCTGAACCTGAAATAAACTGTAACTCTTGATGGGCTTTTATTATTACTCTCTGGATGAGCATGAGTGGTCTGTTTCTCGCACCACCATCTTGGCATGCTGCACTCCACCTCTGCTGGGCCTGTAGCGAGGGTGTATCAGAGATGTGTGTTGCACTGAGCTCAGTGGAGCTGTCCTTGAAGTGGGAGATGGGGAGGTGTAACCCATGGGAAGCATTCAGGCTGCTGCCCTGCAAGGGGCTTGGAGTGCCGCTGAGACATTGTGCTGGGAGATGGATGAATGTTTGTCAAGCAGTACCTGGTACTCATATCATTGCTGGGGAACCCATGTTTTTGGGGAGGCTCAGAGCAGAAGACTAAGCTGAGTCCTCCAGAGCAGGAGCTGGACTAAAAGTGCATGTATATACATTATGTCTGGAAGGGATTTCCCCCTGGAGTGGCTGTGTACAAGTGTGCAAACATCTCTATTACTCAAGTCTTCCTTCAGATCAGTGAGCCAAGTAACTGGGATTGGTGCTTGGAGAAGGTGGTCTGCACAGCACAAGAAGCACAACAGCTTCTTAGCAGGGAGGATGTTTCTCACTGAGCGTGGCAGTCACTAAGTTGGTCCTCAGACAGGTTTTGGGAAAGGGGGAAGCAAAGAGTAGGATGAACAAAGCAGCAACATCCCCCTTGTATTTGCTTGCTTGCTGTCACGTTTGGAGATTTGTATTTTTAATAGCCTGTAATTGGCTATGCCTGAAGCAGTCTGTGCCTTCCCCCTCAGTGAACAGCAGTCTCACACGTGTCCTGTCTGGCTGGAGTACGTTACATACCTTGTATGAGTGTGGTTCCTGGCATGCTAGTCAGCAACAGCTCAGCAGCTCTCTGCTGGGCAACAGGAAGAGCATCTACGCTCCTCTGACCTCTGCACAGAGCCATCAGCTGCCACGGGTCTCTTCTCTAGGGCTGGCACTGTCACCACCACGTTTTTAATCTTCCCCAGCAATGCTCCCTCCAGATACCTCAATGTAGCCCCTAGGCCACCTCATTTGGACCATCCTTGATTTCAGCATAACCCCACTTATAAAAGGTCTGCTTCAAGAACAGTGTTTGAAGCAGACAGTGGTGCAAATTTTAAGGTTGGCTGAGAAGAAGCTTTTCCAGAGGATGCTACCTGCTGCAAGAAAATTATAAGGCCTGTGACTAGCAACCTCCACGCTCACTGTGACTGTCCCCACAGCTCTGGGAAGGGTGAGCATGGAAGCCAAGGCTGTGCTGGTAGCCAGCTGATCCTAATCTCGCTCTTGCTCTTTTCTTAATGTGCATGTTCTGGGCCTTTTGCTCCTAACCACTTTGATTAAGATCATTTTGTTTACGACTGAATTTATTGTATCTTGGCCTTTTGTTTTCAACCTCTTATCCCTGCCCCTTCCCCTCAATTTTGGGTCATTTTTTTGTCTTTTTTGTAGGCGACCTCCACCAGCTGTTCCAGGAAGATCATCCTAACACATTTCTTTTTTGTTATATACACTCTGTCCTTTTTTTTTTTTTATTTTGTCCAAGATTATCTTTCATTTGCACTAGTCTACTTGTAAAGCAAAGATTTTATTTTCAGATGTCAATGAAAAGTCTCTGCATATAAAGAAAATTAAAATTCTCACCAAAAAAAAAAAAAACCCAGCATGTGCTGGTTTTGTATTTTAAGGGTCTGCCCACTCTTTCTCAAATGGAGCTGTTCACACCCCATGGAAGAAACTGTCTGGGCTCTGTCAAGACTCCCACCCTACAAGGTGGTAGAAGAAAGGACATTCTGTTGGGATCCCACTACTGCTTCTGAATTCCTTGACCACCAGGACTGCTCTGTATAAATGGCTTTGGCTCAGCACTAGCAGGAAGAACACACAGCTGCTGCTATAGTATGTGCAAAACACCAGCAGCAGCACCTGGCTGAGTGGGAAGTCAAAGGAGAAGATTGCAGCAGGCTCTAGACTGATGAATCTGCACAATTATAAATAAATCACAGCTGCTGTAACCTTTTTTTTTTAAAACTAAACCTCTGAATTCTTTGTGAGCCAACCTCATTGGAGCATCGGAGCTCAAATAGCTGTAAGTAGCTAACTCTGGGATTCCAAATTTGTCTGTCCCCATGGGAAAGGTCAAATCTGGGATTTAAGATTTAGAGGATGTGCTTGTTTGGGGTGCCAGAGAAGTATGTGAAGAGCAAGTCTAAAAAAAAGGGGAAGCTGAAATTTTCTCCTATGAAAACCAGGAAGGGATATCTCACAAACCATGCAGGTAAATCAGACGTTGCTGCACAGGTAAAGACTGGAGGCACAATGCAGCATCAGATTCCAGCCTGTTTCAGTAGCACAGACAAGACATTTCTTCCTAGTAGGAAGTTCAGGGTGAGAGGAAGTTCAGGGTGAGAGGGAGCTTCAGGGGGTGGGGGCAGGTGTGCAGCTTCTTGTGTGGGGAGGGGGCCTGACAGCCACAGCCTGGGCTTGATTTCAAGCCAGGCCTGACACCACTTTGCTGAATTCAGGCAGCTCCTCTTGTTGCAGCTGATTTAGGTCCATGCTGACCTCTGGTATGCCCAGGGAGCTGCTGAACCACCTGCATGTGCTAGTAAATGCCAAACACTGGGTTTGCTCAGATTATAAAGGGGTGCAAGGCCAGGCAGCTGCAGACTTACACAGCTTTTTCTTTCTTCTCACTTAGACTTTGTCTTTCAGTAGAGTACAAGACAAGAAACAGCAATGGCATTAGTAAAAAAGGGGAGAAACCTCCAAGTGCAACAGCTCTTAGAAGAAGGGAGATAAGCAATCATTCCTGCTAGACCTTTGAAACTAGGAATTGCTGCAGCTGGAAAGCACACAGTGTGCCCTGGGGAAAGGGAGAAACAGCCTCCTAGCAGTCCCATCAACACAGCTGTCCCAAGAGCTGGGGATGAGGAGGGGAATTCATCACAGTCAGGTACTGAGGAATAAAAACTCAGCAGACTTCAGGGATTGTGTATTTTCAGGATTACAGCAGAAGTAACAGCATTGGTATCCACCAAGCCCTTGAGGAGGCTCTGGCCATGCTTCACCCATCAGGTAAGAGGGAATGGGAACAGGCTGAATTTCACAAGCTGCTTTTTTCCAGGTTGTTCAAAAATCTCTTCCTCCTTGGGAGAAGCTCTCACTGCTCTCTCTGGGATATGGCATGATACTGACAGATGAACCAACAGCAGACAAAAGGTGGCTGATACTTCAGTCGTGTGGCCTTACCTCTAGCACCCCAACCAGGAGCTGCTGCTGCCCTCCTGGCTTCCAGCTGGCTTCCATTCAGTAGGCTCAAAGGCACAAAATTCCTTCTTGGGGCATTTTATGGTGTTAAATGTTTCACAGAAGCCTTTACCTTGTTCTGAAATATTTGAGAAAAATTATTTTTGGAAATAGGACTCAGGACCTCACAGTTTTCGGGTAGCTGTTCCTAAAATCTCCTAGGCAGAAAGAGGAGTATTGGTGTGCTGGGAAGCCTTGGCATAGTCCTCAGCATCAGCTCCCAGGGTGACTTTCTGAAGAAGCTGTCAGCCTTGTCTGTGCTGCTTTCCCCCTGCCATGGTGTGTGTATTCTGTGGCTAAGGGTGTGCACCAGCCGGCGCCATTCTGTGTCCTAGGCTGCTTTTCAATCCTGGGTCAGGATAAAAATCCCATTTTGGTTTCCTGATCATTCACCTTGTTGCTGTTGCCTCTCACATCAGAAAGCTGGGGAAAGCTTAGTGGTTACTGTGGGACTTGAAGAGATAGAAAGGTCTTACCTTCAAAGACTAAAGCTTCACTCTTTCCAGGCTTCTAGATCCAGGCTCCCTGCAGGGGGAGGGACAGGGTCCCCTGACAGCAGTGTGGGTGGCTGATGCTTGCCTTCCTCTGCAGCAGAGACTGTAGATGGAGCTTCCAGACTGCACGTGTCAGCAGCTCCCCCAGGAGCAAGGCTTATCCCCAGCCAGTTTACAATTACTTGCATTTGGCCAGCTTCAAATCAAAACAAAGTGTCCCACTGAAGCACTCGGATCTCAGTGGGCTTGGAAATGTTAAGAGAAAAAACCTGCACTTGTTGGCAATGTAAAGTAACATTGAACTCTTTAGAGGTGATTGGTGAGGATTTGTTTGCATCCAGACTGAGCAGGACCTGTTTCTTTGATCTCAGCCTGTGCTTCATCAAGGACTGCAGACCTTCAGGTAGTGAAAGCTTAGAAGGCAGCCAGCTTCACTGCTGAGCTGCATGTGGAGTTGTGGCAAAGGTGTTCTGCAGAGGATATTCTAATCTCAGGCCTGAAGACGTAGTGGTCATCTACTGAGCTTCCTAAATAACTTCAGCAGCAGTGCAGAGCATGCATCCTCAGCAGGTCAGAGAAGGCCAAATGAAACTGTCTGGCCCTTGTGACTCCTGGCTGTCCCTGTCTCTCTGTTGCACTTTTCCTTCCTTCAAAGTCCCTTTGTGTGTCCAGGCCACAGACTGGGCTTTACATTTTCATCTCCCAGAATAGGGAGAGCAGGATATCTGTGTGGGCAAGCTAAGGTGAGGGCCAAGCCTCCCCCCAGATCTCTGGCCAAGGACTGAGGCTAAGGAGGTGAAGTGAAGGAGCTGGATGGAGCAGAGACCTGTGGCTGTGGGCTGGGCTGAAACTACCTGCAGGGGGCTGGAGGGGACACATCCTGCCTGCAGCTGGGCAGACTGTCCTGCTGAATCTACCGAAGCCCAGGGGGCAGCACAGGTGAGCTGCTGGGTTCCAGCTGTGGCTGAGGTGGTGCTGGGAGGCTGTGCCTATCTCCACCTGGGATGTCTGCACTTTTGCTTACCCAGAGCTGATTCTGAGAGTTTGAATTTGGGAAGAGTATTTTTGGGGAGTATTTCCCCTGGGGGGAAAGGGTACAGCAGAAACAGCTTTCTTGTAGCCTCCACCATGAGAGGCGCCAGGCAGGCAGGATGCGAGTCCCACTCAGGCCTTGCCCCACCGGTGGGCGCTGTGAATGGGCTGTGAACGGCAGCGTTACAATGGCATTAGCCCAGCCCGCGGTGGGACATCCTGGCTGCCGATCCACTTTCTGGGAAGCCTCTGCGAGAATAAACAGTCCCCTTGCCGACGAGCTGGGAAATGTCATCCTGACCGTGAGCATCTGGCTCCTCTGTGCTCCCTGCGAGGCTGCAGGACGGGCTCTGAACTTCCACAGGTTTTAATTAAACCCAAACCGAGATGTAGTCATCACCATGACGACAGCAGCAACATTTCACACTTGGCAAGAGTAGTAACAAAGCACTGGAGGTGTTGGGGACTCCGCTGGGGGTTGCTTATTTCCGAGAAAGACAGAGGAGGGCACTGCAAGCTCCTGCTCGCCAGGTGGGTGCTCAGGGGGATGGGGTGAATCCAGCAGGAAGCGGAGCTGCTGCAGTGCTGGGCTGCCAGAAAGGTTCCCTGAAAACCTGGGGGACTCCAGATGCATCCCTGTGGGGCATCTGCGTCTGTTCCTTCCCTGTCACGGTGCTGGCTCTGTGTGCTCTGCTCCTCATAGTGCCCAGGCTGCAGGGCTGGGCTGCCGAGGGATGGTGCCAGATGGAAGCAGGGACAGGGAAAGCAGAGGAAGTCCTCCTGGCACCGCAGCTGGCCTCCGGTGGGACTTGCTTGCCAAGGGCGCCCTCTGTTGCGGTGTGTGCTGTGTTCGACAGACGACACAGGACTGGACCTCGCTGGGCCCTGGCATCTCCCCAGCTGGTAGGTACAGCCCTGTGGGTCTCTGTTGTGCTGATCCCTCTGGCCAGCGCTTGGCCGTGCAGCAAGGCCAGACCCACCCCTGGGGGTGGGTTAAAGGCAGGAGGAAGGCATCTTGCCCCCTCACCTTCCTCTCAGCTGCAGGATTTTGGGTAATGTGGTGTCTGCAGTGTTGTGAGGCTGTTCTGGCATTGGTGACCAGAGGGGTCCAGGTGAGCAGAGCTATGCACTGCACCCATCCCAGGTGCTCAGTCCTCCAGGTCTAGCAGTAGCCACCACCCTGCACCTCCAGTCTGCCCACACTGACCCCCACCCAGCCCTCTTCTCCTCCAGACCTCCTGGGGAAGTGCTGTTACTCCCCATAGCAAGTATTGTGGTCCCTGGGGCTGAGGACCTCCATGGGCATGTTGTGAGGCACAGCTGACCCAGACATGCAGTTGTGTGCAGGGGATGCACAGCCCCTCTGCACCCACCCACAGTGCAGCTCAGGGCTGCTTCACAGGCCAACCACTCTAGGGGTTCAACTCCTTCCTTCCCCAGAATCAAGCAGGTCAGATCTGGAAACATATGCTGAGGGTAATGCAAACATGGTCCCCATTGCTATGTGAGAGGCTTTATTGGGCTTGTGGCCTTGTCGCAGGGCTCTCCGCCTGCAAGGTCTTTGCACTGCTCACAGGAGAAGGTCCCTTCCTCACTTTGGGTCAGGCCTACATGAGGAATCTGGAGAGGTCCTCCTTGATTTCAGCTTCATCCCACGGTCCATGGATGTTGTCCTTCAGCAGCTGAAGGCGGATGAGGCAGTACGGGCAGAGGCAGGAAATGGCAAGCAGCAGCGAGGCAAAGAGCACTGCGCCCACGCTGGAGACTGTGGCCAGTGCCAGCAGCGCTGCCAACGCGAAGAGCAGAGTCACCCCCACGTAGCAGGGGGGGGTCTGGGCTTTCAGCTTCTTCTGCAGCATGGGCCAGAGGGCGAAGATCTGCATGGCAAAGGTGACCATGACGAAGGCATGGAGGGAGCGAGGCAGGCGGGAGGCCAGGCATACAGAGGCAAAGATGGCCATGTTGAGGGACAGTGTACTGGAGACGATGGCAGCGTTGGCACCATAGTCAAAGAAGATGAGGTGCCCGAGAAGCATAAGGGCTGACATGGCATAGATGGTGTCCGTGCTGATGGACTCCGTCAGCGTCTTCAGCACCGGCGAGAAGCCGTAGGTGAAGGCGGCGAACACCAGCGTGCTCTTGAGGTCTGCCCAGCGCGTCCGGCCGCTCTGCCGCCGCCCGGCCCCACCGTCCACGACGTCGAAGAGGACATAGCCGAGCAGGGAGGAGACCAGGGCCGCGCCGAAAAGCCCCTGCGGGCTCAGCATCCCGGCGTCCATGTACCACCAGGTGACGACGAAGACGCAGACGCTGCAGAGCTGCTGCACCACCGCTCCCGACTGGAAGACGACGGCCCGGTACCGGTACTGCCGGGCATGCACGTTCTTCCGCAGCTCCTCCAGGAACCGCTGATCCACGTAGTTATCGGGGAAGGGCTGCCGCTCGTACAGCACCTTCTGCCACCGCCGCCCGGTCACCGGCTCCATCTCCCCGGACCGGGCAGGGGGGTGTTGCCCCACCGCCCCAGCAGACACACCCGAGGCCCCGGCCCGGGCCCGGCCGCCGCAGCCTCCGCCGGCCCCCGGTGGCGGCGCAAGGGCCGCCGGGCGCTCGGGGCTGCCACCTGCTGGCGGAAGCCCGCACCGCCAGGGCCGCGCACCCCGGGACGGCGGAACGGCGGCACGGCGGCAGAGAGAGGCTTGCGCTGCGGGACGGGCTCGGCGTGGGGCTGGCAGCAGGGCCCGCAGGCAGGATGGGAATGGAGCTGCCCGGGAAGGGAAGGAGCTGGGGGAAGCAGGGATGATGAGGAGCAGGCAGCGGCGCTGGGCACTGCCAACTCCGTACCAGGATCTGGGCATCTCGAGTGCCACAGCCCTAATCCTGCCCCAGCCTTCTGCTAGGTCTCCTTGCTCTGCCCGTCCCCCGAAAGGGCCGAGGGGCAGCTGCGGGAGGTGCTGCCGGCCCTAGGCTGCTGGTGGTGAAGCACTCTCCCGGGCGGCCCAGAGAGATGGCAGATGCCCCATGCCTGGGAACGACCCACGCCAGGTTGGATGGGGCTCTGAGCAAGCTGCTCTGGCTGGAGATGTCCCTGCTCTCTGCAGCGGGGTTGGACTGGGTGACCTTAAAACGTCCCTTCCAACCCAACCAGTCTGTGATGCTGTAAGGAGAACTCTCCCTGCTGCAGCTTCCACACTTGCTGTATCCACACATGGTGGTAAAAGCCATCCTGAAGCAGGCATCAAGAAGGGCACAGCTAGTTGGCAGGATTTGGTCTGCTCCTCTCTGCTTAGACATCCCTCTGTGTGTGCAGCCTGGCTGCTCAGCAGCTGGCCCCAGCCTGCATCACAAGTCCTGCTCCTCATCCTGGCCCAGCAAGGCACCTGCTCTTCTGGCCAAACCAGGCTCCAGCACTCCTGTGGGTATGACACTGTGAGCACAGGTCCCCATCCCCTGCGGCTCCCGGCTGCTCACAGCTTGGTCCTGCCCTGCTCCCCAGGCCTGCCAGCCCCCTCGAGAAGTGGTGCCTGTGGAGGAAAGGGAGAAGCTGAGCAGGGGCCTAAGCGTGCAGCCCTGTAGGGACCCCATCTGTGCTGCCCATCCCCTCACCAAAGGGACTGAGCTAGCATGCAGCGAGGGGACTGGGAAACAAAAGGGGATGAGGGGAGGCTTTGCAGAGGCAAGAGGTGTTTACCCCAAGCGTGTGTTGGTTTATGCTCAGGGCAGAACCTTCCCGGCCCAGGAGAGGTGCTTGCTGTAGAGGAGCTGCTTACTTTGGCCTCACTCGAGAGGCCTCAGCCTGGGGTAGAGAAGCCTCAAACACTGCCCTGTCTGTGCTTCAGGAAGGGGCATTCGTGGCTGCTCTGTCACGGAGGGAGCAAGTAAAGAGCTGAGAGTTGTTTTCCCTTCTCATCAGCAGGAGCCAGCCAGAACTTGCCCACAGGGACACCCCAAGCAGGACCCCCACCTCATCCAGGTATGTGCAGAGCAGCAGGTAACCCCCAAGCTGCTTGTGTGCCTTTGAGGGGCACCTCAGGCTGAGACACCCCCCAGTGACATCTTGTGCCAGCTGCCTGTCATTGCACTTGCTCCACAGGACAGGAGGGGCTGCTCACCCTGTGCAGGTACCCCATGCTAAGGGGCAAAGCTGGCAGCTTGCAAGCCAGGCTGGAGCTGGAGTCAGTCTCAGCTGCCCTAGGCAAAAGCTCCCTGCCCTGCACAAAGCCACCTGTGTGCCTCCGTGCATGGTGCCTGCAGGGACAGGGAGTGCTGCCAGCTCCTGCGATTGCTGGCATTGCCTTGGAGCCCAGGGCCTGGGAACTCGAGGGTTTGAACGAAATGTTGTTCTCCCAACATCACAGAGTAAAGCTGGGGTGTGTAAGAGAAAAAGCTCAGAGGGCAGTGTGCCCTTCCTGCTTCCCTGAGAAGTTCTATGGCGGAGAGGGTGCCACCTCCCCTGGGCACAGGCAGGGTGAGGCTGTGCTCTTGCTGCCACTGGCTTACATCAGATTTGGTGTGACTTGGCTCTTGGGCATCACCATGATGCTCTGGGCACTGGGACCAGTGGGCTGGGCTGGGGCACAATGCTGCCTCGATGTGGCCAGGTCAGTCTGGAAACCCCAGTGGGGGGGAGAACTCCTCTGCTGGGAACCACTACAGTTCCCCTGGGAGACAAGGAGAGGAAGGAGATTGCTGCTTCTCATTGGCTCACAGCATTCCCACGTAGGACAGGGTGACGTCAGCCATAGTAGTGGCAAAGCCAAGCCCTCTGGGAGATGCCAGCACAGCAGCTGTAGCCCCCCAGAGGGTGCCCAGACTTCAGGCAAAGTGCTGGCTCTGCACCCGTGGCAGTACCAACCAGGTGTCAAGCCCCACAGGGCCCTGTGCTCACCCAGTGCTTGGGAGACCCTCAGGGGCTCCAATGTGAGGCAGCTGCTGTGCTGTCGCCGTGTCCCTGCGTGGGGCACAGTGTGTGCTCTGCCGTGGTGGGAAGGTACCACGCACAGTGCAAAGGGCAGCTCAGCCCTTCCCAGCTGGCACAGATTTTGCCTGCCAGGAGCCACTCCCCTGTCTGCACAGCAGACCTGCTGGGACTTACCACAGGCCTGCCACGTCACCCATAGGGGCACGTGCCCTGTGGAGCCCTCCTCAGCCCTCCTGAGGCCATGGGGCCAGCAGAGCTCTCCTGGCAACAGCAAGCAGGAGCTAAGGTCAAGGAGGCAAAAGCCCTTTGAGAGCATCTCGATTCCATGCAGCAGGACCTCCCTCACCTCACCATCAGCTGTTCCCCAAGCGCCCCTGGCCTTGGGGGAAGCTGCAGGCTGGGGCGCGCTGAGCCCCTCTGTGGGGATACAGGAATGAGCAGCTGGACACCACAGCACCACAGACGCTGTGTGCTGGGGACTCGCTGGCTTGGCTGTGCTCTGCCCTTTGCCAAGGGATGCCACTGCAGATTGGTTTAGTGTCTGCCAGGCTCCAAATGTTTGCATACACTGCTAGAGCTGTGTGGAAAGCAGATTGGAAAAGGTGACAGGCTGGGATGGAAATAACTGTGACTGACGTAGGCCTCCACTGGAGATATTTGAATATCTCTGAACCAAGGGCACTGTGCTCCCACCTGCGGTGCCAGCTACCTCCAGGTGTGTCTGCTGCTTCTCAGGCTGGGACCATCACTCGTGCTGCAGAGGTAACTGAACAGCACACCCTGCTCAGGGCTTGGGCTTGCCTGAGGCTGCAAGGATCAGGGCAGACCCTGCCCCTCTCCATGCCCCTCGACTGGGCTCTTGCCCTGCGTCTGGCTTGCATCAGCTGCAGGGGACAGAGCTGCCCCAGCTGGAAGTTTGCAGTGCTGCTGCCGGTTTGCTGCATCCTTCTGCTGTCCCTCTGCAGCAGAGTTGTGCTGCGTGTGCTGGGTTGCTGCAGCAAAGCTGTGTAGAGGCCTCTGCGAGTGTAGTGATGAACACTTGGGCCTCCTCTGCCCAGCGATCCCCCAGCCCTCCCCTTTGCCCCGGGGCCGAACCCTCCCTCCGCAGGAATGTTTTGCAGGGGGAGATTGGCACAGCTCCAGCTGCTGAGTTTTTCCATGCCCAGAGACTGTCTCCTACCTTAAATGGCCCTGTGGCAGGGGCTGTGTCTGCTCGCCTGCAGTCACCTGCTTAAGGCTTTGTTAGATTCAGTCCTCAGCGTGCAGTGGGACACCACCAACCTAGTGCCTTGTAGCTGGGCTGAGCCCCAGTGTGGGGCAGGTGGACGAGGGACATGCAGGGCTGGTTGTCCTAGGGTCTCCCACAGCAGTGTGCTTGGGCATGGGGGAATCCAGTGCTGCTCCAGCTCCCTTCCCTGTCTGAAGGTCAGATTTCCTGGATACAGGTCCACATCCTGGTCCCAGGTGGGCCTGGGCCACCAGCAGTGACATCCTTGGCACAGAGTTGTCCTTGCTGTGGGCAGCCTGTGTCACTGAGGGCTGCTTCTGGGCCCCCTCAGGCACAGCTCCTGACCATGGCCTCAATGCCCAGACCCAGCTGAAGCTGCCCAGACTCCTGAGCCCTCTTGCCCTTCACATCTTCCACCTCCCAGGAAGCCTCCCTGCAAGCTTGGTTGAGGGATGCCCTGCCCACATGGGCTCTTCAGAGACCCTACTGGCCCCAGTCATGTGCTGCAGTTCTGCTGCTGCATCCAGGGCAGGGTGCATGCTACAATGCCCACAGGTCTCCATCCAGAGCAGGGTGCATGCCACAATGCCCACAGGTCACCATCCAGAGCAGGGTGCATGCCACAATAGCCACAGGTCTCTGTCCTGAGGGTGGACAACATGGGAGCAACAGGAGCTCCTGGTAAGGATGTCACCAGGTTCAGAGTCAGAGCTCCCTGTCCCAGGCAGGTCATTTCCAGAGTACAGCCTGCCTTATGGAGAGGAGCTTGGCCCAGGGTGCAAGCCAGGACTTTCCTGGAGATCTCGTGGAGGCATTTCTGGATAAATAGTCCCTGTCCAGGACAGAGAGGACCTTAATCCTAGTAAGTAACTTTTTTCCCTTGTGGCAGCATTCTAGGCGCATGGGGGACAGACTGGGCAAGACGTAGGGGCTTGCAGGGGAGCATAAGGGGGTGGGAAGAGGCATAGTACCCAAGGATGGGGGAAACTCGTTAGCCTGCCAGGCAATGAGCTGAGCTGAGGAGGTGCCCTGGCTGCTGGAGAGACACAGCAGTGCTGCTCAGGGCTGGGGAAGAGCTATCCCTAAAACAGGGACTGGGTCTGAGGAGACTAAGGGGGACCAACACCTGCCAGGGGGAGGTTTGGGATTTCCTGAGCCAGTTGCAGGGGGAAAAGGCTGGGAAGGCTGCTGTGGAGCTGGGTTGAGGAACTGGGGCAGGAGAGATGTGATGTGGCAAGAAGGCACATGATGGCAGGGCTGTGACCTCTGGAAGACACAGACTCTAGGGGGGCTGTGAAACTGAGCTCCCTCAGTCCTGGCATTCCCCAGCGGTCAGCAGGAGTGATGAAGTCCTGTGGCAAAATGTCCTCCCCACCATCCACACCAGGCTCCAGGGAGAGGGACAAGGATCCCAGCCAGGGTCCTGGCCAGCTCCGGGGTACTGGGTCAGTAAGGTCCTGTATTGTAGGGGAACTCTGTGAAGGTGCAGCTATTACCTAGTGAGGAAGTTTTTGGCTTTTAATATGCTTTAAAAAAAAAAAAAACCCAAACCCAAACAAAACAACAAACAACAAAACACCACCACAGCTACAACAAAGAAACAAACAAAAACCCAACAACACTCGCCCCCCAAAAAAAAACCCAACAAACCAGCAAGCCAAAAAAAAAAAACAAACCAAAACCCCACATACATGAAAAAATCCAAACCCACAACCACCCAACCAAAAAACCCCAAACAGCTGAGGAAACTGCTGCCAAGTGATGTCAGGGATGTACTCTGGCAGCTGCAGGGAGCTCCAGCCTGGGAAGAGTTCAAACTTCAGGTAAGCTCAGCTCAGTGCTCAGCCATGTGTGACACATCCCTGGCACAAAGACTCAGGGAAGAAAAGAGACCCTGGGTAAAAACCTAAAGCCTACCTGCAGGACCTACGTGGGAAGCTGGAAGGTGAAAAATGGCAGAGATTCAAGATTTGGGAGTGAGGAAGGTCTCATGGTTCACATGGGTGCCCCTGAGAGCTGCCCATGACAGAGAGGGCTCAGAGCCAGGCAGAGGAAATCTCTGTAGACCTGACTGTGCTCCTTGGAAGCTGTGCTGGGGGTCTGAACCTCTGCAGGTGGTCCTGGCCACACCTCCTCTCAGTGCTGTTGGGAGCTATGGGACTTGGCCGCACTCTGCCCAAGCCAGACGTCAAGGCTCTTTCAGGCAGGATTGACGCTGGCTGGCTGCAGATCAGAGAGGTTGCTCTATCTCTGCACCAGGTCATGCAGCCCCTGCCAAGTGTCACTGTGTGCCACCACCCAGCCTGCTGAGAGCAGAGCTGCCCACTGCTCCTGGGCACCATCACATACTACTGTGATAGCCCTGTGCCCACTGCTGTGCTGGCCCTATGCCCGCCCGTGCTGGCCCAGGCTAAGTAAACCTCATGAGGCTCTGCAAAGAGCAAGCACTTCGGCACCCTGGGCTGCCAGCTCTCTGCAGGTCACTCAGCTGGTCACTGTGAGCACAGCCACTGCCTGGCACAGTGTCCCCTGGGTGTGAGGGAGGGATGTGGGAACAGGAATCGGTGTCTGTGCAGGCGGCGTCCAGGACCCACGTTTGGGACTGCAGACACAGGCCCCTCCCCGTGGGCCAACACAGCAGCCTCAGCCTTGCAAGAGCATGGCAGGAGCAGGACTGCCAGGGCAAACTTCACTGCTGGTCCCTTCTGCACAGCCCAGGGGTGAAACCCTGCAGCCTTCCTCCCCAGAAATCCTGCACCACAGGGTGACTTCCCTGAGTGATGAGAGAGCAGTTACCACCTCGGCTGGAGGCACAGCGTTTGTGCAAGCAAAATTATTCCAACCCCACTTTTTTTTTTTTTTTTTGCACAGCTTGTTCCTACTCGGTGTCAGCTGCAAAAGAAAAAGAAGAAATTGAGGACTTTGAAGAAGCTTCACCCTGGCTTCACCCTGGTTTGCTGGATTCTCTTCTGCAAGTGGTTAAGGGTTCATCTAAAGTCAGAGGAAACCCTCTGGAGCAATCTTGCAATTTACAGCTTTTCCTTTACTAAGTAAGAAGTGGTCAGGAAATTAAACAGGAAATTGTGTCTGGAAGGAACAAAAGTTGTGTTGTCAGAACCTGCTTGTGAAAGATTTGCTTTATTTTAACCAGTGAGGAGCCAAGATCAATGGTCAGAAGAGGAAGGAGTTTGTGCAAATGAAATCACCTGTGGAAAACAAACCCACTTGGGAAAACAAGAAGCCTTTGTAAAGAGCAGATAGGGACTGATGGGAGAAGCAGCTTAGCATCTGCAGCAACCAAATGCTGGGAGGTGCTGAAAGACAAAGGCTCAGGATGTAAACCAGGGTCAGGTGTTTCTCCAGAAGTCAAACTCTGCTCCACAGCCCCAGTGCCCCACATCTCTGGGAGATACTCCACAGCCTGCACAATGCTCTGAGGTCAGAGTGCAACAGACAAGCACTGTCCTGTCACTACACAGAGTCTGCAGGGAAAACAGTGGCACCTTGGCTTTCCTCCTGCTCAGAAACACTGCACCAAGGTGTCCCTCAGATGGCCACCTGCAGCCTTCCCTGACTGGCACACTGAGCACCTTGGCTCGGCATTTATCCCTGGCCAGCAGCGTGATGCTCGTACCACTGCCAGCGTCACCTGTGGTGCTCTGAGTGCTGGCAGCCTTCTGCCTGCTGTGTTGGCACTGCAGGCAGGGAGAGTCCTTTCTGCCCAGGGCACACAGGTGACATGAACCACTGGGTGATGTGGAGGCTCCAGCTCACCCCGGAGCAGGGCTAACCCTCTGTGGAACTGCACCAGCTCACCTCCTTCTGGGACCTGGCCAAGAGAAAGCCAAGCCCCTGCTGCTGTGAAGGTGCAGCACTGGCTGAGAATCCCACTATTGGCTCCCAGGTGACCCTGTGGTGTGCTAGGCTGTGGGTTCATTATGGCTCCTAGTTGGCAGATTGGTTAATCTGTTTGTTTTTTTTTTACCACTGTGCTGCTCATGTTATCAGTGGCTGAAAACAAGTCTGGCAAGTATGTGGGGATGTCAGCAGTGATGAGTCAAAACCTCTGGCTGATGGTGTCAGGCTCTTCAGGCAGACACTCATGGGTACTGACTCGAAGAGGCTTTTCTCCAGGCTCCTGCTCAGTCACTGTAAGTGTTTCCTGGAAATGATCTGTCCTCTGTGACAGCTCCTTAACTGTGTTTGGTCTAAGCAGTATGTGATCAATCCCCAGCTGGTAACAGGACCATGGCATGCAGGACAGCAGCCATGTGGAGTGAGCAAGTGTGGCCTCAACTCCTCTTCCTCTGCTCTTGACAAGGAGGCTGAGGAGTTACTGCCCTTGGAGCACAGCAGAGGCTGACCATGGAGACGACCCCAGGCAGCGTGGAAGCATACCCCAGAGCACAAAGGCTTTCTGCACCCTTGCTACTCTGTGTGCTCCTGCTGTGACTCTCTGAGGCATGGCTGGTCCCTTCACGCCACATCTCCGCTCGTAACCTTCCCAAGGAGGGTCAGACAGCCACAGGTCCATGTTGCTGCTTTGTCCTGCTGAAGGCTGCCGAAACCTCCTGGCAAAGTGCTGGCTGCTGCCCCGCCGGTGCCGTGGAGCAGCTTGTCAGTGGTTTCCAGCACTTGCCTCACTCCCGTATGCGGTTGGGCAGCTCCTGTGCCCCTCTGCCAGGTGAGAGGAGCTGGCTGTGCAGCTGCGGTGCTGGGGCAGCCAGGCTCACCGCCGGGCCGCTAGGAAAGCTGCCAGCAGGCTCTGCAGTGGGCACTGCTGCCAGGCACACAGAGCAAGCCACTTGCTGTCAGAGACACCCTCCTGGCTGCTTCCATCTTGGTATAACCTGTACTGTGCTTTTACAAGCCCATTTACCTTTGCTAGAGGGTCATGTTAAACCCCACAGGCTCCTTCTAAACCTGCCAGTGACATGCACAGGGATTTCCATTCGACCTAGCAAGACTCATCCCATGGCTTCTGGCTAAGCTGCAAGCTACAGGGCAGTGGGTGCTGCTTTGGACCCTGGCTCACTGCCCCCTGTGCTGTTATCCCCTCACTCTCCAAAAAGACACAAGGGGGATCAGCCCTCTCCTGAGGCACTGCAAGGAAGGCTGTTTCTGTCACAGGCAGCCCATGGTCTGCTTTAAAGCCCAGCCTCTGTGGAGAAGGGGCACACAGCTGGATCTTCTTCCTTGTCCTTTCCCCTCAGCGTGCTGGCATGCAGGCCTGTCTGCTATCCATGGCACACGCAGCTCTTGGAAGGGTGGCAGATGCCTAGTGTTGATGAAAGCACAAAATTACAGGGTGAAAAATCAGGAAAAGAACAAAGACTCCCCAGAGGTTCCCACTGCTGGCTGGGAACATTTATTTGCAGCTGGCTGACTCCAGTCATGTCCCCCAGCAGCAGCAAGCTGAGCCCTACAGGCGCCGTGCTCCTTTTTGGGAGCCCTCCTGAATGGCTGTAAGGAATGGCTCATGGGGCTGGGGCCAGAGCTCCTCTGGGGAAAACAGCAGCTGTGACCTGGGAGGTCCCTGACCCTGCAAGGAATGCCTTGATTCACACCCTGCTGGTGCCTCCCTCTGGGCAGAGATGTCCTTCCTTGTTCAGAGCCCTGACAAGTTTCCAACGTGGCATGCTTGTGACTAACGCACCTGTGCCTTTCAGGGCTGTCACAATGCCTTGTGGGCTGGCAGAACAGTACACGTGTCAGCTCCCTGAGGCTCTGATCACACTGCAGCGGGAGCAGGAACCCAAATTCAGGGATGGTGTTTTTTTAGGAGTAAGCTGTCAGGGTGGAGTTCAGGGCTGCCATAGCTCAGTTGAAAGCCCACTTTACAATGCCATGCTTCAGATGCACAGATTTAGGCCTGGCTTTCTACAAAATCCTTATTGTTTTGATAGTAACTGTTGTGTTTTTCTGCAATGCTACCCAAGTATTCCAGTACTGGGAAGGCACCTGTACAGGCCTCAGGATATGCCCCGCCGGCCCCCAGGCAGACCCTGGCTCTCTTCTTGCTCCCAGAAAGCACAAACACGCACAATCAAGTCTTAAGCACTTTTCTGGTACCTCATGTGACTACAAACACGGGCCAGGCTACCATTCAGCGAAGCCTAAGGCCAGCGGCCCCTCAAACCTCCCTTCAGGCCGCCTGCAAAATGGCCGCCAGGCCCCCGCGCACGGCAGTGGACCCTACGGCGCGGCTCTTCCGCCCGGAACTACAGCTCCCAGCAGGCCCCGCGCGACTCGCCCCTCCCCTTCCCTACCGTTGTCTGCTGGAGGCCTAGGCCGACGCCCAATCAGCGCTCGGCTCTCTGGGGCAGCCCGCAGGGAAGCCTGATCCAAAAAATTTTAGAAACACCGTATAGTCGAGGAGCGTTTTCTTCAAATGTTCCTCCCACCAGAGATAATGACGTTCCTCCCGCTTCCCGCGGCTTCAGGTTTTGCTGTCAGCCGACGTTTATTACTATGGCGATTTCGCTTTAACGGCTAGTTTGACATGGTGACCTAACAGAGGTCCTTGGAGAGGCGGGGAAAGGGACGGCCGCTCTTCCGATTCGCCGCTGGGCTGGAAGGGAAAGAGCCAATCTGCGCCGGCGAGGTGGGGGTGGGAGGCGAGGCCACGCGGAGAGCAGCAGGCCGTTGGTGGAGGTGGAGGCGGGGGGCGTGGCGTGGCGCGGCGGAGGGTGACGTGTATCCTTCCAGCTCAGCGCGTGAAGGGATCAGGAGCGAGGGGGAGGGGCTTGCCCCGGCGGGTAGTAACGGCCGCGCTCGCGCTGCCGAGTGTCGCGTTGCGTCGCAGCCGCGCCGGGGAGGGGCTGCTCCCACAGTCGCTCCTCTTCAGCGTCCCCTCCGCCGCCCCCCGCTCTTCTCCCGCCGTCCCTCTGCTTGGGAGGATGCGCCGCCTCTGCCCGGCCGCCGCAGGTAGACGGGGGAGACGATGAGGGAGCCGCCCCGCCGGTTTCTGGCCCTGGGCTCCTGCCTCTTCCTCTGCGCCCTGCTCTGGTGAGTCTCGGCTGCGCTGCTGGCTCTTGCTGTCGTGGTGGGGGAAGCTCCTCCGTAGCCTTCCGAGGGCGGGGGGGTCCGGCCCTTCCAGGCTTTTGGGGAAAAAAGCGGCGGTAGTGGACCTTGCCACCGGGCCCGCCGTCAGCCCTGCTGCCGCCCCCCTCCCCAGCAGCCCGGGGACCCCAGACTGAGCTGTTGCCCCGCCTGGCGAGCCGTTTGCTGCCGGGGGTAGTGCCCTGGTCGGGATGCTGAGCGCTGCTGGGGAGGTGCGGAGCGGGAAGTGGCCACGGAGATGGTGCTACTGGGGTGAGGAAGGTGCTTCTCTTTGGAGAAATGAGAGCGCGTTAAGGTGCTGGCAACACGCGGTTCTGCGATGAGGGGCAGCCAGGTAACAGCTTTCAGGAGGGTAGTTCCCTCAGGTCACTTGCTGCAGCTGTGAAAACAAGCGGTATCAGATGTGGAGTTAGTCCCCGAGTATCAGGGGTTCAAAATGACAGTGTACGTCTCTGTATGCGTTTTGCTGGCACTGTGCTTTTACCAGGAAGGCTTATTTGCTTTTTCAGTTTCAGGTAGAATTCTCTCAGTGTTCTCTGAAAGACCACGGAGCCTTATTCTTGAAACGGATCTATCTGTGACTGGCCAGAGACGTGTTAGATTAAAGCCAGTGGGCCAAAGCATTTTGTAGTGGTTATGTCTTTGAAAGTGTTTGTTTTTTTTTTTAATTTCATAGTGATTATTTTAGCTATGTCTTGTTCCAGCATCTTCTGTTTACTCTCTTTTCAAATTTCCTTAAAATGTGACATCTCTTTGAACACAACTATTGAAATAATATATTTCTGTATGGTAAGTTCTAAGCTTCTTAAACTTTGGCCTTCTTTGATCTCCATGACTCACTGTTTGAGAAATGGTAGCCACTTTCAAGAACAGACTGCAAATACTGAGAATAGAACAGCAGCAGTTGTTAGAGGTAGTTGTGTATCTAGTATATTACTTCAGTACATTTCCTGTAAATTGTTTGAATAGTCTATTAATAAAAAAAAAGGAAGTTGAGTTAGTCTCCAAGTTCTGGGTTGTCTCACAGTTGTTTCTGGTTGGATGGAGAAGCATGGGCCCAGACATCACTGTGCAGAGTCTCTTGCAACTCAGGTGCTGACATTTGCATTATTGGGTTGTCCATAGAATCCTGGAGCAAATTCCGCTTGTGTCATCCTATTTTTGGGTTTAGGAAACAAAAGTGAGTCTAAGAAGGGCTTGAACACCCTGTTGTCATGTTTACGTTTAGCAAAACTGCAAAAAAGCTGCTGGCTCTATAGGTTTCATTGGGAACTATGAACCTGATGAACTGTCTCTATACAGCTTTTCTTTTACTTGTTGGACGGCTAAGTTTCTTGTCACAGAAAGTTCTACTTGTATAGCTGCAATTGTTACTGGGAAAACAGTTCTTTATTGTGTCTTGAAGTCTGATAACCCGGTTTCTGCCTGGAGGGAATTTTGGTTAGAGTAAGTTTTTAGTGCTATGTTCTTAGTCTGCTGTTTTAAGAAAAAGTTCAGGCATCTGTTCCATGGAAATAAATATGTTCAACTAAGCTGTTGAAACAGTATACTTATTCTGTAGAGGCAGCTTCTGTGTTCATCTTAGGACAAAAATTGAGCTGACTTTTTTTTTTTTCCCCTCGCTCTTTAACCGGTCTCAGAGCTTGCACTGGAGTATTTCAATGCTTTCACTTTTAAAACCCCCAGCGTTCAGATTGTGTGTTCACCCTGCATGCTTTGGCTGCCTATTGATTAAAGAGCTAGTAGATTTAGATGTTGGGAGAGGCAGAACTCTAGTTTCCTCGTCTCTGTCCAAATGTCACTTCACACTGGAGTTTAAAATTCTCCATCTGCAGGATGGCATTGCAACTTGCTTTAATTTCAGTAGCCCTGCCGGGGTTCTAGTCAGAAAGTCTCCAACTGTATTAATTGCTGCATTGTTGCTGGACTACGTAATGTGATAACCTGTGACATATTCTTTCTAGAAAGATAATCGGCAACTTTGTTCATAAAAGCAGTTAAGTAACTTTAAATAGTAAATGGAAGGCTTTGTGTTATAAATGTTGGCACATGTGACAAATGTTGTCTTTTTAAATTTAATTGTCTAGAAATGTAGTCTTCAAAGAACTCAATAACAGAAGCTCTTTTCTTAAAGGTGAAACTAGTGGTCAACATGATAGAAACCAAAAAGCATGGGGGGAAATCCACAAGACAGAACAGAATTGCTGAAAGAATGCTCTTAGGGCTATTGAGGTGCTCTCTTTGTTTTTAAATGTGGGCTTGTTTTATTTCTGGGTAGATAATGTCTTACTTCTTTGATGAAACTAAGCTTAAAATAGACATTTATCTCCCACCATACATTTTAAAGCTTGTCTAAAGAAGTTGTTTCAATGGAGAAGTATCAGTTGGTGACATCAAGTGTGGTGAGGGGGAAATTTATTTGACTTTTCTTAACTGGGAACTGTTTAAGAAGATGTCATCTTTTAAGGGAAGCATGTGACTGTTACTAGGAAATGTACTAAAACCCCAGAAGCTTAGGGATTTCTTAGCCCCCGTCTTTTCAACAAAGGCAATGTGATGCTCGTTGGGAGTGCAGGATCAGAGAGTTACTGGTACTTGAGGCTTTCTGAAGCTGGAACAAACACAGTTCTCTGACAAACCTGAGCCAGCAAGGATGTTCCAGGTAGTTTAAAAAGGTGGGATGGTTGCATGGCTTTAGAGAAATACTTTGGAGGTAAGACTTAGGAATGCAGTGCTCTAAAAGTAATATGCACCTGTGCCAATGGAGCTTTGACTGTGCAGGATAAATGACTCCTGTTGGCCTGAATTTACAAAGGTGTTTTGTTTTGGTTTTTTGCAATGCTTCAGTTAATCCCATTGTGTGGATGATCAGGAAATAAAAAGTACTTCAAAAATTTGTAGTACTTTGTAGTTTGACAATATGCAGAGCTGAATAAGTGGAGTGGATTGAAAAGCTAATAGGAATGGTAGTCCTGTCTGAATTGAGACTGTGACATTTGTTTGAAGAGTAACCTGTGTAAATTGACCAGGCATCAACTTTTGCCCTCCATGAGCTGCACTTTCAACATGTTAGCTATGGGTTTAATAAAGAAATCCTGCATGTGCTAATTTGTCCTTCTATCATTCATTCTATCCCAGAAAGTGCTTTGTACATCCTGATCTACTTAGCTTTTATGAGCTCTTTTATTATCCTTGAGTTTACAATGAGTAAAAGGAAGATAGGGATAAATGCATGCGCACATCAGAATTGTTTAGTTGTCATTATGCTGCATCAGCAAAGTAAGGCTTGTATCAAAGTCACTGAGCAGCAGGATGTGCTGTTGCTGGTGAGACCCTGATCTAGCAGCTCTGACTCCCAGTCTTGTAATGAGAGTGTACCCTGACATTGGGAAAGGTCAGTCTGGGTCAGTGGCATAGCCAGAAACAATCGGAGCCTGGGTACAAGCATATGGGAAAAGGATAGAGTTTGATACTGCTTTTTCCTAGCTGTTACAGTGAAGATGTATGTGAATTTTACTGAGAGAAAATATTTCTAGTTTTGGTTTGGTTTACAGTTTTTTATGTTTTCTAAGGTGTGCTTCTTGAAAGCTGCTGAAAAAAACTCCAGTGCTTTCCTGGCAGTGTGGTAACATCACTGGTGTTTATCTTGCTCCTCCTGTCTTGTGCAGGTGAGAGCCATGGAAGCCAGATCAGATCACAGAAATAAAGGTTTTGCTAATTGAACATTTATTGGCCCCATTACTGACTTTTCAGTTTAAACCTTAATCTTGCACCTGTTAACAGAAACATATTGAGTGGTAGAGTTGGGAACTGAGAGGATTGTGTTCTAGTGTAACATGCCTCTTACACTCTGCTAAAAAGAGGATTTCTCTGATGTTTGCAAGAGAGTGCCCTGATGGTCTGCATAGAACTGCTCATGTAATTGGCTTGTAATGGGCTCAGAATTTTATCTGACGATTCTCTTGTGTAGTTACCTAAATCTCTTCAAAAGGGTGATACTAAAATAAGCACTGTATGTGCATTTTATGGTGGGAAGAAATTAAGGTTCATTTAACTAAAAGTGATGTAAAATTGAAAATGTTTTCTGGAACGGAATATCTTGTTTGGAAGTGTCTTTGCTCTGCAGTTAGGGTTGGTACAAAGCTGCCCTGGAACTCTTGGAGTCTTAGAAGTGAAATTAGAACATTCCTAGTTTGCAGCCCGCTCAAGCGGAAGGTGTGGTGTGCAAGCTGAGGCTCTGGTGTCTTATGTAAAACAAATGCTTGGCCCAATTAATTATTGAATATTTACCTTCTAAAATTATTTGAAAATCAGTGAAGTGTTTTCATGCAGTATCTTGTAAAAGATTTGTCCTAGAAACATCACATTTGTTTGCTGTCCAAGTGGTGCACTGAAGTGGTGCAACTCCTTCTCATGAGGTTGCTCAGCTGGTGTATAATACCCTGCGTGTTGCAACGAGATGTGCCTCACTTGAGCACTTAATGTGAACTTTTAAAATGTCTTTCTCTAACCTGTTAGTAGTTCTTTTCCACTTCTCTGTTCTTATCACAGAATACGTTTTGGCTTTTTTTTTTTTTGCTCTTCTCTTCATACTGATTTAGTTTTTGGTTAATTCTATGCCTTTTTTCAAAGGGAGAACGTGCAGGATCTTTGAAAGTTAACACTTAGAGGTGCTACAGCCTAAAGAGGGTCTTAGTTCTGTGCATGAAAACCTTTGGCTGAGAAAGAATTGCAAGTCTGAAAACTTTCTTGGTGAAAATACTGAGCAGGTATAACAGACTGATCTCAAAGCTAGTGTAAAGAATTTTTTGCTTGAGTGAAAAAATTGATCTAAATGATTTAAACTCGGTTGGAATATCATTAAAGGCTTCCAACAGTTCAAAGTTAGTTTAGGTACTCAAAGTAACCTTGGCTTGGCTGAGTTTGTGAATGGTAATCAAGCTATTGCTGAAGTCCTTTAAAGATAAGTCTATTAAAAATACATTATGAAATGTCTGGGAGTTAGGTGATAGCAGCTTTACAGTGATCTATGGCAAAATTCGTGTTACTAAATTTATGCTAAAATTCCACTCCTTGGCACTGTGTTCTGCTATGTTGTATTTGCAGTGAGTTTTGAGCATGGGAAGCTGGTGCGGAGCAGCTGCTGCTGCCTCTGAGCCTACTGTTTCAGTGTTGTGTCTGTGTAGACAAGCCTATGAATATAAGCAATGAGAAAAATCTTCAGAGGTGTGTAAGACATTGCTACGGACTCTAAAAGCCTTAAAGTTTCCTCACAGCTCATGGTTGTTGTACTGTTTTCATGTAGTCTTGCTGGTCAGTTTGAGCTTTTTTTGTTTTCCCAGAACACATTCTTTCCTCCAAACTCACCTGCTAAAGGTAGTAACTAGAGTTTGGCAATGCAGGGAGAGTCTATTAAGCTGCAGTCCTCAGTGCAGTATTGCAGAAGTTTGTTCCCAAGAGTGACGAGGAACTGCCTGTTCCTTTGAGTACGTCCCAACAGACACCTTTTGAGGGCTGAGGTTTGTAAGTTCTGCCTGAAACTGGGCACTTGGGCACCCTTTGAAAAAAGGAGTATGAAGTATGTGTTTCAATGTTACTTTGCAGCATATATCTAATATAGGCAGTTGTCTGTTATGGGCACTGTTTGAAAACAGAATTTCAGTGCTGGGAGGATGGCTATTATCTCAGCAGCCTTTTCTAGGCAAGGATGAGAGTAATACTGGTAGTACTGTTAAAAAGCAGTGAAGAGGTTTTTCGCTGTTAGTCCTCACCTTTGGTTTCTATTGGTTAACTTAGGACAACAGTGGACAGTCATGAACAAATTGTGTGTTCTCCATCTGTCTTCTTGGATCTTTATATCCCTATATACGCTGGCTCAAAGCTGACTTTCTTCCCACCCTGCTTGGAAGTTACTGGCATGTGTTGAGATCAGATCAGGGGGATGCAGAGAGAAATGTGGCTGGAGGTGAGATGCAGGACTACCACTTTAGGCAGGAAATGGGTTAAATCTGATCAAGTAGTGCATCTGCAACCTTGTTTTGCAGTCTTTGCAAGCTAATGCATTTTACATGCTGAAAGTGGTTTTTTATAACTGATGGTTGGAATCTCATTGTCTGAAGCAATGAAATTCAGTATTGTCGGGAGTATCTTTGTGTTGGTCTCTGCTGAATAAGTGAATTAACTGTCTTTTTTGGTGTCCTGTTCCAGTTAGGACACAGTTTGGAGAGCTGCTCTTTGCAAAGAGTGGGCAAGATTTGCAAAACCTAAATCATTTGTGAAATGGATTGGTAAAGGATTTGCAAAACCCCCCGAATTTCCCTTGGTTTGAGGTAATTTTTTAGCATGTGAATCAAGTTAGTGGATAGTTGTAGTAATAGAGATGTAATCAGTACCTTGCTGTCAGCAGCCTTGCATAGTCTAGATCTGTAGGTCTTAGCAGCTTTTTTTCTTTTAAAGGCTCATGATAACTTAAAATTCTCCTAGTGAGGCATGGTGCTCTTCTGTGGTAATAAGTAGCTTGTAAATAAATGGCCTGTGTTTTGTTTAAATGGGTTTTCATTGTGTTTATCAACACTTATTTCCACTTCACAAGCAGAAAGTGTTGTGTCTGGGGAAATTGTGCTGAAGCAGTGCCTCATAAATAGTTTTCCTCCTCTGACTGATTGAAACAATTTCACTTCTGAAAGTCCAGTCTTCATTTTCTGAGTGATTTACTTTGACCTGCAGGCCCTTTTAAATACAAGTTACTCTTGTTGAACTGTTCTGAGAGAAAGATTCATCTACAAAGTTACTGGGGAGAGGATGAGGGTTCCCTCCTTTTGCTGTTTTCTCTGCACTGCCAGGGGCTTGGAAGGCAGGCTTCTGGTGACTCCAGTCTGCTGGTGGGTCTGCTGAGCTCCTTGCTCTGACAGAGCCATCTTTCTCTTTGACAGTTAGGCTAGTAATGGCAGACTTGCAAGATTTTCATAAAAGCAGAAGATATTTTTCTGCCTTTTTCGCCCTTTTGTAACTTTTTTTTTTACCTGATTAATCCATACGAAATTATTCTGTTATCAAGAAGATAAGCATTAACCAACAAATAGGCACCTCTCCCCCTTTCATAGACCTACTTTGCCAGTTCTCTGGCCTCTGGGGCCAAAACATAACTGCCTTCTCTTGCACAGGCCTATTCTGAACTGATCCTGTGACTATGCTCAGTGGAGAAATGTCACGTTGCAGGGACAGTGACATCTCCATTTTCCCTTGTAGCTGTTGACTAAAAGCCACATTATTGGCACATCTGCACCTGTTGGTAATACAGCTCTCAGAGGTGCAGAAAGTGCTAGTGATCATCGTGGAGAGAGACTGTTGCTTGTGCATTCAGGGAGGGTTTGATTATCAGTACATTAGTGATAGCTTCCTTTGATTTTCCCTTAGCTTGAAATTACTCTGTCACAGGAGTCAACTGTAAATTATTTTGAACTGCTTTGGTCTCTGGTATCCAGAAATAGGTCTTGTTTGTGAAGAACTTAAGAAAACTCTTAAATCATTTAGAAGACAGATGTGTTTGAAATGAATCTTGTGGGAGTGTTTTTGTATGAATTCTTTGGAAGGGAAAGCTTAGGCTGCTTTCCTCTGGTGATATTAAATGTGGAAAACCTGCTCTTATCTTGAGACTTTGCTACTTTGGATTTATTTTTGCATAAGCATAACTTGTGTAATTATTTTTTCTTGCCACTTGTTTCCTTTCTAGTTGATTTTTATGCTTGTCAAAATAGTTATCGGTAGCTTCTTTATCTGATAGTCTCTGCAGCCTTTTTCACAATTGCTGAGTGTGAGCCAAGTTAGAGTTGGACAGACTTTCACATGGCATCTACACTTCAGTTTCAAACCCTCCTGCTCTTAGGAGTGTCAGCATGTTCTTTTCAAAAGCCATCAGCAGACCATAGCTAATGGTGTGGCAGTGAGCGTACTGTGCCATTCAGATAGGGCTGAGCAGGCTTTCTGCCTCAGTAGAGAACCACAGTATGTGCCTGACCTGTGAAGAGTAAAGATTCCACATGCATACCCCCACCCCTTCTCTGTCTGGGCTTGTAGCTCTTTCCTTTTGGATTTGTTCATAGCTAGCTGAAAAGTTAATGGTATGTTAGAGAAAATAGCTTTTGAACCACAGTAATGATGATACCAAAAGACTTGTGCTTAAATTGTTGTTCTTACTGAGATTTAAGTGTCTGCTGTTTTCAATCGTACTTAGCAAAAATGGAATTACTGAGTACTTCTGGATTGATGTAAGTCACTAACTGTTGGTTATGTTTGGAAGAAGCACTGAAAGTTTTTTCTCTGCTGTTAACATCATTTCAAGATATACCTTGTACCTCAGACGGTACATCTAGTAACTTATCTCCAGTACCATTTGGGCATTAGATCTGCTTGCCTCCAAGGCAGCATTGAAATATTACTCTTTTGTGGTGAGAAAGGGAAGGATGTATTCTTAGATGCAGAAGGTGCTGAGCTTTCACTGGATGTACTATGCAAGTTTACTAAAGGCAAATTCTGTTCTCTGTAAACTGACAGTTAGGTTTTCGTGTTCATTGTTTAGCTGCATCTAGAGAAATGCAATTTAATTATATTGTTTGGGGTTTTTTTTGTGGGCTATATAACTTAACATCCTGTGGCTAAAAGAAGCCTGTTGAGTAAGCATGCAAAATGTGAAAAGACAGAAGAAAAAGAATAGTAATGATCCAGGTAAGGGGATTAACTTCTCACAGAATGTCTGGTCTCACCTGGCCTTGTGTTCTGTGGATTTGTGTTCTTAACATTCAGTCAGAGCTTGATGGCAGCAGTTGCCATGTGCCTGCTGCATCCTCTGCTGCAGCAGGGCTTAGGTTGTCCTGGGGGTGCATGCATGTGCATATGCACAAAATGAATTCACAGTGCCCTCCCTTGCTCCTGGGAGACTGGAGGCATCGTGTTTGAGACAGAGAAGAATTTCTGGAAATAAGCAAATCAGATTTTGGATAAAGAATAGCTTAAATCCATGAGCTGTGAAAGTTAGGTTCTAAATGCTTCTAAAAGCTGCATTCATGCATTAATAAAGCATGATTTGGTGCAGTAAAACTATCAGCATTTCAAGGTAAGAAATGTATGCTTTTTGTGCTGAGTGGGTTTTGTGGCTGCAGGTTTTAAAATAGTTATTCCTGGGGTTGTGAAAATATACCTTGTGTTTTAAAGTGCTGATTCACAGCCAATGATACCTTTCCTTTCCTACATTAAGGGACTTAATGTTGCTCTGTATAGCTCACTGAAGATGCCCCCTGAGTGTAAGCAAAATAGAAATAACATTTATGTGCAGGTATAATAAAGGGGTGGAATGAGCTACAGTATGTTCTGTATAATTTTTTTTCCCTTGTATTTTTATGAAGAACTAGGGAATTCTCATGGCAGGGGGGAGAGACCAGAGGTACTGGAATTAAGAGCATGAGAAAGGTTCTTCTTGCAGTGATTGAAACTACTTTTCAGAAAAATAAATAACTCAAAGTACTTGCATAACTAATTTTCAATAGGAGAGCTACACAGTGAGTCTGGTGAGTGTGGTTTAGATTGATTTTTCAGTAAAGCATTTGACACAGTCTCCCACAGCATCCTTGCAGCTAAACTGAGGCACTGTGGCCTGGATAATGTGGATTGTGAGGTGGATGGGAACTGGTTGAAGGAAAGAAGTCAGAGAGTTGTGGTCAATGGGAGTCTAGTTGGAGGCCTGTATCCAGTGGAGTCCCTCAGGGGTTAGTACTGGGACCAGTACTATTCAGTACATTCATCAATGCCTGAATGTGTTCCTCTGTGGTCTGCTCTGGGTGATCCTTGTCTGGCAGGGTGTTGGACTGGGTGATCTTTTGAGGTTCCTTCCAGCCCCGAATGTTCTGTGATTCTGTGATTTCATTTCATGCCTTAATTGTATGTCCTGTGCTTAGGGTGAGAGAGGTTTGGTGGCAAACTTAGTGCAAATGACTAAGTACATGGTGGGATGGGGATTTAAGATGTGTGAGAATGTGGACCCCTCCTTTTCCACTGAACTGAGACGTGAGGATTTGTACTCGCTGCACTGTTTTTCACATCAATATTTTCATACTCTTCAGAGCTTTAGTTTGCAATAACTGCAGCAGCCTCTGCTTGACTGGAGAACTTCCATTTAGAGGAACCCTTACCTCAGATGAGAGCAATTGTGGAGGTGCAGTGGGGCTGAGACAGACCTGGGACATCTTATTTGCCCATCACCAGAATAACATGTAAGGTCCCTCAAGTTGCTCGTGCACTGTTTTCTGCTCTTCTGAGGGTAAGATACCTAGATTTAGAGTGGCTCATGTCCTGCTAACCCTCTCTGCTGATGTGGGTGGAAGAGAAGCAATAGGTTTATTAGCCAAATTTTGTGGTTGCCTGCAACTTGGAGAAACAGTGCTTCCTCTGTGTATGTGTGTGTGTGTATATATATATATATATATATGCATGAAACTGGTGTTGGTACTAGACTGGTCTACTGGTTCCTTCTTAGTGGAGGAATCTACACTGCATATACTTTCCAATGAAGCTGATCATCAAGTTTTTAGGTAAATTTTTTTTTAGGTAATTCAAATTATAAATACTAGGCAGATCCCAGTGGTGTAAGCAAATCCTGACCTACCAATATTCTTGCTGTTATAACTGGCTGTTGAGGCTGGTTTAGTTTTCAAAACCTGTGTCTGAAGGTTGCTGTGTCCAGATTTTGTGTATGCTTAAAGATCTACTGTGGATCTGTCTCTTTGGAGGAGGCAGCCTTTTTTCAGGGTGCAGAGTTGTATTTGTATGAATTGCTGGGGAGGTCATAGTGATCACCTGGCTGCCAGTAAGCAGTATTTCCTGCAAAGTTGTTTGGCTTTGAAGTGGAAGGTAACTCTGATGTTCAGGTGTTGTTGAAAACTCCACTAAAAGTTCAATTTACGTAGCGTATTGCTGGACTTCTTTGAAGTCTGAATGAAGACCTTTGCTGGCCTCTGGGCCTCTAAGCCTAATGGTTCACTGTGTAATGTTATCTAGGATGTGAGGAGCCATGCACTATAAGCAGCAATAGGAGTTCTGCTGCAAATGTTTGTATAGATGTTGGCTGGTTTTGTACAGAAATAACTCCATTTCTGCTTATAACAGAACTGGAAGTGCAAAATGAAATCTCTGTGAAGGTTGTAGCTAAAGCCAGCACCTGGTTTGTCAATTGTCTTTATGTCTTCATGGGGCTTTACGTGGCCCTTTCTCTAATTCTCTTAAACTTGCTTGGTGATGTTGACTGTACAAGATCCTTTTGCCAGTACAGGGTAATAATGAGCTTTATTTTTTTAAGCTGTGGCTTTGTTTTGCCTTGTAATAATCATTGCTAAAGAGATTCCATCGCTATAGGACAAAGGATATAGTGGATAGAGATTATTTCTAGCTTGCAGGAACTTAATTTGTGACGTGGTATCATTCTTGTTACTGTTTTGCTGATACTTTTTGTCTTCTGAAAGTAATACATTTGTAGCATGTGTTCTGTTAACCAGTTTCTTAACTGTAAATCCTCTGATGGTTTTGATAAGTAAGTACCTATGAACTGTATGTGCATATTTCTATTGTCTAGGCATTTCATGGAAACAGTTGAAAAAAGTTGATGGGGACAATGCTGAGGGAATTTAGAAATATTTATTTGTTTTAAACCAAGACTGATTCTCTCTCTCTCTCTTTTCTTTTGGAACAGCTTTCCTATTTGGCATGTCTTTTGTAAAGACAGTCTTTCGTCAGCAGTGCAGTACACTTCAGGTGATGCGTGTACCCTGGCCAATGAGGATGAAAGTATCCATGAAAAGGTATGGTGAATCAATCCTGTTAATTGGCTACTCACTCTGATTTAAGATTAAATTAATCTCCCCGTAATTTATATACTTTAATTCATAAAACCTTGTTAGCCTGAATGTTCATTGTACTGAGCTGGTCTGTTCACAGAGATGTTGCAAAGTTTTTGCTTTCCTTCAAGTTTGTTGCAGTTATATGACAATACAGCTGGTTGGTTTGGGTATGGGCAACAAACAGCAAAGTTGGTAATGGTAGCTTTTTTTTTTTTGTGCCACATGTTAGAAGAAGTGGTCATCAGGAATAGCATGTGGCTTGTTAGAGACTGTGATAAGAGATGATGCTCTGGATAAGTCTAGGCCAGAGTACTCCAGTTGCATCTGCTATGCTAAAAACTCAGTGCACAAATCATTGCTGTCCTGAATAGAAGACTTGAGATTGTTTTATTAAGTCAGTATTTATTACTTTGTTTTCCTCTTGGTTAATGGCAATTAACAGCAATAAATATGTATGTGAAACTAATAAACAAGGCTCTGTCCTTTTTTTATTTACATTACTCAGCACTTCAGGTTAAATAAGAGTTTAATCATCCCATCTTTATTAACTCATTATGAGTTTCTGCATATTGCAATTTGGTAGTGAGTTCCCAAGCTGGTGAGTCATATCAGAAAGTCGTGGTAATATCATTTACTTTTTCACAAAGGCAAAGAATCAGACTTGTGATCGTAGTAGTAGTAATACTGATGTTACTGGTCTTCTCATCTCTTCTGTCAGTAAGTGGTAATGCTAATCGTGGTCCTCACTCCAAGAAAGCTTTAATATGCTACATCAAACCTGGAAAATGTGTTGAGCCTGACCAGGAAAAAAACATAACTTTAAGTATTGTATATTTCTTAAGCATTTTAACATCTAGGGTAGCTATCCCCTTTTGTTAGCTTGGGTGAACAAATAGCATTCATTCCTGTTCTCCTGTATGCCTGAAAGAAGTCCTGCTCAGGTTTAATGGCTCATGTAATGAAACTGGAAAGATCAAGTAAGCTTTGCGTCTGGGAAGCCACTGTTGTATGTTTTCCTACTTTTCTGCAGTATTCTTCCCTTCATTCTCTGAGCATGGCTGCATTAAGGAGATTTCTGAACTTAAACTCAAGGATGTGAAAGGTCATACATTATACTGTACTCTTTATTCATTAAAGAAAAATCTCTTGGGTGTATGAGGAATCTTAAGCCTGTGTCTGTTACTCCTAAGTAGGCTACTGGAGCTGTCTCAAAGAGCAGCCTTGCAGCCCTTGATCAGTTTTGCTTAGATCAGTTGTCTCTTGAGGCACTGATGCTATGTATCACGGGGACTAGGATGTCAGCTAATAATAATGGGGAAAAATCTTGCTGAGCTGTTGTCTAAGATTTGCCTGCTCACATTTGTTTCTTGCTTTGCCAGTGTGTGCTTTAACTTTCTCAAATCCATCTGATCATGTAATCTTGTATGGTGTAGCAGCCTCTTGGATCTGAACACTACCACTTGCAGTATTTGACTACAGGATTTTAGATAGCCCTTATAGAACAAGGGGGGTGTAAATTTCTACTAGGTTTCTTGTCATGTTTTTAATTACTGCTCAAAAATAAATTGCAAAAGCTGTGGTCACAACTTAAGAAAACGAAAGAATTTTGAGGAGCAACTAAATTCTTGTTAGTACTACAGTCTGGGTTTAAAATTCTCTTCAAGCGTGTTTTTATTTGTGAATTCACTGCACTTGAGTGTAAGTCTTAGCGTGTAAAAAAGAAAGTTACTTTAAAAGATAGTAGCAGACATGAAATTATTCTAGTTCTACTGATAATCTGCTATAACTGAATGTGCCAAGTTTTATTTTTAATGGTTGTTTGTTGCAAGTTATCTGAGGATTGGGGGGGTCAGGAGGGAGGGGTGAGTTTCCTCCTGGTTTGGGCAGCAAGGGGGAATCTGTCAGCATGAGATCTTATCAGAATGATTAACTTTCCTTGGCACACAAACAGAATGATTCTAGAGAATGTTAAAATGGTCTTTCCTGTGAAGATTTAACTGAATTGCTTGAATGTGGTTTAGTCTTTGTCCAGATGAGATTTTAAACATGTGGCCAGTTGCAGTGGAGATTTGTGTAGCTTAGCTTCTTGTTGATATTTTGGTGGTTGTAAAGGTAGTAGTATTCAGTCTGTACCAAAGGGAACTCCCCTTACTCGAGCAGAAAGCCTGTTTTACTGATTCTTACTCTTGGTTTACCTTTATACTAGAGGGAAGAGGCTGGCCCCAGGCTGGAGTCTGACCGTGCAGACTCAAGTACACAGAGTTCTACAGAAGAGCTGCTTGTTGATCTTAAAAAACCTGACCAGGCAAGACTTTTATTTCATTCACTCTCTACATTCTTCAAATGCTTCTTGATTTCAGTCTTTCATTTTGGTTATCTAAAGCTCGTAGGAACCACCTATCACATTTCACTTGCATGCTGGGTTGCTGTCAGACTCATGTTTCCAGTGAAGGAGAAAATGTTTGAGCTGACAGATCTTGGGCTGCCCATGTGCATAAGTAGCATTAAGAGTAATTTAATAGTTGTATGTAGTGACTACATCTTTCAAGATAAATTAAAATTGGATGTTATAGGTATGGATGTCTCTTTGTAAATAAAACATAAAACTCCTTACTGAGGTCTCCTATGCACATCAGACTTGGTGATCACAGCAGTCCATTTTAGGTTTCATCCTTCATGGCTCCTGTTTTTTTCATTTCTGTTGTTGAAATGGAAAAAGGGTTATGTTTCACTTGTATGTGCCATTAATACCATTAAGTCAGTGCTTGATGTCAAATGTTACAAAGACCTCTGTTAAAGAGGATTTTGTATGCTTTGTAGATTACAAGACAACATACATGGGGCGTGCTTCTGAGTATATATTGCATGGGTTAGATATGTAACTTTATAGTAAAACATTCCAGACCTGTTCAGTTAGATGACTGAGTAATCCAGCTAATGGCCAAAGGCTCTTGTTTAATAGTATTTTCCATTGCTCCAAGAGTTAATCTGAGCTGTTTTGATGCTTGTACTTGTCCAGATTTAGCCTCGTTTTGATTATGCTGTGCAAGGGTTTATGAAAACTGAAGACCAGAATAAATAAGACTCAATTACTAGACTCTCAAAAGCGATAAGGAATTTGTCTCTTTCTTCAGTTACAATGCAATGGACTTCTAAATCATTTTGGACCTCTGCTGGAGTGATAAAATTGACAGGCTTCCCCAAAACTGAACTTAGGCTGACAATAGTAAATATAAATATTATCATAATGGAGCATGCAAACAGAGGAATGTATTTCAGTTGCTGAAACTCAAGCATGTTTTCTTGTGGCTGTCTCTCTATAGAAGTGCATGGTTGAGGAAACTCTTGCACACACTTTTCTCCAGTTAATATTTTTACACTCTACTGCAGGCTATGGAATAGTGTTGCAACTATCCCAAAGTAGCACTGATTTCTGCCTGGGTTTAAGAAGAAAGCAAAATAGTTGGGAAACAATTTTCTGTCTGTTTTTTTGGTTCATTGATGACAGGAATCTGTGCTCTTAAAACTCCTGTATTAGCTGTCATTGTATGAATGCTTTTCAAGTTTTGAAAAGTAAGTTCCTCTGTAATGTTTTCCTAGACTACAGAAATGAGTGAAGCTGGCCAGCCTGAAGTTCAGACTTCACCTTCAGTAGATTTAAAAAAAGCTTCTTCTAGCATAGTTGCAAGCACTGAAAACATTTCCAGTTCACCTACCTCAGAGATGCCTCCAGTCTCGCAGCCTGAGTAAGTTTTTGGTTTTTTTTTCTGTGTTTGTATGTATTGGTTTGGCCTTTGAGAGAGCATGACTTATTCTGGTGTTATTAAAAGGGCTACTTAGTAAGGTTAGATTGCTGCAGGATTCTTCTGCTGTACTTTGGTTTTAAGGTGTCAGTGCTGATGGAACATGCCACTTACTCTGTGTGGACTAAGAGGTGTGTACTTGCATGAAGTGTCATATTATTACCAGTATCAGTTTCATAGCTGCTCTTCTGGTGGAAAAAAATCCAGCTTCTGACGTGCTAAATAATCTGTACTATGAAAGCCCTCAGGTCCTTAAGATTTCTGACCTTTCCTTTCACATCTGTGCTAACAAGTATCAAGGCTGCTTCAGTGGTGCTTTTGCTTTGTGTTTAGGAAGAACTTTGCGTGTTTTTATTTCAGGCCTTGCAACAGAGCGGTCTTAAAGTTCTGATATTGACAGACTTTAGATGAAATAGCAAATTTTAGTATAAATGCAGCCATGGCAGTTTAATTCTGGTGTTAGTGGCTGGTTGTCTATGTTGCAGAGCTATCTCTGCTGGAGGCAGTCTTCAGTTGGGCTTAGTTTTGTTCCTCTGTTTTGTGGAATGCTGTGCTATCAAGTATGAACTTCAGTATGGGAATCCATGTGTTTGCTTCTACTGTGACAGAATGCTCCTGGGGTTTCTCATGTGTGCTAAGGGGAATATATTCTTCTGATATCTGCTGATAAAGATCTGATATTTTGGTAGATAAACATTCCACACAAATTCACAAACATTCACAAATTCAATGAAAAATTAATAGGTTTCTCTTCAGTGGTGTGTTGTTATTCTGTTTGTGGTGTTGGTTTTTTAGTGTTTCAGTTGTTCTGGTTTACCAGATTTAGTTTCTTTAACATAGGAAAGGTCTGGAATTCTTTGCTGCTTCATCTTGTCTAGTATGCTAAGCAAGATCAAGTCCTTTGGTACATCATAAGTATCTTCAATTGCAAATGTTCAGCAATCAAGTTTCTCAAATTTGTAGTTGTTTTAAAGCAAAACTGGGATTTCAGTAGGTCTTTTTATGGAACTTGTTGACTACTGTACTGTTTAAATGCATTTTGAACCCTGCTGTTGTCAGTCCAAACTATTTTTACCTTTCAGTGAATATTTTTCAGTAGAGCATTTATTGTAGCTTTTCTATCCAGACTTAATCTGGGGAAAACACATTGAAAAACAATCTGACCTGTTCTAGCTGCAAGTGAAGAGAGCAACCATACATAGTGGCCTTGCTAATGCACTTGAGTGATTAAGGCAAAGCCACAAACAAATGAAAGTATTTAAAGGGGAGGGAATGCTGCAGCTTTTAGGCTTGCACTGATTGCCTTCTGCAAAAATTAATTACTTGATGCCAGCTAGGTGCACTCTGATATGAGGGTATTTTTAAGTTCATACCTGTCCCATATGTAATTCACTTGGTAGTTATTCGTAGTGTCATCTATCCAGTGAGGTCAGGAATATGTGGAACTCTTTAATTGCAGTGATTGACCTTCCTTCAGTCATTAAAATGTTACATGAAGAGCTGAACTGTGCACCTCAGATGTGTGTGTGTGTGTGTGTGTGTGTTGAGACAAACTGCTCCCTGCTTGTACCTAATAAATTCTGAGATTCCTAGCATTGGTTAGATTTTGCTACTTAGCAAAAAGCCTTGAATACCTATTAGGGTTTTGGTTTTAATACTGTGGGAGTTATCATCTAAAAAGTACTGAAACTGGCTCCCTGGGTTTGTTGCAGTTGCTTCTGTTGGTAATTGCAGCAGTTGGAGTCAAGAAGATCCCTTTTTAAGTTGCTGATGTGCTGTTTGTGTTTTGGCATCTCTGCCATGTTACTGGATTAACCTAATTTGCTGTGAGCGCTGTAGAAAGTTTATGTTGAAGTTTAGGAGGCAGGATAAAGCCCTTACTGACATCTGGTTTATAGCTAGATCAATGTGGAAGTCATCTCTATACTGGGTAAGTAGGGACAATCACAGACATCACCAAATGGAAGTTGCTTGTCCATTTTCTCTTGCCCAGCCATTGCACTATTTCTAGAGAGAGGCTTTATTTTCAGTTTCTGCCTTGAATTTGTCTGATTCAGTGTTCTGCCTTTCTGGGAGAGAAGTAGTAAAGTTAGTGGGCCAATTTAGCTAGGGTGGGCTGCTGGTGCAGCTTGGATAATGGGCTGCTGGTTTACCTCATTTTTATTGCACTGGGGAAAAAATAGTGTAAAGGAAGAATTCTGGCTGGCTGTGCTGTATATCATTACACCACTCCTTTTCTCGTAATTTTAGCTAAGTCCTATTCTGATTGTTGCCCACTGGCTTGGGAACATTAGGAGCTTTCAGTGATGGACTGAGTCTTGTGTTTGATTCCTTTGAAAAGGAAAATTGCTGGCAGTTGGGTAACTCTGAAGCTGTTCTTAATTTGTAGTGATGATGGGAAACATTATCCTTCCCAGTGTTTGGTTAGATGCTTTGGGACATGAGAAGCTAGCTTTGTGTTCCTTTGAGACAAACAGTCTGGAAAAGGAAATTCCATTCTTGCATGGGTACAGCTGAGAATGCGGTTCCACAAAGTACAGCATTCTTCATTCCACTTTTCCTGATTTATTTCTGTAAGACTGTTTTTAAAAACTTTCAAATAGCTTTAGTGTGGAGGTTGATTAGTGGGGGTGTTTGTGTTACCCAAAGGATATTTCTTTTATTTTGTTATTTCTTTTCCTTCAGTGCAATACAAAATTCCCATGCTGATACCCCTGTAGTCAGCTCTAGTGAAACTGAGCAGTCAGAACCTGACTGTGATATTGGTGGAACACTGGAGGCTGAATTGCAGAGTGAACCTTCCTCTTTTGTCAGTCCACCAGAAAGGTGAGTGTTGAAATTTTAAATATATTGTGAGGTTGAATAACGTAAAAGCAATTGTTCTTTTCTGCCCTGGCTTGGCAATAAGTGTTTGTATGTGCTTGCTTATCTTCATATTTGTGTGATTAATATTGCGTATGGCTGATCATGTGATCATTTTATAGGTCCTAATAGTATGAAAACTTTCAGCCTTGCAGGTCAGCATATAGAGAACATATCATCTTCACATGGCAAGGGAAAGAAGACAAAATCAGAGTTTGAGTCGAAAGTTTCAGCACCTGAAAAGGGGACAGATGAGCAAAAACCTGCTCTGAACGCCTCAGAGAATTTAAAAAGGGAGGTAAGCAGTAATGATACCCACTTGGGACACAGGAGCTTAGTGCTCTCTGTTAGGTTATCACCCTTGTGAAAGGTGAATGATAACCATCTGATAGCCACTCTGTAAATGCACAGCCCTCACATTTTGAGCACTGTGTGTGGTTCTGGTATTGCCATCTCCACAAGGGAGAAAAGCTGGGAGAAAGGGGCATCAAGCTTGATCCATTGGCACAGAACAGTTTTTTGAGCTAAGTCTCTTAAGATACAAGACTTGGGGAAATCAAATAAAACTATGTGAAGTGGAATCCAGAGGAAATCTTCATGTAACACATAATCAGATGAGACTTCCACAGGAGGCTGTAGATGCTTAAATTTTTACATAGGTGACAAACAAAACAAAACAAACCCAACACCCCCCCCCCTAAACAAACAACACCCCCAAAAAACAATCAAAACCCACAAACAACATCTGGAGGCTGTTGTGTGGCCTGGGTAAGTTTGTAGAAGAGAAGTCTGAGGTATGAATTGTGACTGAGTCAGGAAATTCCTGAATAGCAAGCAGATGGCTATAGAGGCAAAGATGACAGTTGGAGGAAATACAAAGCATTTGGGGTGTGTTTTATTCTTTCCTAGGTAGGTTATTGGGCCGCTGTTTGTGGGATATTCAGCTAGACAGGTCTTTTATGCTTTTAACTGTGTGAGTGCTTCTGTACTCTTACTGTGAGGCACTTCTTAAAGCTTCCATTTTCTAAGTGGGTGAAGAATAACCAAAGTGCAGCAATACCATGTTTTGCTAAATCAGGTTCACATGGTGTTTAAACTGTCACTGGTAACTTTATTTCCTGAGATCACTGAACAGAACACAGTGTGCTTTAACATTATCCTGTACAGTCAGGAAAAGCCTTCTAATGAACTTACTACAAGCAAATTGATGTAAGCCACTATTGTAGAAAACCCCCAGAAGCCAAGATTTTTTTTCTTTACCCCAATGCTTTAAAGACTGCAATTTGAGTAACTAAGGATATTGACCTGATGTTGTAGTTAAGTAGGAGCATGATTTGGCATTGCTTACTCAGTTTTGACTTAGCACTTTCATCACAGACCAGAGAGGATCTTGTGTCCTGAGCTTTCTTGGGAGAGGAAGATACAGAGGTGTTTTTTTGGGGTTTGTTTTTTTTTTTTTAGGTCTGCTCTTTTCTAAATATATGTGGGGATGTATTTTTGTGTGTGCAATGTCTAGCATTCTGTTGCAGTGTAGTCATGTGAAAAATCTCTTTTGTCACTTTTGTCCAAATACATGGGCTTGGCTCTGTTTGAGGGCTTTCAGCTATAGAACCGTATGTAATATAATTCTTGCTTTAAGGGCAGAGAAATTATCATATATATTTGAGACAAAGTGGTTATGTTTTACTTAGTGTATTTAGCCACTAAAATTAGCCCCAGAAATTACTAAAATCTCAATGAAAGGATACATAATTCTGGCAGAAAATAATCATGAGTTTTTTTGGGCCTATGAGCTTACCTTGGCAGCAAGTTTTTATCATGGGTTCAAATGGTGTATCTGCTGTTGACTTGATTATATCATTTTTAGTTTTTTTTTTTTTTTAAGCATTGAAGTTCATCTTTATTTTTGTGGCTACTGAAACACATTCACAGTTGCTGGTTTGTTCTTTTGCAGAAAGACTATAAGAAAACAGGAGAAATTGACCCTACGTCAGTGATGACTCCAAAGGACCCTGGAGACATTCCAACATTTGATGAATGGAAGAAGAAAGTCATGGAAGTGGAGAAAGAAAAGAGTAAGTTTGGGATTCATTGGTTTGGTCTAAATATGGACCACTTTCATCTTCAAATAAAACATATTTTTATTTGAAAGTGTTTGCTATACAGCCTGGAATAGAAGTACATAATTAATACCAGTTATTATATAAAAGCAGTGAGCAGAAGTTCCCTGGAAGTGAAAACGCTGTTTGTGTTTGTTACAGTAGCAATATTTTCTTGTCCCTAGGTCAGTCAATGCACCCTTCTGCAGTTGGTGGGCAGCATTCCACAAAAAAAGTCCAGAAAAATAGAAATAATTATGCCTCTGTAGAGTGTGGTGCCAAAATTTTGGCAGCAAATCCAGAAGCAAAGGTAAGCGTTTTCTAGTTATTATTGTGCGTTCTTTCAGTTTACTTTTATGCAAGAAGTAGTACAAAGTGCACTTAGTTGAAACTGAACACTGATTTCTGAATTCATCTTTTTATGGTCAGGTTTATTGTGATTTTTTTTTTTTATTTATAAAAAAATGGGACACAAACTTAAGTGAATTTGGAAGAGGGAGCAGAATCTACTTAGTACTGAAATAAACAACTGAACAAAGTTGTATTAAGCAGCCCACCATAGTAAATAACCTGTGACTGTCCCAAAGTAGCACAGCATACTGTCTCCTATGTGTTAGCCTCCTTAGATTTGTGAGACTTGTCATTAGTCTAAACAACTAATATGAAACTTAGTTTTGGAGACAAGAGAAAACCCTGTGGTGCTGGGTTAGTATCAACCATACAATTTAACATATTAATTCTCTTCTTTATACAGAGCACTTCAGCCATTTTGATGGAAAACATGGACCTTTATATGCTAAATCCTTGCAGTACTAAAATCTGGTAGGTTGCTGAGCTTTGCATGTATGACAGGAGTGGGTATCATTTCCCACTGGATGGGACTGTATGTGCCCTGTGGGACTGACATGCCCGTGTTGTGTTGCTGTCTGATTTGTGTCTGTAAAGAACTTTGATGGATTTAGTACTAGATGCTTTATGATGTTCCCCATAGAATTCTGTCTCTGGTGTTGAGAAGTAAGATAAAGGGGATAACTTTCACTTCAGTAATTTGTGGGGTTTGCATAATTATAACCTTACAGAAGAGAGTTCTGGTAAAGATTTTTTTCTTTGCCCAGCTGTCAATTACTTATAGGATGCATAATCGGAATTTACCATATACTAACTGCTATTTCAGGTAGGGTTTAAATTGTGTTTGCTGTCCTTAGTTATTAGTTCTGTGACTTGTTGCCTTTGAGTACAAGGTAGAGGAAGCTCTGTAGGTGCAGGTGTTGCTAAGCTAGATATGCAGGGAAATACCACTAGTGATTTTGAAGGGAGCAGTAAGCAATGCCTCCATATTGTACAGCATTTTCAAAGTGTTCTTTTATACCTGGTGAAAGATGCAGTAACAAGGTAAAGGCCTGAGGATTGCAATTGCAGAAGGAAAAGTGCTTTTAAAACATATCTCCTCTTTGTCTTCAAGGTTTGTTATTGAGCTCTGTGAACCAGTCCAAGTAAAGCAGTTTGACATTGCAAACCATGAATTGTTCTCTTCCACTCCTAAAGACTTTCTGGTGTCTATTAGTGACAGGTATGTTGTCAAAACTCACCCTTCTGAATGGAATATGAGAGGTGAGTGTTCAGTGGATGGTCTCTGAATGCCTCTCACTATACAAAGTGGAATTGTGGAATTATGGACTTTTTGCTGTGTATTATCAGTTACAGCATTTTTTTTTCCATGGAAGGGACCTCTGTGAGGTCCTAAAACACGTGGCTTGAGTTGTCTCCCTGCTTCCTGTATTTTTATTTTTGTTTTAATTCTGATATGTGAGAGAAGAGACACTGAACACAATGCATCAAAAAAAACCACTTGCTGTTTCAGTGCTTCACATGTGTAGGTTCTGATTTTCAACACTTGGTTTGTTGCCTAGTTCTAACTCTGTTTTGCTCACTTCTTTTTGCTGCTTGCTTACAATAATATTTACAACCTACCACCTGGGTGTCACATTGTTCTGTGTTCATCTGAGGTGACTTTTTTCCGTTCCAGAGCCTTTGCTGCAGGCTGGCTGGATTTCAGTTGGATCCAGTATAGGGTTTCATGCTTCAAGGACTTGCATACTGTTTTCACTATGTGAAGAGATACCACTGAGGTTTTGTGTTGGGACTAGCTTTATATTGCAACTCCTCTCTCCATAAACACATTGCTGCTATCTTGCAACTGAAAGAAAAAGGGAAGGGAGAAACAAAAAAAAGCAAAAGCATTTCTTCTGTGAAAAGATGCTTTGGGTAACTTCAGCAGATGCCTGTCAACAGTAGGTTCTTTAATTTCTTTTAGCTGATTCCATTGTTTCTTTTTTAGGTACCCAACAAACAAATGGATTAAATTAGGTACTTTCCATGCCAGAGATGAGAGAAATGTCCAAAGCTTTCCTCTGGATGAACAGATGTATGCAAAATACGTTAAGGTAACTTAACACTGCAAAAGCATCCATCCTTCTCAGGAAGGGTGGGTTTGCTGTGCTTCCTCTGTATAACAGCATCCTGAGAACCATGTTACCAAAGCATGCCTTCCCATGAGATGTGCTACTCTGGTTAGTAGCAATGGCTCTGTTGTGATTGTCCGTGCACTAAACCTTCTCACACAATCACCAGTATGTTGCCTTCCTCACAAAGGTGACAGGATCTGGAGAAGCATTTGGTGCCCAAGCACATACCTTGTGTCCAAGGACATACTTAGTTGATACCTGAATTAGAACAGAATGTTGTCTGCCTTTTTTTCTTCCTTGACTTAACCTGTCTCCTGAATGTAAGATTAGAAGTATTGACCTATTTTGACTCTTGGCTGTACTTGCTTGTGTTTGTGCATGTATATGTAAAATACATATGTGTGTGTATGTATATATATATAAAAAAATTTTATGTATATGGTATGTGTATATAATCACACTCCCTGGAGCACAGATTAAAATATACCCTTTTACTTGGTACTTTTGTGTTAGTATTCCGCTATGCGGTTTAAAATTAATCTGAAAGAGTAAGCAGTGAATTCTGGTTCCCATCAACAGACTTGAAGTGCAGTTTTGCACTTAATTAATCAAAGCTGTGACTCAAGGAATTTACTGCAGGACTTGCCATGATCTCTCTGCCTTCAAAATAACTTTGAGCAAGCTCTTTCCTCAGGAGCCGCTCAATAAAATTCTGTCACTGATGTGGTACTTGGACCAATATAAAAGCTAATGTGAAAATAGTGGGGGCCTAGTGGAGGTTTCAATTAAAATCAAGTACAAACCTTTCAGGTCCTCTCTAGTGATGTGTTATCTTCCAATTATGGTGCTGCCAACTAAAAAAATTGTGCTGCTGAATGACAATTCTTGCTTTTGTGAAGTAGCAGCTATGAATGATAGTTATCTAACTTCTCCACCCAGCAATTCTGCATGAGTCACAGCATGAAGATTTCATTTTAAATTCTGCTTTCTGTCTGAATTAATGCCCGAAGGTAGCTGGAATCCTGCTTGCTGCAGGAGTGCCAGGTTCACACTAGGTGCTTCAGCCCTTAGTGTCCTTGCAGACAGAGTGTTCTGCCTTGAGTAGTGTCCATGCTAACACTTTCAAAGGGTCATTCTTACAAGGTTTTTACTTCACACCATGAAAAGTAAACAAGCTCAGGTGTGCCTAGGCTACAGATTTTTGAAAAGGCTTAATGAATGTATATCTGAAGTGATGGAAATTTTTTGTAAGAGTGCTTTTATGGGAATAGTTTCATGACCTTACTTGAAGATCATTCGTTAGTTGTGTCTAAATGCTGGTTTAATAAATGCATTTTTACCTTGCAAGGTAGCTTAGATTAAATAAATAGCAGTGTGTAGTCAAGCTTTCACTACAAATACATGGCTGACTGAAGCTTCCAAATGTATCATCAGATGCTCTATACATTTTATTCCAGTAGCACTTCTATAAATTGAAGCATATTCTATTGAATGTGAAGCAGTAGTACCTAGTGTGTGCTGTGAAGAGGTTTTTCCTTTGGAGTCGCTTTCTGTAATCTGTGCTCTTTAAGGGGGGGAACAAATACACTTAGTACTTAACACACTTAAGTATTCTGTCTGCAATAATGCTGCCTAGAAAAATTGAGTAACATGAGTTCATTAATAAACCCCTTGTTGCTTGTTACTGCTAATCTGCAAAGGTACAAGAGCTAAATGACATCTTGCTACCTGAGTCAGATGAAGTAGCATTGTGGCTTCATCCTTCATGATTTGTCGTCTTGGCCAATTATAGTACAGAATTAAACCCAACAAACCTGTAATTGCCTGTGGCATGTGTTCATCCTTTTGTACTGACATCTTTTTTTTTTTTTTTTTTCTCTCTTCCTTTCTTGCTTCAGATGTTCATCAAGTACATAAAGGTTAGCAAACTCTTCTTTTGGAATGATAAATGCATGGGGCTTGGGGTGCTCTCTGCTGCGACTCATCACTTTAATGCATGGCAAGAAAAACCTTTCCAAGTCTTTTCTGCTGTGGGCGATTTACAAATCTCTTGAATAAAAGATGGCGATTTCAAGGTTGGATTTGTGTCTTAAATGAACTTTTGACTCTGGGTCTTTGGAGTTTTAAGTACCTTTTGTTCTTTAGGTGGAGTTGATATCACACTTTGGATCGGAACATTTTTGTCCCTTAAGTCTTATAAGGTAATATCTTAAGCATTTTGCTTCATCTTTCTGCCTCATTGCAGTGAGGCTTAGTGTGTTTTAACAACACTTGGACAGCAACTGTTGTTTTCATCTTATTTGCAAATACTGTGAATTCAAGCAGCTGCTTAACTTAATAGTCTGCTTCACATCTGTTTAAAGAAGCTTTTAATCTTTTGATCTGATTCTCCAGTATGTAAGGAATAGTTTATATGTGCAGGGAGGGGGTTAGGGAAGCAGGAGCTGAGCAGCCTTACAGGAGCCTTTTGGGAAGCTGCTGTGTCTCATACTATCCCAGGCACATACAGTTAGCAATGTTTGGAATATCTAAATCAGGGTAACTGTATATAATTCCGAGAGTAATCAGCCTCTGTGCTGCTTAAAAAAAAAAGTTCAAAGGCAAAGTTAGAGGTGTAAAAGGTCATGGAGATCTTGAGAGAAGGAAGTCTAGATATGAGTTCAAATCAAAAAGGAGGAAAAGTCCCTGGACTTCCTAGAATTAAAAACAGGATTGTGTTTTGGAGAGGCATTTGAAAGTGTGCAATGGACTTTGGATAAATTTGAAAAAATAAGTATACCTCCTGCTTTATTTGGTTAACTGAAAGCAACTATTGCTTATCTAATTTATTTGCTACCCAGTTTTGTCAAGTCATTGCATGATTCACTAATAATAGGCATTTATTTTAAAACTTTCTTCTAAGGGTATTTGGTACAAGCATGGTTGAAGAGTATGAAGAAATAGCTGATTCTCAGTATCAGTCTGAACGACAAGAACTCTTTGATGAAGATTATGGTAGGCAAACTTCTGCATTTTTTGCTGTCAGGCATGTCTTCTGCTACTCACATGGCTCTTTTCCTGCCTGTGGTAAAGAATTGTCAAATTTACCCCAAGTGTTGACAGTATTCCAGCATTTTTTTGGGCTTATTCAACCATGCTTTTAAGCTTTGATGTATTGTAACTCTTTGGAGGGTTACTTTAAAATGCTGGAAGTGAGTCTGTTTCACTTACCTTTCACTCATCTTCATGGACTGACAGTAGTCAAGGAGGCATTGAGCGTACCCTCAGCAAGTCTGCTGATGACACCAGGTTGTGTGGTGCAGCAGACAGGCTGGAGGGAAGCGATGCCATCCAGAGGGACCTAGACAGGCTGGAGAGGTGGGCACAAGCCAATCTCATGAGGTTCAACAAGACCAAGTGCAAGGTCCTGCATCTGGGTCGAGGCAATCCCAAGCACAAATACAGGCTGGGCAGTGAGTGGCTAGAAAGCAGCCCTGAGGAGAGGGACTTGGGGGAGCTGGTGGATGAGAAGCTCAACATGAGCTGTCAATGTGCACTTGCAGCCCAGAAAGCCAACCAGAGCCTGGGCTGCAGCAAGAGAAGTGTGGCCAGCAGGTCAAGGGAGGTGATTCTCCCCCTCTGCTCCACTATGGTGAGACCCCACCTGGAGTACTGCCTCCAGTTCTGGAGCCCCTATTACAAGAGGGATATGGACATGCTGGAAAGTGTCCAGAGAAGGGCCAGGAGGATGATCAGAGGGCTGGAGCACCTCTCCTATGAGGACAGACTGAAAGAGTTGGGGTTGTTCAGTCTGGAGAAGAGAAGGCTCTGAGGTGACCTTCTTGTGGCCTTCCAGTATCTGAAGGGGGCTACAAGAAAGCTGAGGAGGGACTTTTTAGGCTATCAGGTAGTGACAGGACTAGGGGGAATGGAATAAAGCTGGAAGTGGGGAGATTCAGGCTGGACATGAGGAAGAAGTTCTTCCCCATGAGAGTGGTGAGAGCCTGGAATGGGTTGTCCAGGGAGGTGGTTGAGGTCCCATCCCTGGAGGTGTTTGCAGCCAGGCTGGATGAGGCTCTGGCCAGCCTGATCCTAGTGAGAGGTGTCCCTGCCCATGGCAGGGGAGTTGGAGTTGGATGATCCTTGTGGTCCCTTCCAACCCTGACTGATTCTATGATTCTATAACTGAAACAATCAAAGCAGCTCACACAAAATAGCTTTTTCTTGGTGTCCTTAGCCTATTTTCCTGAGATTTGGTGTGATCAATGCTGCAAGCAATTGAGAAGGTGCAGACTTGGCTTGCAGATTTTGTATTTAAAGAAATACGAGAACCTCCAGCCCCGACAAGGAAGAGTAGGATAAACCTTATGTGAAACTCAATGAGGTGCTGCTGCATCTATGTCATGAATCCTGGGGAAACTGAAGCTTGAACCTTGAATCTCCTTGGGATTCTCATTGCCTGGAGCTTGGTATTTCTATATATAATTGCTGACCTTTAACTTTGTTTTTGTAGTTTCACTTGGATGCTGTCAAACAGACAGCTGAATGACATGTTGACTGTTGGGGCTGCTTTATGTTCATGAAGCATTTAAGTCTGGTAGTCATAATTGTTCTTCTTTATACATAGATTATCCACTGGATTACAGTACAGGGGAAGAAAAGTCTTCAAAAAACCTCCTTGGTTCTGCTACAAGTGAGTATGATTTACTAAGAAAATGACTGCTGTGCTGAAACAAAATCAGATAGTTCTAAATGGAGTGAGATTTTTGTCATGTAGCAGCTACGACTTCCTTAATTTTCTGCTGAATTTATTTTGATTCCTATTTAGTTGCATAGGACTCAGTAGTAGCAGTTTTGAAGCTGGGGTATCATTCTGAAAGTGTTCTAAAAATAGAGCTTTCCAGAGCTATCTTCTTAAGAAACTTCACTTTCTGTACTTCAGGCTCCTGATGACCATTGCATAGGGCTGTAAATATGCAGTACTGAAGTGCTGTAGAACCATAATCATTCACAACTTGGAGAGCTGTGCTTAATGAAGGTGTCTTACCTATAGGAGGAAATAGAAAGTTTTACTTGATACAGCTTGAAAGGAAGGGCTTTATGCAAATATTGTTGCTTCTCTGCTCTTCATAAGAGCTGTATTTTTGGGGGGTTTTGAGGGGGAGTTCTTGACTGTCTCTTGTCACTTTTCCATTGGGAAACCTCCAAGTGTGGGGTTAAGAGTACTTGAATATTCAGGTTTAATAGGATTCTTAGCTGCTGGATTATTTAGGATAATACCAACTACTAAACAACTTCTTCCAAAGAGTTCTTCCACTGTAGTGCTCTTCCTTCTGTCCCAGTTAGTGAGACATAGGCTTGCACCCAAAATGAATGCTGGCTGGGCTTAGGCTTTCCTTTCATCCTGTAGTGGATCAGAGCTGCAGAGTTCTTGGGTACTATTTCCTAGATTGTAGTTGTCACTTGGATCAAAAGGGTCATGGAGAGGAATATTGCACAGCCCAGTGTAGTTTTCAAAGGGGAGTAGTGGAAAAAGCAATTTATTTTAAATGTTTCTCTCTCACAGATGAGAGAAAACATTGCAAGCAGTGCATTCCTCCTTGACACTGTTTGCCTCTTATTTCTGGCTTTTAGGGTTTCTGTCTTGGACCTGTCTTGATGGGGCATATTCACATGTTCTGTCTGCAAGTGCAGTATTGCAGGTGGTTTTGGGTTTTTGTTTTTGTTTGCTGTCTAAAAAACACCAGAACTGTTTTCTAGAATACTAAAACTATGATGAAAAGGTTTGAAATGTCTGTTACTGACAGTGCTTTGGAAATACAGCTGAGCACTGAAACATTGCCATGACCATTATTTAGTTCTGGCTGGTGGATATGGTTACTGAGACCTTTCATCTCTGGCAGGGTAGTCAGTGGTCTTTTTTTATTTTTATTTTTTTTTAAAGGAATACTAAGTTCTGAGAGTCTTTTTTTTGTGTGCTTTTAGTGTTGTTTTTTTAATATGTGCTGGTGGACTTGCATTGTTCATCTTAAATAGAGTGAGGAAGAGGGTCTTCTGAGGAGGAGATAGTGGGCTTCAGATAGCTGATCTTGTAAGAATTATTTTGCAGTCTTCTGGTAGTCTGATCTGTGAGGGCAGCTCACTATTCTTCCTCCTGCTATTCTTTTAAACTGTCAGGCTTCTCCCCCTTTTTCTGCCTCTCACTAATAACAAAGCATTCCTCCCTGAAGCTTAATGCCTTTTGTTTATCATGACTTTTCTAAGAAGGCAGCCCCAGATAAATAATGTAAGGTGGGAATGTAGTTTCTGACCTCTTTTGGAGAAAAGGCAGAACCAAGGCTCTGAGCAGAGCTTCCTGGAGTCTAAGAGTGGCATTTCCTCTCAAACGCTTCTCTGACTTCATGAACTTCTCCATGTGACACCCAGTACAGGTGTATGTTGATGGATGGGGAAGAAATGAGCAAAGTTGGGCCAGTCTTTGCTTGTCTACAATAAGGTGCTTTTTCCTTTGTGGAGAGGAAATCAGCCTGGCGATGTTATTGGTACAAAGACCAGAGGGTTGGCTGTATCTACTACATCTGCTAGTGCAGACCAGACCCTCTTTGCATTTACTTCTGTGATTTTTGTTGTTGTTGTTGTTAATTTAACAGATACTTAATAAATCTAAGCCAGACCTGTGGGTACTCACTATGTTTTTCTTCCAATTGCCTTAACTGATCTAAATTGCATTCAAGTTTCAGATAGTCAAGTGTAGATTTCATCTTCAAATCTTAAAATTATTTAGAATTGTTACTTTGCAACAGTATCAGAGATGAAAGTCAGATTGGGTGTCCTGGAGGCAGGCACAATGTGAAATGACAGAGTCCAGCTTAATTGGAATGAATCTGTAGTCTGAACATAGGGTGCCCACAGCAGGGTGGACAAAGGCAGAATTCTGTCTTGCTCATTTAACAAATGGCTGAGTCACTTCTTCAGTGCTGTTATGACAAATGATCCTATGTGTCTTTATGGGAACTCCTCTGTTTTGAATATTCAAGCTCTAAATTTCTGACTTGGGACCTTCTGCAGTGGTTCACAACGCTCAGGTTGCCAGAAAATTCCATGCTTAAACATTCTTCTGCTTGTCTTGCTGTTCCCTGGTTTCAGTGAGTATGTCTGATGCTTTAAGGTCTAGCTGGCAAAGGTTAGTTGTGGGTGTTCAGATACAGGTTTCTAGCTTATAAACTTAGCCTTTAAAGTCAACAGATGCATCCAGTCTAATAGAATGGCCAGGTTGGTTTGGGTTTTTTTCCCATGTCCTTATGCTGTGATTAGTTTCAAGCAAGTGTTATGGAATAGATTGCTCAGAGATACTCATCTCTGGGCCCTTTGAATATGTCCTCTGAGCAGTTGCTGTCTCTTTTAGACGCTATCCTGAGTATGGTGAATATTGCTGCTAATATGCTTGGAGCCAAAACTGAAGAGTCACCTGAAACTGAAGGTAGATTTAAAAAATCATTTATTTATTTTTAGGTGACAGACCTTTTTTTAGTGTAATTTTTTTGATGAGGAGTTGGATGGTCTGTGTTTAAATTACTTTTTTCACCCTTTGACATACCTGATTGTGGCCACAGAATTTTTATCCTACTGACTGATAAAAGTGGACCCAAGATTGCTGAATTTGCTGAGAAGGGAACCAACACCAAGATTGTTACTCTCTGTATTTACCCAGCTTCAGTTGTGAAGTCTAACTTGCAGCTTCTGCCTGGAAGTGTTTTGAGACTGTCTGTAGCTTTGTATACATAAACAATCAGTAGCACTTTCATTAAGATAGCTTTGACTGACATTTGTAGTTGTTTAATTAAAACAAAATTAAATGAATTACCAAGAGCCAAACCCATAAAACAAGCAACCAAAGCAACCCTAAATCCCAAACAAACAACAAGCAAACAACTGAGGAAAAAACCCACAAAAAACCAAAACCACCAGAAAACACAAGGGGAAAAAAAACCCCAACAACAAACTAGCCTCAAAATTTGCTGAAAACACACATGGTTCTTCAGTGTTTATGTTCACATTTTCCTCCCTGCAGCAGGGAACAAAAGTGTGTCTGAAAATGTCACTGCTACCCCTGCAACTTCAACAGCTGCACCAAGGCTGCCTGAACCAACTCCTGTCCCTTCACCAGAGTAAGTGATTTGTATTGGGGTTCTTTGTGGTTTTTTTAAGTGTGTTCCTAGCAGAGAATGTGCCAGTCTGGAACCTTTGGCAGTAGAATGCTCAGATATGGCACTTAGTGCCTTGAGTTAAAAGGCAGGAATTTGGTGAAATCTGTAGTATGGTCATGTACTCACTAGGGAAATGTGTTTTGAGGTTCAGGCAACTATTACAACATATCCTAGGGGAAGTGGCTACAAACAATAACTGAAGTGATACATCACTAACTCTCTCAATTGTTTGTACTCCTCTGTTTATAAGTGTCTCACTGTACACTAACTGTATCCAAACTGGCCCCTGGACACTGGAATAAGATTTGCTAATTTTCTATAAGACTTTTGCAGTCTTCCAGAGCAGGCATGTAAACCTGTTGAAGTAACATTGTCTCAAACTCTTTGGTTGTAGACTTGTTACTACAGATATCCTACAGATAGATAAAGAGCAATTAACTGTGGATTCAACCAAAGAAAGTCCTATTGTTCAGCTAGTACAAGAGTATGAAGAAGATACGAGCCAATCAACGATAACCTTGCTGCCCAGTGATGATCAGGAAGAGGAGGCATCGACGTGGTTTGAACTGGAAACAGAAAAGTACTGCTATGACATGGCAACAGTGTGTTGTGTTTCCACCTTTTCAGAGTACCTGTTTAAGTGGTGCTCAGTTGCAGCAGCCGTGCGTCGGCAGCATGGTAAAGCTGGAGGTAAACAAGGACAAGATGACACTGCTGGTGTTCAGCAGCCACAGGCAGTTGTGACAGAGTCTGTCCATGAATCAGCAGATGAGCCTCTGCCTCAGCAAGCAGACAGCAAAGCTGAGAGACCATCTGGAACTCCTGTCGCAGTTGACTTCAGCAGTGTGGTCCATGAGGAGATCAGTAATGACACCACAGATTCAATCGAACTGGAACCAAGCCATCCTCAAACTGTCTCTCAGTCCCTCCTCTTAGAAGTCACTTCTGAAGTAAAGCCATTGCCAACAACAGACATTGTTTTGGAGCCTGCAAAAGAAGATGCAGGCCAGGCAGCAGCAAGGGTGATTCCCCCGATGGATGTAGCTGACATCAGTGCAGAAACAGAGAAGGCTGAGAGCTCTGTTGCAGAAGAAAAGCCTCTGGCTTCCGAGACCAGTGTGGCCACTGAGGTAAAGGAGATGAGCACAAAAGAGATTGTGGCTACTCCAGTGATTTTAAAGCCTACAGAGACTGTTCTTCAGCCTGAACATACAGTGGGCACTCCAGCCAGTGATACTGGGGAAGGAAAGGAGAGCGCTCCAGAAGTGCAAAAACCTGTTCTGCCTCCTGTTGAGCCTTCTGTGTCTGCTGAAACAAAGGATGAGGATCAGGCAACTGAGGAGGCTTTAATGGGAATTCAAGTCTCAGGGGGACCGCAGAGAACAGCTACAGACTTCTATGCTGAGCTGCAGAATTCAACAGATCTGGGCTATGCAAATGGGAATCTTGTTCATGGGTCTAACCAAAAGGAGTCTGTCTTCATGCGCCTTAACAACCGCATCAAAGCCCTGGAAGTGAACATGTCTCTCAGCAGCCGGTATTTAGAAGAGCTTAGTCAGAGGTAAGCGTGAGGAAGACTGGCAGGAGTCTGCCGTATCTAAACATCGTTTTTGGCCAGCTCTACAGGGGGGTGTGCACATAAAGTAGTATAGTGAAAGTAGGGTCCAACGTAAAGCACAGCTTAAAGCTTCATGGGAAGTGAGAAGTGCCTAATCCTAGGTATCTGATTTAGATGTGCAAGGGTGCTAGGGCTGCCCTGGCTGTATTAGGGATACAACCACACAGATCGTTTTGAGGAGCTGTGGGTTTTTAAAAGGAGAAGGCATTGCCAGGTTGTAAGCACTAATCCTGTCCGTAATCCTTCTGACAAAAGGGCACATCCTGGTGTTAAAGTGAAGGGCAGAGAACTAGAGTGCTGCCTTTGCTGCATGTTTTATTTCCACGTCAACTGCTGTTCCCTGTAATAACACTTGGTGAAGAGGGCATGGAGAAGGAACCAAGACCTTGCTGTGAGCAATGCATATGTTATCTGTGGTGCTCCTTAGCCATGAGAGAATAGAAGAATGTACCTGTTTCAGGAATGGTTCCAAGGAAGGGCTCTCTGTTCTATTTACTGCTGTGTTGTCTGTCTTGGCAGTCAGACTTTGGAGAGTATTCTGCATAGTGAATTGGAGTAAATTGGTGCTGAGCTCTGAAGTGTTGAAATAGGTTTGATTTTAATCTTGGGAGGGGTAAAAAAAGACAACACAAAAAACCCTAGGAAGAGACAGGTGTTTTATGTGTGAAACTTCAAAGGAAATAGCACTCTGTTTAAATTGTGTGAGCAAGGAGTTGTTTTCTGCTGGCACATTGCTGTTTTCTGAGGACAGCTCTGGTGCTGAGGAGTTTTGTGAACGAGCATTTCAGACCTTTACTCTGTGTTTCAGGTACCGAAAGCAAATGGAAGAAATGCAGAAGGCTTTCAATAAAACAATAATAAAGCTCCAGAACACCTCAAGAATAGCAGAAGAGCAGGTATGGTTTGTTGGAGTGCTTAACTGTTTTCCTAATGAGGGAAGTTTACTTTGAGGAAAGAATTGCAAGAAGTTGAAGAAATTCTTTCAATTGAAGTTGTATTTATTTTTTTTATTAGCTGCATATCTGCAGGGTCAGAAACCACGTTCCTGTATAATGTTCCAAACCATGACTTGATAAGTGAAAAATGTGATGATGTTGAGCGTGTATGTGACTAATGCTGCCTAAGCAGTTCGCAGTGTTGCATGTGAGTGGTGTCGAAAGCGTTGCTGTGGAGCTCATGTCTGCAGGGTGCCTGGCTGTGTCAGGGAATGCTAACTCAGAGTGTGACTCTGTATGACTGACTGGCGTGGCCATGACTCTCTCTAACGCAGGACCAGCGGCAGACGGAAGCCATCCAGCTGCTACAGGCACAGCTCACCAACGTCACGCAGCTGGTCCACAACCTGTCAGCAACCGTGGCGGAATTAAAACGAGAGGTAATGACAGTCCAGCAGCCTGGCCTGAGAAAGAGGCACAGATGTATGCCAGGGGTCTTTCAGTGAGCTTTGAGAAGTTGTCTGTAGTGCTGGGTTCAGCCTGCTTGAGTAGCCAGCCATCAGAAGAGGCTAGTGGGAGGTGTCCCTGCCATGGCATGGGGGTTGGAACTGGATGATCTTTGAGGTCACTTCCAACCCTGACAATTGTGTGAAGAGGGGCAAGTTTGAGTAGCTTGAGCTGTTCTGTGCACAGCAACGCTGGTCGTAGATTTACTATGCTGTACTACTAGCCCCAGGATTGTAGTCTGAGCAAACAAAGATACAGCTTAGTTAGAGTAACTTAATATCTCAGACTTCCTGTAGTGCACTGGAATTGATACTGTTCTGTGAAATGGTTCTTAATGAAATTAGAGGACTGATCACTGACTTGGGAAGGGCGATAATGGGATTCGTTGCACATTAGACATGTCAGAGGGAATGGTGAAGTTGATGCTTCAAGAACTTCTCTGGCACTTGCTGCATTGTATAACCAGTTGTATGGTACGACTGTGAGCTTCTGTTAAATGGGATGCCTTGCAGTGTCCAGCACTTGCATTGTCTGCTTAAATGCTAACAGTCCTTGCCATAGGAGGTTTAGTGTGCTAGAGCATACTGGGCTGTAACAGCAGATGAGTTTGTGGAGGGCTGAGCTCCTGGCTGCTGAAAGGGAGCCTCATGTGGTTATGGAACCGTTCTGCTTTCTCTGACTGTTGTAGGTTTTTTGAGATTAGGGGAATCTTGGCAACAATATTAGTAACATTCTCAAATGCTTTGTGTTCTCCAGCCCAGGATTTCAAGCTGCACCATAAGCATGATCTTTTTTTGTGTGCAAGTCATCATAGATAGTTGGTGAAATCTCGTGCTGTTACTAACTAGTGATTTTCAGCCTTCAGTCCTTGAATGCTGTACAGCCAATAGACTGCATCTGAAAAATTTATATCTGAACAAGTGTTTAGTGAAGTGGTAGCAATGTAACTGGAGAACATGCCAGTTGTGTTCTTTTGAGGCTGTTAACCTTTTACAACATGAGGGTAGTGGAACCATTGAATGATTCCATGTCTGTAACAAGTGCATCAAACTCTTGCAGGTGTCTGATCGACAGACTTACCTTGTGATTTCCCTGCTTCTCTGTGTCATCCTGGGCCTGGTGCTGTGTGTGCAGCGCTGCAGGGGCACTTCTCGCTTCTGTGAAGATTACCTCTCCAGAATTCCCAAAAGTAATCACTACCCCAGCCCCAAAAGGTAAGGTATTTATATTTGAAGCTTTGTTGTTCCTGCAGCTGTAATTAGTATTTCATGTCTGTAACAGTGTGAGAGCTGAAAACCCTGTCTCATACTGACAATAACCAGGCTGACTCGATCTGGAAGCAAATGCAAGCTGTATTTACAAGCAAAAGTATCATCTATGATGAAATGCAATGAATATGTACAAATATACACTGTTCACAACACTTAAAAATATGTACAATCAACAGAAAAGCACAAGCAAGCCCCCTTTGCTTCCCCCAAGGGGCCTCCCCTCCCAGCCAGAAGGAATCCCCCCAGGCCCCCCTGGCAGAAGGCAGAGAGTTTAGAAGCAGTGAGGCTGTTAGCTTGTCAAGGTCAGTGTGTTATCTTCAGCCAGAAAAGAAGAAGCAGGCAGACAGAAACCGAGCGAGCAAGCTGAGACTGCCCAACTCCCCAACCTTGTTTTGAGTAGTAGTTCTTAAACATTTCTATCTCTCCAATGGAAGTGTTTAGAATAATCTTTATTTTGCTTTCTTACACCCAATAGTGACTTATTTACATTCTTTCACTTTCTCAGCTTGAACTTTGTGAAGAAAAACTAAAAAGACAGTCTTAAAACAATTAGAATGTCCAATGTTCAAGGTCCTTTCCAACCTGAACAACTCTGATAGCGAAATCTGCTGGGGCTAGCACATCTGCTTCATTTCTGAGTCATCTTACTGCAAACTGATGGCATAAAGCCACTACTACTTCATAGAGGGTGGTCCCCTCCATAGGGGCATTTTGTGTCTGCTATACTGAACATGCCTTGATAGCTTGCTGCAAATACACAGTACTGTGCTTGTCAGGCTTTCTTGGGCACCTCAGTGAGTAATTAAATCCTTCTGCCAAAGGTGTTTCTTAATGAAAAACATGTTTGACAAAGTCCTGAGAACCATGTGTCCATAAAACCTTTGGATTTTTTCCTTAGGTGTTTTTCCTCCTATGATGATATGAATTTGAAAAGAAGAACTTCCCTCCCACTGGTCAGATCCCAGTCTTTCCAGCTAGCTGGTAAAGAAGGTATTAGTGCCATATCCTATGTCTGGTCCCTAATGTCCTGCTAGTGCTGTGCAGTGTGTGTGTGTTACTGCCACAGGTGTGGGAATAGAATTGAAAATTGATGGCAAAACACACTGGATTATAGCAGTGCATGTGTATGTTCTGGAGGAGAAGCTGGTTCATGAACAAAGTACCAGCTGCTTTTTAATGTCACTCATAGTGCTGTGCAGTGAGTGTGTTACTGCTAAGTGTGTGGGAATGGAATTGCAAGTTGGTGGCAAAGCACACTGGATCATAGCAGTGCATGTGCACCTTCTGGAGGAGAGGCTGGTTCATGAACCACCAGATGGTCACAGATCTTTGCAAAATGATGCTTGAGCATTAAATGTGGTCTTTGCTATCATTTATGCTCTGCACATGTTTTCTTGGGGTTAGAGGCAATCCATGAAGGCATTTGGGGCCACAGAGCCACAAAGCTTGCAGAAAATGTCATTGTAGGGTTTGTTGTCATTTTTTTTTGATGTTGGTTGGTTTAGTTTTTTTAATGCCATATGTGGAAAGTCTTCCCCAGTTCTAAGAAGGCACAATAGCCAGTCTTCGAAACCTGGCATGTGTCTGGGATCCAAATTTATTAATTCTCTCAAGAAAACATAGCCTGCTTGTCTTGGCTCATCTTGCTACTCATGTTACACTGGGGACAGCTGAATTCCATTCCTTAGGCCATGATTGTCATGCGAAACCAAAAGTGGTGCAGAGTGTAGTAAACTACCACATCTGCAGCTGGCACTGCTTTTCTGGGTCTAGCAAACTGCTTCTCTGGTTTGTGCTGGGAATAAAGCTACTGAATTGGGAATGTGTTACTCTAGAGACGAGCTGAAGGCATAAAGTTTGTTGGTTTGGTTTTGCTTTGTGTTTTTCAATACTGCATTGTTGTTGTATTGTTCTTTGGGGTTTTTTCCTTTGGGTTCTTTTCTTTTTTCTTCTGAATTCTCTGCTTCAGCCTGGAAGAATGATTTACAAAGCCCTGATGAGGGAATGCCAAGCTGGTCTCATGTCAGTCTGAACATCTGTGTCCTTGATAGGTACTTGTGCTTCTAGTATCTGTCCTTTCTTGGGCAGGCTGCACATCAAACAATTCTATTGGTAATAGTTTATTTCTGTAGAAGCTAATGTGGTGGCTACTGTTCCTTTTCCCCAGAAGGTGTTCTCTCCTATGGCCTAATCAGGAGGTCAGGATCTCCCAAGTGTCTGTCACTGACAGCATAGGGATATTCCTCTGTGTGTTGTCTTCACTTTCAGTGTTGGTGTGTTTTGCCTCCACTAAATTAATGGGAGCAAAACTGTGCCAGAAGTGAAATACTTTGCCATGCTATTCTTTATTTAGAATTGTGGCAGTGTCAGGACTGCTAAAGTGATGGTCTCTCTCTTACAGTGGATCCAGAGGACCTGTACATTGTGGAACCCCTGAAGTTCTCCCCAGAGAAGAAGGTAGGGTGGCTGTGAGGCGGGCAGGCTGAGCTGAGTGTGTTTCTGCTGGCAGGTGGCACATATCTCAGCTGCTCTGCCCTGCATCAGTTCTTAGGCTTGGGTTTTATGCTTTGCCTTCCCAGAACCTAACTGTTTCTCTTTCTGCTTGTGGTTCCAGAAAAAGCGTTGCAAGTACAAAAGTGAAAAAATAGAGACTCTTAAGCCAACAACAGAGCCTCTGCATCCAATAGCCAACGGGGAAATTAAAGGAAGGAAGCTGTTTCCGAACCAGAGGGACTTCTCTTACATTGGGGAAGTTTATCACTCTTCTTACAAGGGTCCTCCATCCGAAGGAAGCTCTGAAACATCATCACAGTCTGAGGAGTCTTATTTTTGTGGCATTTCAGCTTGTACAAGTCTGTGCAATGGACAGACCCAAAAGACAAAAACTGAGAAGAGGGCTATAAAACGAAGACGGTCTAAAGTTTCAGACCAAGGGAAGCTCATAAAAACTCTAATACAGACTAAGTCGGGGTCAATGCCAAGCCTACATGACATAATGAAAGGAAACAAAGATATAACAGTGGGAACACTTGGTGTCACGACAGTCTCTGGACAAATCTAAGAGTAGCTGAACTTCTCAAACAGGAGGGTGTTTGTTCATTTGAGAACAGTCTGTGGTATTCTGTGGGAGGACAGTGGGAGACCAAGAGCTCAACTATTTGGAAAGTATTCAGAAATTTGGTTTCTGTCTTTTTAAATAGATGGGATTGTGTCAATCTTGGCTATAAGCTGCAGCTTTACAAGGCTGATAATTTCCTATGAGAACAGCTTGGGGGGAGGGGAGAGCAGGGTTCATTTTATAAAGGTTTTTTTTCACAGTTCCTAGGGCAGAGATATTTTGAAACCCAGTTTGTTGGGTGGAATAGGGATAAAAGCCTAATCTTCTTCCTTTAGCTTTGTTCCTATTTCTTGCACCTTCCCATATTTATGTGCCTTTTGTCTATTTATAATGCCACTGGAAGAGGGGAGATAGAATTGTTTGTCATTTGATTTCTTTTGTAATTTCTCTAGCTTTTTTTGAAGATGCAACACTACAGTGCTGTAAAGGGACATGTGTTGGCCTTCAGCTGGACTCAGTAATGTGGACTGGATACTGTAATAATACTAACAGTTGGACTTGCCTGACTAGATTCTGGTTTTGCAAACTCACTTGGGGAAAATACCTCATTAGGGGTGGTGGTGATCATGTCTGTTCCCACCTTCATGTAGAAGTTGGAGCTGGAGTCTGATGTACTCAGTGAGCAGCAGTGGCTATAGGATCTCCTGTGTGCAGTGGAATCCTGGGTTGCCAGCTGCCTTTGTTATCCAAACTGTCTGCTGTACCTCTCTGAGGGAAGGGAATGGGGGAGGCTTAGCAAAAAGCTCAGCTGAAGAACGTCAGCTGTGGCAGCTGGGCCCTTCTCTGAGCCAGCTCTGGGTGGGTTGAGTTTGCAAAGCCTGGAAGTCTGGGCAGTCAGGCTGGTTCCAAGTGGGTATTGCCATAACGTTTGCTTTTGTATTGGCTAACAAATGTGCAGTGTCTGTGTGGTTGGTATTTTCATAGCCAGGTGTTTTATTTTGACTGTGACTGTGTATTTGGATACTCTAGGATGTGTGAATGCTACGATGTTGAGTGTGCATCCGAGTGAGTGGAGCAAAAGGTTATTCCTTTTGACAGGTGTTACAGGTTCACCGTGTAGAAAATTAGTTAACTTATTGAGCACTTTTAGCGGTACCCTTTTTAACAGATCTAAATGCCTTTCCTGGGTATTGTATGTAATGTGACTTATTTAAAGCCTTTGGTTTTTTTGCTGCTTCCTTGTTAGTTTATGAATACTTTAAGGTGATGTACTTTTGGAGTTGATCTGCACAATTAGCCAGTCAGAGCACAGGAGCCAGACGTGTTGAACGATGTGACTTCAGAGGAGTTTCAGACCTGGATGAGGAAAACACACAGCACCTGAGTGCAGCATACAGTGTTGTGAAACAAGAATATGTAACTACAGAGCTGTAGTGCCATTAGAAACTGTGAATTTCCAAATAAATCTGAACACTTTGTCTTTCATTTACTGGTATTTTTCCTTTGGAAATGAAAGCTGTGGCTTATATTCTTTGACAAGGACTAGGCTTTGAGTTTCAATCCAGGGCTGGGAATGGAGGCCCTTTGGGCCACAATAAGGAGTTCATAAGCACATTACAGCCTAGGTGTGTTTGGCTCTTTAAAATAAGAAAAAGGGAGGTGGGCTGAGGGAAGCTGAAAGCTGAGCACTGCTTTCTTTGGAAGTTTAGGAATTGTGTCCATGTACAACTGCTCGGAGAGGTTTCCAGCAGGTGTCAGGTCACATCCTGACCTGGGGGATCCTTAGAAGTAGTAACTGTCTGTGAGAGTGGTTGCATGAAATTACCTCCTGGCACTCAGAGCTAAGGTTTGTGAAGGTATAGAAGGCGATTACAAGAGAAGGTTACTGATCATTTCAATCCACAGTTTTCAGCTTGGAGTGTGCCACTTCATCCTAAGTTATTTCTAGCAGACATAGCAGCCAAATTCACTGGCACTGCAACATCTGCTCCTCATGTCAGATGAGACCTTCCCAGCCCTCTTCTCTTGCTTGAGTGTCTGGAGATGCTCCATCATAGTGCTATGATTTAGAAGTGGTTGAATGTGGGGCTTGCTGAGGGGGTGGGGGCTGTGAGGTGTGTAGAGGTGGTTTTCTTGTGCTGTGGGATTTTCTGACTTCCTGGCCGCCTTCTTGCTGCCTCTCTTGTGGGAAGTGTTTCCCTTTACTGCCCTGACAATCAGTGAGCTGTTCTCGGTAAGAAGCAGCTCGAGTTGGACGTGAGCGAATTCTCCAACCAACCAATCTTCACCACCTAGTTATAAACCGAAGACTCTCAGACCTAGAATATGCTGATAGGTGTACAATGAGTCCCAAATGGGCTGTGGTGCAGTATGTAGGCAAGAAATGTGTCACTCACAGGTTTGGGTTTGCTTCATTCTGGCTGGCCTGTAAGCGTTAGATGCATGTATATTGGGTTGTGAAACTGAAGCTGTCATATCTTTATCAATTACATAGTGTGAGAATATGGGACAGGCATGGTTGCATTTCCTGGAAGCAGCGGTTCTGTGGATGAACAGAAACTCCTCAACCTTCTCTGCTTTGCTGTAATGGACAACTTCTTATTTTGTCCTGTGGGTGTTTGCTTCCTTGGTTGGATTACCCCAGGGCACTGGGCAGCAATCCTTGAAGTTCATTGGAAATTAACAGCCGAGGAGTTCAGCAGCACCTCTGAGTGCTTCCTCACAAGAGGAGTGCTTTGTAAATGCATACCCAGTCCCTCTCAGGAAAGAGATACTTGACCTTGAGCTGAAGTAGCTTTCTGCCAGCACCCTTCCGCTGATGGGATCTGGTTAATACCTGAGAGTCTGTAAAGCGGGTTGTGCATCTTTAACTTCCAAGTTAACCATTTCAGATGTGAAATGAAAGTGGTTTCTGAAATAGCCCTTTAATACCCTGTGATCTCTAGCTTAAAAATTGAGCATGACTTAGATCTGAAAAGTTGCTGCCTTCTGTGGAAAAATATCAGCAATGAATCTTGTCCTGTAACGAAAACACAGGAAGCAAGCTGTGGGAATAAGGCAATGCCTTAAATGGAGAGAGCAGAGCTCTGTGGTGAGAATGTGGCTTGAGGCCACCTGGCTTCCAGCTCTTGCTGGAATTGTGGCAGGTGCTGTAAGGGTCTGTAAGGTGTGGAAAGAAGTGATGTCATAGGCTGTGTGGATTCTCTTTCCTGAACACCGCTGACTGCTCCTAAGAAATGCTGCTTCTGGGTCAGCAGGAGCCTGTGTGGATTCTGCTGGTGTGATGTGGAGCAAAGGCACTGCACACCCTGCAGGCTTTGCCAGTACTTCTAAGTATCAGGCTAATGGAAACTTGGGTCATAGGGTGAAAAAAGTCAGCCTAGTTTTGTGGTGCCAGGTGGCTGGAGATGGCTGCTGGCAGCAATGAGTCCTGTGACTTGAGCACAGCTATTGCAGAGTGGCTGGTGGTGTGTCAACCAAGGAGATTTTCCTTCTCTCCTCAGGCTGTTACCTGACTGCTTCAGCTATGTCTAGCTGTGCTGGTTTGGGGCCAGACAGATCGTCTCTTGCCCCGAAAGGGACAAAAGAATGAGACTCACACAAACGGATTGGAGAGTGATGGAAAGTTTAAATGGAAAAGCAATTGGTGAAGCTACAGAGAACTACAAACCACAAAGCATAGTGACAAAGAGTATCCCAAAGCGTACAGAACCCCTCACAGAATTCCCAAAGCTTCCCAATCCTTCCCTTCTTCCCACCTGAGGGTAAACCCAAACCCCCCAGGGCTCTTTCTTCCCCCTCCCGCTGCTAGGCAAGTCTCAGGCTGGCCAGGTCTGAGACTGCCCCCTCTCCATTCTCCTCCTGGCATTAGGCCTAGACAGGCCTAAGAGGCCTTGAGGATACTCCCCCGGCATTACCCGATAAGAGAGGACATCTCCCGTGGGAGCAGAGAGGGAAGAAAGAGGAAGAGAATGACTTTGCAGATGGCCTTATAGGGTGCAGGATTTATGGGTAGAAATACGCCGTTTCCTGTGTCCACCCCTGTGGGTGGGCACCCAGGACACCAGAGGTGTATCTCATGCGGCAGTGGCAGGGGGCACCCAGCCTAAACTGCCACATTAGCTCTGAACCTCCCAACTGAAGCATGTGCAGTGCTTCAGCTGCTGAGAGCCAGCATCTAGGGGAAGCAATGGAGCTGTGTGCTCTGGCAAGCACAGGCTGCTCCTTCTGGCAGAGGTCTGAAGCCTGAACCACAGCTTCTGCCTGCTGCCACCTTGCTGCTCTTAATTACTTGTAACTCCTTGTCTTGAAAAAACAACCACCAAACAACAAGAAACTCTGAAAGTCAAGTTCATATTGCTTAGTGTTACCCTTTCATGTGGGCTCTTGAGTCATTTTTTACTTCCAGTTTTGTTAATCTCCCACTGACTCTAGCTTTCAAAAAGTGGATCTTGGTGTCATCAAGTCTCTCTTGTTCATAATCTTTGTATGGAAAAAAAAGCTTCTGATGGAGACAGCTTAGAAATCCTGACAAAGTCCTGTGGTGTGGATGCTTAGGAGGAGGGCCTAGTCCACCTTGTGACAATGCATAATAAGGCTGGGGAGCTGTCAGTGTCAAATCCCGAGAAGTCAGCATGTGTGCAGTCTTGAGGGTGGCACCCTTGCAGTCCTTGGGCAGGTCCTGAGCCTGAGGTCAAAACCCATGTGAGCAAACATGAAGGCTTCCACAGGAGGATGGACAGTCACAAACACACTGCAGAAGTGCCTTACTGGCCCTGTTTGCTAAAATAAGGTATTTGGATTCCCATTCTGATGCTTCATGTGTACAGCCCAGTGTTTCTAAAGCATGCAAACCACCACCTGTGTGCTGCTGGTAAGCAGAGAGCTTAACTAGAGGGTGTGTGTGTGGCTTCTGCTTTTGTCTGATGTGAGCTGAAAGCCCAGCCTGCTTCACTTGCAGTGGAACACGTTTGTGTCACATCAGTTGGAACAACTCAAGTGTCAAGCCCTGACCACAACGTGCTGTGGGCAGGCCACCAAGCAGCACATCTCTCATCTGGAAACCCTGAGTGGCAAACGGCAGCAGGTGCTGCAGAAGGCATCCCTGGGCTTTGTAGCAGCTGGAGGAGAATTCGTGTGCCCTGGCCTTGTTCAGAGAGAAGGTGTTAGCTGAGGAGAGGGTAGCGAAACTCACAACTCGTTCTTATACATCCCCTCTGATTTAAAATTAGTAATTTGATGATGAGCTATCAAGGAGCTTTCTGCTGCCTTACTGCAGTCTCACTGCTGTCTCTTACATAGCCTGGGAGCTGCAACTGGTCCTGCCTGTGCTGTTTTTCATGCTGTAAGGCACGGATTAGATCACAGGCTGGAGCTGTGCATTTTGGTAGGGAATGGAGATTAACTCTGCACTCCCTGGACCTAGAAACAGCAAATACTTATTTTCCATCTTGAGGCTGGCTTTTCCTTTTGTTAGTTGTCTTGGGTTAACACAGCCCAATCCCACATAGAATCACAAAATGTTAGGCGTTGGAAGCAATCCCAAAGGATCATCCAGTCCAACCTCCCTACCAGGGCAGGGTCACGTAAGGTAGGCCACACAGGAACACATCCAGGTGGGTTTTGAATGTCTCCAGAGAAGGAGATTCCACAACCTCTCTGGGCAGCCTGCTCCAGTGTTTTGTCACCCTCACAGTCAAAAAGTTCTTCTTTGTGTTTATATGGAACCTCCAATGCTCCAGCTTGTCCCCCACACAGACAGGAGGGAAATGTAACACAAAACTCCCTCTGGGCTGAGATAAGGAATGTAATGAGATAATCCAAGGCACAACTATCTTAGCCTGTGTGCAGGAAAGTGCAGCAAAATGCAGCAGCCCAAGCCAGCCAGCAGCCACACCCCCCCTTCCCAACCCACAGCCAGTCCAGCAGGAAAGAGCAGTGCCTCCAACAGGAAACCAGAAGCAGCAGCTGGCACACCCTGGACTTCAAGCCCCGTGATGCCCTGCTCCAGGCAGCACTTTCACTGTAAAGCTGGCATGACAGCAGCATGGCATTCAATATCGTCAGTGGATTAAACTCAACCCAGGACAGAGGTGGGGGCTGGAGCCTACAGCCAGCTGCTGGGTCCTCTGTAGATTCACAGCAAACAGGAATCCTTCTCTGGTTTTTGATTTAGTTGTTGATTCCCCCCTACCCCCTGAAAAATAACTGGAAGCAACTAACTAGTATCTTCTATTAGTCATAATCTGACAGTTGCTGCTGAAACATCAAGGTTGTGTACATGGCTTGTGAAGGACCTATAGGATGGGGAAGTCAGGGGAGGGTCCCCTGAGGTTTTGGGAAGTTGGCTGCTGTGGGTCACTGGGGTCAGGCTGTTCATGCAATGAGATGGGATCACCTGAGGCTGGCTCTTCACATGCCAGAGGGCCTGGATTTGCTCAGTGACAGAGATGATCCTGGTGGATGGAACTCAGGAAGGATCTCAAGGTAGATCTCAACCAGTTTTGTTGTTGGGCTCTTTTGGTTTTATTGGGTGTTGGTTTGTTGTGTTATTTGTTGGGTGGTTTTGTTTGCTTCATGGGCTGAAAGCTGCTGCTCTCCAGAAGGAATGAAGTTGTCAAACACAGCGAAGACCCCGCTGGCCGTTCGGTGCAGCTGGCATATCCCAGGGCCACAGCTGGCTCTGTGCTGGCCCCCTGGGCTAGGTGTGGGTCCTGCTCAAGGGTTTGTAAATGCAGTTCTGGGCAGCCCCTGGGGAGGGCAGGAAATCAACATCTGTGCATTTGCTGTGGCCTTCCTTGCAAGCACTGAGCAGCCTCAACCCTTGCTCCATTTTTCTCCCACCACCTAGGTGTTGTATGTTCTGAAAGGAACTACTTTTCCCTCAGATGTTCAAGCAGTAGTTCCCATTACCTCATATGACTCTGCCTCATTTCCTTGTTCTTATTATAGATGCGAAAGGAATAAACTTTTGCTTTCAATTCTTCTCAGCTGCCTTGGGTCCTTCCCTTCTTGGATTCTCTCTTGCCTTGTGTCAGAACCTGTACCTCTTCTGCTGAACCTAGGGCTGCTGCCTCCTTCTTGGAATCATGGCAGAGGGAACAAAGCATCTTGCTCACTGGGTAAGGAGAGCCACATTAAGGACTGCAACACCAGGCCAGAGCCATTAGAAACAGCTTTTGAAACCCACTCTTGAGTGTGGTTATGTGAATGTCTTCCTCGTGAGCTGCTGGCTCCAAGACACAGCTTCACAGGTGCTAGAAGAACTTCTAGCAAAGAGCAGTTGTTGAGGAAATGAAAAGCATCACCCTTGGCTGGGAAACTGAACTGTTCAGGAAAAAACCTGTCACCAAGAATGAGACTAAGATGTCATCACAAGTGCAAGGGCTGGGGGGGTTCTGGTGTCTCCTAGGCCCTTTGGAAGCCTTGCTGGGTGGAGAGCCTGACACTTTTGGAGACGGCTCTCACAAACATCCATCCTAGTGTCCTGTCAAAAATCCATGTCTTTTACACACAAACTCTTCCAGCTTTGAATCTCAGTGGGAAGATTTTTTTTTTCCTGTGATATTCAAGAGCCCTTAGCTCTGGAGAGGGTCCCACTTCACACAGGTTTTTCACATGCTGTCTGTCCATCCCTCCTTGCCCATCTACTTTTGAGTGGACCAAGCTGAATGCCTTTTCCATCCCACAGCTATTGCAGCTTCTTCCTGAGCCCCTCTGAAGTTGAAAATGAGCTTGCAATGTAGGTTCTGGGACAATCTCCAGCTGCCTAATGCCATATGTGAGCTCTGGGAGCCCCTGCTGTCTTTTCTCTAGACTTATTCTAAGTAATTTTCTGTCCTCATGGTTACTTGGGATCTCTCACCAGTTATTTTAACCTGCAAATACTACTGATATCATATTTTGGTTGTTTTTCTCTGTGTCAGTGCTGAAATAGAGCTGTGTGGAGGACAATCCTGGTGGAAGACCAGAAGCTTTATTCTGGATGATGCTCTCAGTTACCCCTTCTCCCACACATCCCAGTGAGCATTAGATGGGTGCCATCCCTGCTGCCAGTGACAGCTTGTCCTTGCTGGGTTTGCAGCAGCTGCCTCTCCAGGATGTGCTGGCACAGTTCAGCTTGGTACCACGAAGGTAATGTCTCAGCTTGATGTTTTGAATCCTGTTTTTGAATGCAAGTGATTCTCAATTACTACTTTGGTTGTTCTTGGGTGTAACTTAAGCAGCCCTGTGGGCTTTCCACTAGTCACTGGTATGATAGGAAATGTTTGTTAATCACTTTCAGACAGACTTGTATCTGATTCTGTCCAGAGCCTGATAAGAAGTGTTCACAGAAACCACACAGATGTGCCTCTTCAGGACATGGCTTGGTGGTCATGGGAGTGTAGGGTTGACAGTTGGACAATCTGAGAGGTCTCTCCCAACTACAATGATTCTGTGAGAGTTTTGCCTACACAGAGGTTCACACTTGAAGGTTTTTTCACTTCTATGTTCTACCCAAGTATTTAACCTGGGTTGTTGCTCAAGTCCTGCTTGCTTTGATGTGTTTCCAGAGGCTCATCCTTTTGTCCTTCAATCTGCCCACACAAACCTGTAGCTGCTGGCTGAGTCTCTTTGGTGTCAACACAAGTTTAGCATAACAGTGTGTGTCAGTAATGAGAGCTCACGCCTCTCCTCTGGGGGTGAGCTGGGCATGCAGGAATTCTGAACAAATCCTCTTCTTCTGTCCATGTAACTGTGGCTTGCCCTTTGTTTTTGACAAAGCATGGAAGAGGTTTCCATATGAAAATGCTCCCTCCTTTTAAAAGACACAAAGCTGCTGAGAACAGAATGTGCACCTTGCAGACTGGGCAAAGAAGGGGGATAGAGAGATGGTGGATAGACAAACCTGAAACCCCTTTTGTCCTCCTTATGTCATCTTTTCCTACCCAGCTCGCCTTGTTCCATGTTCTCAGAGAGCTCAACCTCATCTAAATTCTTTCTCTGAGCCTCCTAGCAAAACAGATTCACATGACTTAAGCACCTACCCATAGCAAGTTGTCCTACTGTTATTTCAAAAGCCTTGTTAGTGCTGTGTGTTGCTTGGGCATTAGGAAGCCAGCAGGATGTGGAGCCTGCAGGCACCACACTGTGCCATAGGGGCACAGTCCTGCCTGCCACTGTCTTCTAGCAAGTACTATCCTGGTGAGCTCTGATGGGAGACAGGGGAGGCAGAGTGACCAGCACAGCAGAGTGTGCTAGGAAGGAAGAGGTGCCAGAGAGCATCCTATGCACCAAAAGTGATCCTTTGATGGTAAAGCAGCCCCAGCCTCTGGCTTGCCACACCGTGTGGGATCAGCAGCATCTTGATCTGGGCATCTGAAAGAGAACATGCAGCAGGTGTGGCTGAAATGGCTTCCATTGGTTTCATCATCTCTGCTCTCTCATCCACCTGGAAAAAAACAATTTTATGAAAGTATGAAGCAGTGGGTGAGAAATACTTACACTTCTATCATTTAAGGGAGACTGCAACTGTGCCCTCAATCCCACCAAGATGCACTCTCTGCACTGAACAGTCAGTGTCAGAAAAAAAACTTGAGTGGTCTCTCTCCAGGCAAAGCTGTGAGCATAATGACTTTGGAAATGCTTGTCAGCAATGCCTCCAACTCTGAGGAGGCCCTTGGGCTTCAGTCCCTGCTCCCTGAGGCATCATTGTATTTTACAGCACATGAATGGGCCACAGAGGGTGTTCAACAGGAAATCCTTGAAGCCCATGTTGCAAAGAGCTACAGGCACACTGTGCTGGCTGCTCTGAGAGCAAGGGACTGCAGGCACTGGCTGCTGAGCAAGGAGCCTGAGTGGGTGGCAAGTCCTCCTCTGTGTGGCTCAGGTGCCCACAGCAGCAGGGCTGGGCTGGTGGAAAGCATGCTGGCAGGACCAGAGTGTGCTTCTCCAACCATCCTGCTGCCTCTCTCGACTCCCTGTGCCTTGGAAATGTCTCTCTGTCTACAAACCCAGCAGTGGCTGGCAGGCTGGAGTTCACCACAGGGTAGGATAGTTGCAGGGCTGAGCCTAGCCCTTTGTGTGACTCTTTCTTGTAATGCAGGAGTAGATCTGTAGTAGATCTCTTGTAATGCAGGCTGGCTGGGGAGCGCTGTTCTGGGATGCAGAGAGAGGAGAACTGAGTGAGGGTAGGCTTGATCAGGCTTCTACTACTAGAACTGGGTTTCTTTTGTATCTTTTATGTCAGAAACCTAGAAGCACAAGGCAGAGACAAAGGAGCTGCTGAAACCTCTTGTGTTGCAGATCACTAGTGCAGCAAATAGCTGTGGTGAACACCTTCAAAAGGCAGTGGGGTGTTTGGTGGTGTAGACAAGGCTTTGAGGACATCTGACTGACTGGTGTGGTTGGAGGCAAAGCTGAGCCCTGGCTTTGGAGAAACGAGTGTGCATATATTGTTAAAGCATTCTGCTCTCAGACCTCAGTTTTGATGTTCAAGATCAAAGCCTGTGCTGGGATCATTTCCTTCAGACAGAGGAGATAAATCTCTGGTTTGTTCTGCTATTTAGCATTTCCCTTTTTAAAACACTACCCCACAGAAATGCTTCAGCCTAGGTCTCTAGAATAGGAAGAGCAAAGTGCTATTTATAATCACCCCTGTGCACCTGTAAGTCTGTGGTGAAAGTCTCATCACCACCGCTTGGAAATCTGCAGTCAGTGAGGAATGGAAATGGAGAAATAGAATGAACTGAAATGCCCCCATCTCTCCTCATTGTGGTGTTGTGATGAGCTCTTACAGTGTTGCCTCAATCCTGGGTCCTTTCTGGGAAGATGAGATTCTACTAACATCAGTAGTCCAGTGTTCACTCTGGGCTTTAGTCACAAGATACTTCAGCCAGGTTATCTCCTGCTGCAGCTCTCAGCATGCAGCTGGAGAGATGATAAAAGCACCCTTCCCTCTCTAAAGCTTCTTCAGGTCAGAAGAGGACTGTGGGCTTGGAGAGGGTATTTGCAAGGACGAGGGCAGCAGGAGCTGCTAGAAGAGCCTACTCATGCCCCAAGGCACTGTGTACTTCCCCCTTTACAGCACACTGCTGGTCCCACCTGGCCAGGGCCCCACAATGGTGTGGGGAATGCAGCTCTCTGAGCTGGCTCTGCGTGGGCTGTTAACGCTGTGGCAGCTCCACTGAGGCTGCAGAACTGACAATGTCTTCCTCTCCTTAGGCTGGCAGTAGGACGGTGTTTGTGTCAGATATTCTGTGACTCGAGATCCATGGAATGGCCAAGGAGAAGGTGAGATGTGCACCAGACAGCAGTGATTTGTCCTGTGTGAAATCAAGCAATTCCTCAGGCGCTGCAGCTGCATTAGGTGTCAGGGATTCATCCTTCTCCCAAGGAGAAGACCCTCAGCTCTGCCTCTCCCTTCCTGTGCAGGGTGCCAGAGATTTTGCTTTGCTTGCGGTCCAGGACACCACAGTGGAAAAGCAGCTGCCTCTGCCCGAGTGGGCTGCTGGAAAGGTGTTTGGGCTGGTGGGTGTGCACCGGGCTGATTACTCAGCCGCAGCTGCCAGGGCAGCCCTCCTGTGCCTCGCAAGCGCTCCGGTGCTGAGCGCCCCTGCCCCCTGCGGCCGCCCTAGGGGAGGAGCAGCCCAAGCCCTGAAACCATAGCTGGGGGCGGAAGCTCTTTGGGGTTTACTGTTGACGCTTGGGGCTTTCATAGCGTTGCAGCAGCTGAGCTGGGTGTTCGCTGCCAAGGGATGCAGGCATCTAAAAACAAAGCTGGGTCTTCCCCGAGGGCTCAGCCTGGGACAGCCCCGGCAGCCTTTGGCTGCCGTATGGAAGATCACAGCAAGTACGTCCAGCCCGTCCCGCTCCCGGCCGTGCAGCAGAACTTGAACTATGTGTACCCTCAAATCTTTTGGGTGGACGGCAGTTCCAACACCACTGCGTCCTGCCCCCCAGCGCCCTCCGCCGCTGCTTTCCCACCGCCAGTGCCTGACCGGAGGAGAAAGCCGAGGAACAGGGAAGGGAGGAGTGTTGGCTTCCTGGTGACCTCTTTGCTGATCCTGCTGGCCCTCACTGGAGTGGGGCTGAGCATGTTTCAGATTTTCCATCTGGAGAAAGAGCTAGCTGAACTCAGAGAGGTGAGGTCTGCCTGGCTGGTCATAGAGACTCTGGGGAAACAGGGAAAAACAAAAGAGAAGCTTTAAATCGTGTCTGAGGTGCGCAGGTGGTGTAAAACTCCTCAAGAGGCAGTCTGGGGTCATCCAAATGTCTGCCACAGCAGTGTTGGCTGCTTGTTCCTGGGGGGACTGCTCTATTGCTAACTGGCATCTCTGCATGTGTGAGTGCTGTAGGGTCTCTCTTCCCACAGATTTCTTAGCACTTTGCAGCTCCTCATGAGCACCCACAATGAACCACTCTAAAAGATAGTCCTTGGCTGCTTTAGCTGATGCCTTTATGCTCTCATTTTGCTAAGGCAGCTTTGTTGCTCTTCTCTTTTGACAGTCTACCGCCTCTGAACGCATCCCTCCAGCTCTGGAGAAACTCATAGGTGAGTTAGTGGACACAGAGGAGTTACCATGTGTGAATGATCATCTGGAACTCTTCTTTAGACTGAGAGTTGGGGCTGTTCAGTCTGGAGAGGAGAAGGCTCCAAGGAGACCTTATTGTGGTCTTCCAGTATCTGAAGGGGGCTACAGGAAAACTGGGGAGGGACTTTTTAGGGTGTCAGGGAGTGATAGGACTGGGGGAATGGAGCAAAACTAGAAGTGGGAAGATTCAGATTGGATGTTAGGAAGAAATTCTTCCCCATGAGGGTGGTGAGACACTGGAACAGCTTGCTCAGGGAGGTGAAGTCGAAACTTTCCACAACAAGCAGCCTGGTTTTCTAAATTTCCTTTAGGCAACAGGCACAGAGCTTCAATCTGAATGCAACAACTTTAGAATCAGGCTTTGAACTTCCAAACTGCTGTTTTACTTTCCATGCTAATGTCACCAGTGACAATAATCTCTAAAGGTGGACAAGTCAGACATTTTCAGCAATCTTGATAACTTTTGCTAGATCTGAAAAGATTATTTAGGGTTTTTTATTAGTATTTATTTTATTTTTTCCACTTCAGGAGGGAAGTTGATTAAAAAAAAAGAAGTTTGTTCTGATCCTGGAGGAAAGCAAATTTGGAACTAGCAAAAAAAAAAATCTCTGGAAAGGGCAGTCCTGGTTCACTTCCACAGCCATATCAATGCATTTTATAATCTATTGCTTAGGGGAAGGGGAGCTGTGGTTTTAACTGGATGCTCAGTGCTCTGATGCCAGTGCTCTGATCACAGGCTACTGTAGCAGTAGCTGAATTTAAGTCATAAATAGTAGGCCTGAATTTCTTGAGGGGGATGGATAGATAAAGTCACAGAAATTATGTAAAGGAGGAGGTGGGGGGAGGAGAAGAAAATTTAACTGGCTTGAGGAAAGAAGAGGCTGCTTATGGCTAATGTCTCTCCTCTCTTTGTGCAGGGCAAAAGGAGCAGTTGTTGAAATCAGAGGGCAGGAAGGCAGCTCACTTAACAGGTATGTGAGGAGGGCTTGGCAAGATGTGGGAGCCTGGATACCTTCCTGTGCAGCCTGCCCTAGGTGATGCCGCTCTGGCAGGCGCTTTGAACTCGATGATCTCCAGAGGTCTCCTCCACCTCCTATGGTTCTGTCATTTGTGAGGTGTGGCATGGCCATGGCTGTGAGCAGCCCACCTCACAATGGCTCTGCTCTTCTCCACTGGCAGCACTGTGCCCTGACAGTGGGCAGTTAGTCACAGTCATAAATCTCACCCTCGTGCAAGCTTTTCAGTGAGGGCTCTGTTTTGGTTTGAGTTTTGCTTTGCATCTGGGGCATGGCAGGGTGGAAAGCCGTTGCATGCATCTGGTGGTGTGAGGTGAAGGTGAGAGCTGCCCCCAGCACAAAGCTGGGGTGGACTTTCCACACTGCAGCAGAGGGCTTGGCTTGTGAGGTGGAGTGAAACACGCAACTGCTTGTGCTTACTGCAGGGTTTTGTTCTTGCTTTGGCTTGCAGGGAACCCGGCCCAGCAGGACCTGCCTCTGGAGTGGGAACCCACCTCTGGGCATGCCTTCACCAGTGGCATGCAGTACCATGCCCAGGGCCTGGTCATCAACGAGACTGGGCTCTACTTTGTGTACTCCAATGTGCTCTTCCGCCACAGCCTCTGCACCGGCCAGGTGCTGACCCACGTTGTCTACAAGAGAAACCCCACCTCACCCAGCAGCCAGGTGCTGATGGAGGACAAAATCCTCAACTACTGCATGGGTCCCCAAAAGTGGGCCCGGAAGAGCTACCTGGGGGCTGTGTTTAAGCTGGGGAAGATGGACAGTTTGCACGTCAATGTCTCCAAAATAGCTCTGGTTAGTTTTGAGGAGTCCAAGATGTTCTTTGGCTTGTTCAAGCTTTGAATGGAGCTGTTGGAGCATGGCTGGCAAGCCCTCACACACTGGGACATGCTAAGAGCAAGTGCTGCCTGAGGGCCCTGAGGGCCAAGCCAGGGTCTCACACCACAAAGCCCACCAGGAAACCACGTTTTGGCCTTCAGCATGAGAGGGTTCAACCAACTTGTGAAGGACTGGAAGCAGACCTCTGGGAACATTGGGGCTGTACTGCATCATTCTGAAGAGAATCCACATGCTCCCCCTCCAGAACACCCCACCAAGAAACTCAAGACCTGGGGACCCCATGGAAACTCACTACATGCTACCTGCTGATGCCAGCAGCCCCACATGGCACCGTGGCCCTGGTGAGCCTCTACCAGCAGGTATGCAAGGACAGCTGCCAGGCATCAAAGAGGCCTCTCGAGCCAGGAATGTGAGTGCCTGAGCTGTGTTGTGCCACACCACAGGCAGCAGTATGGCAACAAGTAGTGGGGAGTCAGATGCCTGCCTCCAGCCGTGGCTGGCCCTGGTACTGTGAAGACTGCATGGCAGGCACCTGCCTGCTGGCTGGCTCAGAGCATGGTACTTTCGTTTTGCCTTAAGTTATTTACTGTTCCTGTCCCAGAAAACATTCTCAACCCTTTTATTTAACTCTTCTCAACTGCAAGGAATGTGCCAGAAGCAGCAGTGCCACGAGAGGGTCCGAGCTCTAGAGAGAGACTGTGAATGTGCTGTGGTGGGGGAGCTGGTGGGGAGGGCATGCGCTCTGCTGGCAGGACCTGAGCACACCAGGGGTGCCTGAGGTGAAAGCATCATCTCCAGGTCCCCTCCCACCCTTCTGCTACATCGAGATCCCCTATGGAGACTGGCTCCTGCCACTCCCTGCATGTGCTGGTGCCCATCAGGGGCATGGCTCGGCTGGCCTCCTTGTCTTGCTCAGGAGAGAATATCTGTGACACCGAGGGTGTTCTGTTAAAAATAAAGGCATCTTTTTCTACTCAGTGGCACTCTCCTCTCCTCATTTGTGGCAGCAGGCTTCTGCATGGCCAGAGCCCTGAACATCTCTGTGATCAGGGGCCAGCAAAGCTGCTCCTTCTCCAACATCAAGGTAGGAATCTAGGAGCCTGACTAAACTTCACTGCCTGCTTGACAGGGCACAGGGTCCCCATCATGGAGCTCTGGGGCTCCAGCATCAAAACATTAGAATTTGGGCCCAGGAAGGTGTGTGCTGTGGGCAGTATAGATGCAGCACCTGAAAGCCCAGTTGGGTGATCAGGAAAGGAACTGATTTCAAAACAGAAGGTTGAGCTTGAGTTAGAGATAGTTCTCACTGTGCTGCCATCCACAAAAGCACCATGCTCCTCTGGGTGCCCTCTGGCCCCAGCAGCATTTTCAGGGATTCTGAAGGGCAAGGAAAGAAAGGGGCACTTTGGTGTTAAACCCCCTGTTTGCTCACTCTGGTGCCTGCTCTGTGGAGCTCTCACCCCTGGGCTGTCTGCCAGGTAGTCACTGAGCAGCACACAGAGCTGTGGTGCTTCATCACCTTTGCCTGTGGTCCAGCCTTCTGGCAGCTCTGATGTGGGTCACAGTGAGCAGTGGCTGTTCAGCAGCCTGTAGTGCTCATTTCCTTTTCCATGGTGCTGCTCTGTGGCCTGTGGTTTGCTGTCACTCACTTCAGGGAAACCTGCTTCTGTGAAACTTAGCAGTGGACTGGTTGCTGGTGCAGTGCCAGGAAGGGATGAAAGGTGTTCTCCTTTTCTGATTTCTCAGCTGTGCTGTCTTGCTTTCTTAGTGCCCAGCTGTCCAAACAGTGGGTGGGCATCTGTACCTACACATCCCCACAGGTCTGCACCTAGTTCTGTGGCAAAGCTACCTGAGGATGTTGCAGGCTTCCTTTCTTTACTGGTGAGCATCTTGGATGAGAGGGGGCATCTGGTGCCCGGAGGAGACTCATGCTGAGTTTGCACTCTGCTAGTGCTGTACTGGTCAAGGGCTAGGAAGATCCCAGAGGTTTCCATAAGCCAGAACAAAATACTCATCCAGGCTGTGAGTGTAGTTAGCTCTAGGGCAGGATGTGGCAGTTGCCATTGGTGTAGACCAGAAGAGGTCAAGGAGCTGTCAGTCTGTTTGTGTGAAATGCTAAGGGCAGCACAGACCTGCAGGGTTCAAACCCAGTGCCACAGTAGAGTGGACAGGGCAGGACAGCCACATTACAGAGAGACATCTCCTGAGGTGCATGGAGCTGGCTTGTCCTTGCAGGATAAAGCTACTTGCTGCTGGGCTTGCTCCTGAGTCAGAGAGCAGCTGTAACTGCACTGAGCCAGTGGTATGGCTGCCAGAAAGGTTTCTGCTTTGTGATCCCTTCCTCAAGCACTCCTCTAACCTGCCCAGAGCAAAACCACTCAGCCTGTGAGCTCTGACTAAAGATTCAGAGTAAGGTCAGGACAGGATTATTCAGTTTCATACTGCATGGAGCCAGTTCATAAACTGCTTGTGCCACAAGGGTTTCATTAGTCACTTCATCTAGCTAATCAGCTGGTCCTGTAGTTAAATACTTGTTTATTGCTACTGAATATTTAATGCTGACATTAGTAATAGCTCTGGGACTATACTTAAAATTATTTAATACATCACTAATTATTTTTATGTTATCAAACATTTTGTTCCTGTCACAGGTAAGAGATTTGTTGGGGTTTATTTTTAATGTGAGTTTGTGAAAGTGCAGCTTAACGAAGCTCAGCATTGAGGGTCAACAGACTGCTCACTACAGGGAGGAAATAGAGACAAGTGAGTTAGAATCTGTTTAGAATGATTTACTCATCAGGCACAAAATATTAAGGGAGACCTCATTGAGTTGTGAGGTTCAGAGTGGACCCTCTTGCTTTCGAAGCCCCTGATAGAGCACAGGTGCAGCTAAGTCCAAACTTAGTCTCAGGCTTGATTCATGTTTTTTACCTAGTGGAAGAGACATAAAGGGTAAGGAAAACCTCCCTTTGAGGCATGAGGTTCAGAATGGGCTCCCCTGCTTTCTAAACTCCTCCTCAGAAGGGAGTCTAGGTGTGGCTGATCCAGACTTACTCCCAGACTGAAACAATGGCTTACGTCCAATGGAATTAGCTATGTGGATTCCATTAGTATTAATTCAGGATACTATCAGTCACTTACTGAGGATCTGTTGCATGTAAGGGGTCTCTCCACGTTGATAAGGAAGGATCTCAGTCTCAGGTGAGGAATCACAGACGCACTTTCCTACAAGGTCTAGCCTGAGGGACCTGGCCAGTGTGGAGTCAGAGGCCATGCTGCAGCAGACAGGCAGCTCTTGTGCTCAGCTGGACCCTTTCCAGGAGTTGTCTGGGCATTTGGGTGTGAAGTTGGCCAAATCAGGACTCTGCACAACAGGAATGGTTGTGCTGCTATGTGGCCAAGCACAGTGAGCTCCTTGATGACAGCGGGGCCTCTTTTGTGGCTGATGTGTATCAGATGCTGCATCCTATTTCCTTACCCCAGTGGAGGAAAGGGGAGGGCAGCATGCTGGTATCTTGAAACCCTCGGGTAGGCTTAGTTTGTACAGAAAGAACTGTGTTATAGAGAGAACTGCATGGGCAGAGGGCCACTGCTGCTGCTACAGCAAAAGCACAGTGGAAGCAAAAAATGCCTGGTGAGCTCAGAGTGAGGCAGGATGAGCAGGGAGCAGGGCTGTTTCTAACAGATCTGTGGAGATGGGAAGTGCTGTCAATAGCCTTGCCAGTGCCTTCTGCAGCCCTGCTTTCCACAGTGGAGAAACCCCAGACAGAGAGAGGTAAACATCCCCTGGACAGCTATGGGCAGCATCCTTCTTGTCAGTACTGTGTACTGCAAACATGTGTCCTGACTCCTCACCAGTCCCTGCTGACTTGTGACAGAGAAGGAAACTGGTGCACAGCAAAGGACAAAGGGCACAGAAGTAGCAGCTGCTGATCTTCCATCTGATCCCCAGCATGGGGAGGCACCAGGGAGCCAGAGACAAGAAATGGAGCCACAGCATGGACTGGCTCGTGGCAGGCTTGCCTGGGTACGCATTTCAGCTCAGAAACCTCCCAGCTTCGTTGTGGTTAGCTGGAACTGTCCCTGCTGAGATGTGTTACACAGGACTGTTCCTGCTACACTTGGGGATGAGTGTATGAGAGAGAGGATGAGCAAGAATGAAATGACCAGAGGAGCTGAAGCCACCCAAACCCTGCGAGTTCAGCCAGCAGCCTTCTCTTTCACCTGGTAAGTTTCAGTGCTGCTTTGTTTGGTTTTGTTTGGAGGTTGTTTGGGGTTTTTTTGCTTATTGATTTTACTCAAAGCCAACCTTGGGCTTTCTAAGTTTTCATTACAATGTCTTGTGGGGTTCCTTCTTCCAGCCCATGGAGCTGTAAAGACTTTGATGTATCTCTACCAGGCTGGGAAGAAATATTGCCTAGTGGTTAGAGAGGAGAGATAAAGGGAAGCGAGGTAAACCTAACTATTGTTCCAGTACTCTGACATGAAGGGATATTACATCATGGTTACAGGAGTGTAATTTTAGGCATGAGTAAGTGACTGAGGTTTAATGCAAAAGAGGGGATGAGCTGTGTAAAGAGAGGAGTTTTGATGCAAGGTGAGGCAACCTACATGGGAATTTCTTGTTGATTTTCAATTACCAAAAGGAAAATATAGAGGAGAGAGAAGAAGAAAAGCTCAGCAGGATGTTGCTGATTTGTCTGCTGGGGTAGCATGGGGGATCAAATGTTGTTTTCCCTGTAGATGACTGAAGCCCTGCAATGGGAGACATGGGACTGCAGGCTGTGGTGCAGGGGACTGCTGGCAGTGTCTGCAGTGGTATCTTCTGGTGGGCAGAGGTGTGAGGAGATGCCAGAGTTCCCTGGTCCTTCCCATGGGGGGATCAGCAGTGCTGCTTTAGGATCACAGAATTGTCAGGTTTGGAAGGGACCTCAAGGATCATCCAGTGCCACCCCTCCTGCTGTGGGTAGGGACACCTCACACTAGAGGGATGAGGCTTGGGTCATGCAGAGTGTTCTGAGGAATGGTGAGACAACTGAGACAGGGGAGAGCACGCTGGGATTTGTTGTCTTGGTGTATTTGCTACCCAGAGGGAAGGGCAGCTCCGTGAGTCCTCACAGCACAAAGCCTGTGTGCCTGTTCCATGGCTTCCAGGGTCCTGGCAGGGGTAACCAGTCCTGCTGGTAGGATCCAGAGAAGGGCCACAAGGATGAGCAGAGGACTGGAGCTGCTCTGCTATGGAGACAGACTGAGAGAGTTGGGGCTGTTCAGTCTGGAGAGGAGAAAGCTCTGAGGAGACCTTCTTGTGGCCTTCCAGTATCTGAAGGGGGCTACAAGAAAGCTGGGGAGGGACTTTTTAGGGTGTCAGGGAGTGATAGGACTGGGGGGAATGGAACAAAACTAGAAATGGGTAGATTCAGATTGGATGTTAGGAAGAAGTTCTTCTCCATGAGGGTGGTGAGACGCAGGAACAGGTTGCCCAGGGAGGTGGTGGAAGCCTCATCCCTGGAGGTGTTTAAGGCCAGGCTGGATGTGGCTGTGAGCAACCTGATCTAGTGTGAGGTGTCTCTGTCTGTGACAGGGTGGTTGGAACTGGATGATCCTTGGGGTCCCTTCCAGCCCTGACAGTTGTGTGATTCTTTGTGTGTCCTCCACTGCTCTGCTGCTGAGAGCTAATTTAAGTCCTGGATGTGTCAGGCAGCTGCTGTGGCTTAGCCAGCTGCTGAGTGCTGGCAGAGCTGTGGCCATAGCAAACATGACAGTGCTGTCAGTTTCTGAAGTTTGGGGTGGAGGGATGTTTCTGCCTGGACTAGAGCAAGGAGCTTCAGAAGTGCTCCTCTGCCAGCCTGGTGTGCGAGTTTGCAGCGAGGGTAAGGACCTGTTTTGAAGGTTTGCTCAGAGCTCCCCACTCACATCCTGTGGTGACCCTGCTTGTTGGGCTGGAAGATGTGACTCAGGCAGGGCTGTTGAAGGAGAGAAGAGGGATGGTAGCTGCTTGATCCAGCTCTCCCTGTGGCAAGACATGGAGCGATCCAGCTGTCAGCTCATGCATGCAGGCAGCCACTGCCTGGTGCCCTCCTAGTCACAGAACAAAGCTCTTTCAGACCTGGCAGGGCACAGTGCTGCATGAGAATTATCAGTGCTGTGCAGGGCGCCTCGAGATGTGACTTTCAATTCAATGCTAATGTAACTTGCTGCTCTAGGTGGTCCCCTTCCCCAGCATGCACACAGGGACACAGGGTAGCAACAGCTGAGTCGATTGTCTAGCCTGGGGTAACAGCCTGGGCTAGCCTGTCCCCAATGCATCCCAACACATGTGTCAGTGTATGTCCTCTAGTGGCATTGATTCCACTTAGGATGCTGAGGAGAATCATCCAACTCCCTGTTGCTTCCTCCTGTGTGAGCAAAAAGCATTGGAAAGGCTTCTAAATGCAGAAGGTGTCTTGTGGGTCTTGTAATTTCTGTGGGTTGTGTGATTTCTGCTTTATCTCATCAGACAGGCTGAGGAGGGAAGCAGAAGGGATGAGAGATCCTGCAAATGGGTACTGGGACCTCGCACCCAGGGGCAGGGGCAAGCCTGTGCTGGCAGGGAACAGAGCACCGACATCATCCAGCCCTGCTCACATCAGGCTCTCTGCCCAGGGCTAGTGGTGGCCACAGGGGGCAGCTGGGTGTTGAGAGCTTTCACTTCCATGTGCTTATCCCTTTCTCCTCCAGCTCCTTGACCTGAATTCAGCCAGAGTTGTTCCCAACACCACCATCCTTTGTTTTCATGCAGACAAGTCAAGCAAAATCCAGCCCTGTTGCTTGGAGGGAGCTGGAAGATACACTGAGGGGAAAACGTAAGAGAACCTGGATGGAGGTGGCAGACTTCAAGGCTACCAGGCTCAAAACTGGTGTTAGGGCTGAATGCACAGCATACTAAAAGCCATAAACTCATGGAATTATTTATTTTAAAACAACATTGGAAATCCTTAACTTGGCCCTGGGTAGCAGCACTTCCATTTCTCTGTGTTTGCCCTCATTGCCTGTAAACCATGCCCACACCTCAGGCTTGCTAATATCCCCTCAGTGCTTCCGATGCTCCCCAGCATCAGAAGTGCATAAGGACATGGTGACAGTGGTGAGCCTCTCCCCTCCATCAGCCTGCAGAGGATGAATCAGCACACTGAGCCCTCTGGAGACACAGAATAAGGTTGTGTGAGCAAGGGACACAGCTTAGAGAAAACAAACTCTTGCCTTAAATCACTGACTCCCTAGGGACTTGACTTGGACAGCAACAGCTGCTGCTTGGTACCATCCCTGAGAAGTTTGATCTCATCCTTCTGACCAAATAGCTCTCCTTTGTTTTCTTGCCACTGCTTTCTGGTGACCTGTACCCTCTGCAAGTCTGGTACCACTGCTGAACACTTTGCTTGTGCTCTTGGGGTGTGCCAGTGCCTTGAAGAACTGTTGAGTTGCCTGTTGGCAGTGAGCTTCCCCTAACAGGATTGGAAATTCAGGCTTTCTTCAACTGCTTTTGCTCAGCTCATTCTTTACTTCTAATTTCCCCTGTGGAAAAAAAAACAACCAACCAAACAAAAAAACCCCAAAAACATAAGAGAAAGGGGGAAAAATGCTGCCCACCCTAGCCCCATTCTTTCAAAGTGCTATTTCCTGTGGTCTTGAAATGCATACTGAACACAGAAATGTATCTCTGAAGCACCTTTGTGCTCTCTAGCTGAGCGTAAAAGAGAGCAGGCAGCTGGTGAAGCCCTGTGCTGCCTTCCAGTAAACCCCAGCCTGGCACAGAGCTGCTGAGTCACCAGGGCAGTGTGCTGGGAATCCCTCCTTCCACGCTCTGTGGTGGCACAAGGAAAGCTGAGCAGCTGGTCTGAGTTGTAGGTAGGGCAGGTGCAGCTATGCAGTGCTGCCAGGAGGACCTCTGCCCCCTCACCTGCCAGGGCAGAATGGCACTGAGAGAGCAGAGTGGCACTTCCAGAACAGGCTGGAGACTGCAAGACCCACAGGTGATTCACAAATATTTGCATGCTGCAAAGGACTCTTCTGCTGGGATGGGTGAATCACCTCTGGTGGTGGTGAGGGCTTGTAGGCAGCTAACACTGACACACCATGAAGGGTCGTGGAGTTTTCCCCAGCCCAGCTGCTCTGGCAGCATGGCCCGTGCTGCACTGAGGACCTTTTGGTAAACCCTTCCTTCCCACTGCTGAGCCAGGTGGCTGTGCCATCCTGCAGCAGTGCCCATCCCCTGGGACCAGGTGAACGCCTGGGATGGTGCTGAGGGTGAGCCTGGGCTCCCTGTGTGCTGCTGCAGGCCAGAGTGTTGTTCACTTTGGAGAGCTCCCATGTCTCCTGCAGGGCCATGGTGAGCCCTGTGCTGCCCTGCCTGCTGGGAGCTGATGCTCAGATGTTTCTGTGAGGCTTGGTGCTGGTGGGGACAGGAAGTGCTGATGATCTGAGCTGTGAGGGAGACCTTCCCTGGGACTGCTGGGTTTAACTTTGGGTGGATTTTGGGTCCCTGGGAGCCTGAGCAGGAACATCACTAATGTCTCCCAGGGTTGACAGGGGTTTATCTTCATCCCAGCAGTGAGGCTGGTGCTGGCTGGAAGACAGGGATGGTGACTTGTGGCTCCAGGAGGCCTTTGCCCAAGTGTGCATTTCCTGCAAAGCTTGCAGCCTCCCTCAGGAAGCCCCAAGCTCAGCAGAACGTGCCATGAGAAGAGATTCTGGCTCCACACAGGGCAGAGACTCTGGGACTGGGAACTACAGTGAGCTGACACGTGCCAGCACCATGCCCTACTTGTGAGACCTGCCAGGTGCAGGGAGGCTGGACAGGGGCTCCAGAGAGAGCCCTTCCTGCCTTCTGATGTCCCCCCTAAGCCAGAATTGTCCTTCCTCTCTGCAGTGTCTCTGCACTCAGGGTGATACTCTGACGAAAGGAAACCCTCCTCCAGCAGCCGGGGAGAAGGAGAGGATGTGCAGGAGTGACTCAGCACCTTTCCCCTATTCCAAAGAGCTTTATGGGTGACAGGATTGTTCCACCTGTAGGTGCTCATGGCAGCCATCGTCTATGACACCTCTCTGCCATCTGCAAGGGACTGTAGCAGTAGTGATCATCACAAACCACCTGGGGCTTATTTGATTGGGAGATACAAACAAAAAAATATTTCCTTTTTGCTTTGTGTGAACACAGCTACAGGAAATCAATCTGCCTGGGGCAGGAAGCAGAGGCTGCTGAGGACAAGGACATGACAGCTGGGGGGGTTGCATGCTGCTGGTGACAGTCTTGATCCACTGCTGCTCTAAAGAGTTGTTGTTAGGATCTGGATTTTGGGGGGGGGGAGGGGGGTCTTGAAGGAGCCTTAAATGGCTTTGGTGAGAGGGACCAGGGATGTAAAAGGCTGTAGCCTGGGAGGTGGTCTGCTTTACTGTGCATCCTGCACCTCCGAGCCATGGCTGGATGAGTGCTCTCAGCTGGAGGCAGGACAGCTTAGGAACTGTGGTGATGAAATATCTGGAGGGTACCCTGAAGACTGGGCCAGGGAGGCTTAAAGGACACAATGTAGATCAGCACTCTGCTTTACACATGCAGACTTGCAGGCTTGTTCCTAGGTGACTTCTGGGTGCAGATACCAAGCGTGACTGTGTCAAAGTGGGGATTGCAAAACCATGCTTGGATTGCTTTGAGAACGTTAAGTAGGAAGCAGAGTTCAGAGTAATCACTGAAGGGAAATCCTCAGGAGATTCAAAAGTAGATTAAGACCCAGAGCAGCATCTGACTGTGTCCAAAGAAGTTAGAGGTGGCCATTGCCAGTGTTATGTTATTGAGACCATTCAGCAGCTAGACACAATAATGTTACTTCCAGTTTTAGCCCTGCAGAGCTTTAGACAAATCAGGTTAAACCTCTTTGTGACCAGAGCTTCCCCAGTTCCTTTGAGGATTTGCCACATAGGTCTCTTGGGACCACAGTGGGCTGTGTGATATGAAATACATCAAATTGGAAGTTTTATGTTGGCTTCTCAGCAAAATGCTCAGTGTTGCTGTGAAAGCAAGGGCCTGAGTGCAGAGAAGAGGCATCCTGTGGTAAATCTTCACTGGATACAGTCTGCAGCTTTCCATTGCTCTTCCTCTGCCTTTGATAATCTACTTAACTGAGACATCCTTACCAAGAGATGGGTAACTACTATCTTTATTGCTGAGCATGCAAAAAAAAAAAAAAGGGTCCTGAAAGAGTAACCAAACTGCTGCAGGCTCAGGAAATGCTGTTTGGGTACGCAGGACTTGCTGTGGGAAGGGGAAAGAAGTGAGAGGAGAAATCAACTCCCTCACTAACAAGAAGTGATTTCTGACCTTAGGGACTCAGGGACTTTGTTTCTAAGAGTGTGAAAGAGCTCTGTGAGAAAATGTGTGTGAGCTTCGCAGGAGAGGGATGTTCCAGAGACAGAGAAAATACCAGAGACCTGTGGCAGCAGGGACAAGAGTGGCCAAAGAGTCAGCCTGAGGCAATACTGGGAAAGGTAACAGGGTTCCAGCCCAGTCAGCAGGAAAGAGCTGAAGCTATGTTTGTAGTCTGAATGGCTCAGAAGTTCTCTCTGGAACTGATTTGTTGCTTGCAGGTGCTTTTAATGTCAACCTGAATTGCAATCCTTAAGGGTTCAGGACTGTTTCTAAAGGGACAGCAAATGACAGCTCCAAGTTGTTTAAATTCCTCCAGATCATGGGTGTGACAAATCAGATTCCTCCTGCAAAATGCGGGGCCAAGTAGCAGCAGAACAGAATGGGAGGAGACCCTAGGAGGTGACCAACACCTGGGTGTGCAACTGCCATGGAATCCTTTGTCACTTGCCAACCCCAGCCTAAGGGGTGCAACCCCCTGGCACGACACAAAACCACTTTCTGGGATGGGGTGACCCTCAGGAAAAGCCTCTAAGATTATCCTGGGCAAGCTACTCTGTGTGGCTCACTCATGGCAGGGAGCAGAAAAGTCTTCAAACTGGAGCAGACAGAGAGAGGAGCAGAACCCAAAGGCAATGGTGAATAACTTTCATTCCTCCTACCTCTTGGACAACTTCCACAGCAGCTACTTTGTGAGTGAGTGAGACTGAAACTTAAACCATATTGTTCAGGGAATTGTGGGCAAGAAATACTCAATTCTGGCTCGTAACTACTGCTCCTGGGGGAAAGCTTCTTTCCTTAGTGGGGATTTACTAAGCTTGGATTTGGAATAATCCACCAAAAGCCTGTTGCTCAGTAATGCTAGAGAGTGGTCAGAGGCTGGGGAGGGCTTTGGTGTGCCCAAGGAGCCGGTGCAGTGCTGTGTGGTAATCACATCCTCAGTGTCACTGCTTAGCACCATGTCCCTGGTGGCTCTGTGGGACATCTGGTGGTAGAGAGGCTGGGCAAGCTCTGAAGGTAACAACATTCTGTTCAGCAGGGCTTGTTCTGGTTCCCTTCTGGGTCACTGATGGACTGCAGAGGGATTTGTGCACCACAGCTTTTAAAACCTCAAGTCTTGTCTACACTGCCCAGCTGCAGAAGTGGTAGGAGCTGTGCCCCTGGCTGATGTGCATGCAGCTCCATATCATCCCCTCTGCACAGCTCCTCCTGTTTCCCCTTGGAAGTGACTGCCTCTGAAGGCTTTGGGACTGCAGCCATGAAAATATTCTGCCTGTGTTTTTCACCAAGGAAAATGGAGTCAGAGTAAAGGGGGTGAGGTTTGGCTAACAGGCAGCCACACAGGGATCAAAAAGTGTTTGCATGAAAGGGACCCACCTGTGAAATCAGCCTGGATGATTTCACCTGAGCCAATCTGTGCACCTTCCTGCACCTCTGAGTCCTGTCTCTCCTTCAGGTTGTTGCCTGATGCACAAGGGCTGAAGTGACTAAACTGCCATCTGTGAGGCTGTCCCCCAACACAGACACCTCAGCTGCAGTGTTCTCTGCTCTCCTGCCCACTGCTGCAGACCAGGGTGTGCTGGACTGCAGTGAGGCAAATGCAGGTGCTGGATGGAGCTGACTGAACACTGCTGTGGGAAGCAAGAGGGGGAAGATGTGGAGGGTTTCCTGCCCCAGGGCTGAGCTGGTGCTCTGCCTGGTGTGGGTTTCAGTGTAGGAGCAGTGTTGGCAGTTTGTCTCAAACTCTCTCAGGCACTGTTTGATTGGAAGCAGTGCGGTGCAAATGCACTTTGAAAGCTGATCTGGTGAGATAAGGTACCACCAGTAGGTATTTCCATTAGACACAACAGAAAGTAACCCCTTTTCACCACCACCACCACCCCCCTCCCTGTTCCATACCAGTGCAGGGAGAGCAGCTCTACCTCCCTGGCCATCTTGCCTCCTCTGCAGACCAGTGCTGGCCCAGGGTTTGGGCTCTAACCCAGGGCTTCTCTCTGCTCTGGTAGCCTGCACAGAAGATGGAGCAGCAGCACCAGGCTTCAGAAGAAATGGGTCTGTACTGGTGCCTTAGCCTCTGCTGCCAGCAGCCCCTGTATCAGGAGCTCTTTTAACTCACTCCATGCCTTGTCTTCTTCTGTTGTGCCTCATCTGAGTCTGCTCCTAGCCTTCTCCTCTCTCTCATTGTCAAAATGGCAAAGAATGTCAGTGTGCATTGATTAACTGCACAGGGGATTGAAATGCAAAACAGTCTTCATCACTTATCTTCCTTTTGTTTGGATTTGTCAGGTACTGCTCTGTGGTTTGTTTGAATGTCAGAGGCTGAGAACTTTCCTGCCAGGAACCTCAAAACTATGCCCAGAGCGAGGCCCTCCTGCTCTAGCACCTATATAAACTGAGCTCATCTGTGACTTCTGAGTGAAGCTGGAAGGTGAGAATCCTCTTTCCATAAGTCCCCGGGAAGGGTTTTGAAAGGTCTTGAGCTGGAAAGGTTCCTATCTCCTTCCTTGCAGTGCTCCCTCTGCCCTGTAGAGCCTCAAGTTCTCATTGGTGCTGAAGTGATTCAAGCTGCTTCTGAGATGTGGCAGAGAGGTTTGTCTCAGAGCTTCTGTGGTTTTTTTGTGAAGGAAATGAGCTGCTCTAAGAGGCAGAAATGCCATCTCTCTTTGCAAAGCCCTTTTGTCCTGCTCTGAACTCCCTGCTTATGCAAAAGCATTGCAGCTCCCCAGCCTCACTCATGTGGCTCTGCCAAGGGGAGCATTGGCATTACCAGGCTTAGGACAAGGAGATGTTTCCTGTTTCACAGCTAGCAAATGCTGTTGATTTAAGTGTGTGCTTGAAAACCATATTGGTGACTGATTTTTCCCATGCTGGCTGGAAAAGGGAGTTGGTTTTCCGAATCCTTTGCAAAATCACTCCCAAAGATACAAGAACTTTGTGCTAGCCATAACTCTGCTGTTAGGACAAGGCTGTTCCTGTGATGCCTTCTCCTCTGTGGTTTTACACCCTGTTTCTGGTCTTAGTGTGTTTGTTTGCAGTATGGTAATGCTGTGAGTGTTGCTTCTGGGGCAAATGCTGCCATTCAGCCTGGGAGTGCAAGCAGGGGGTGGTGAGGCCATGGAGCACAGCCCTTGCCAGCTCTATTACCATGTCTCTGGTTGAGTTCTGGGTGGGGTGAGAGGTACATTTTGGTACCTTGAGTAGTGTAGAGGTTTGAGCTTACCAGTTGCAGCTACTGGGCTGTCCTGGGAAAGGTTGTTTGCTCTTCCCAAAGAGGTAGTGTTCAGCAGCCACAGAACAAGGAGAGGCTGACGAGGGGGCCTTTGTCTGTGGCTGTATGGAGGAGTAAATGGGAGAGCTGTGACTCTCTTCATGTGAGAGCTGTGCCTTAGGCCTGGTTGCAGCCCAATAGTGGGCAAAGCTGTGCCCTGAGAGGGCAAGGGACTAGAGAAGGGATTTACTAGCTAACATGAGTCAGCTCCTGCAGCTCTGTCTCACTCTGTGCCAGGTGGTGCTGGTCCCTGTACCATGGGTCCTGCTTGCTGAGTGAGGGTTGTCACCAAACGTGCATGGGAATGAATGTTGTCCTCCCAGCAGGGAAGCAGCAAATCTGGGTGGCATTGCCTGCCTGCCCAAAGCTTGCTGGGCCTTCGCTGTCCCAAGAGGTACCTGGCACAGGGAACTTCCCCCACTCATCCTTCCTCTGGCTAAAGGCTGAAAGAAGGAAAGTCTGGTGTAAGGAGAAGTCCCTGGAGGAGTGTATGGAGGGGGCTGCTGGGTGGGAAGCAGAGAGAAAGAGCAACAAGTATGTGTGGAGGAAAAGCAGGAATGTTGAAGGCAAGGCAGGATGTCAGGGAGCAAGACCCAAGCTCTGGCACAGGGGAGGAGAGAGGTGCAAGTGGCTCTGCATACTGAAGTGATGATGAATGTTATACATACCCAAATAAGCAGGAAAAATACTATCCTCCTGGTGCTTCTGCCTGCCCCCATCATCACCTGCAGCTGCATTGGTTTTACCCTGCCCACACATTTCAACTGCTCCAGTAGGTGCCAGCAGAAATCAGCCTCCCACTGCCGAGTGACTCAGATTGTCACCCCTCCAGGAAACCAAGAGATAATCTCACTACAGCTGACAAGAGCAACTCCTCCTCATCTTCAGAGGTGGTGGGACAGCTCTCCAATGCTGCCTGCAGCTCCTCCAGGGGCATCCCTACCTCCACAAATTCAAATGTGCTCTGCAGATCAAAGAGCTGAGCTCCTCAGATGCAGTTTGGGTCCTGTCTGTGCAGAACAGGTGGGGACTCCTCCCAGGTGTGGATTTTCTCTTTCCTGCTTTTTGCTGGGCTGCTCTTGGAGGCTGCCTGCTTTTCTGCCTGGCTCTGTTCTGCACTCCAACCCTTCCCTGTGCAGCTGTCATCTGGAGCACTGTCACACCTGGAATGGAGTCACAGTGTTGCTGTGCAGAGCAAGATGCCTGACCTCGGAAGTCCAGACCAGTGAGGGAGGAGCAAAACCTGCAAGAGCAAGGGGAAGCCTGGCTCTCTCCATTCTGGGATGATGTCAGCTTTAAACCAGAGCTTCAGAAAACCAAGAGAATTTGTGGGCTCAGAGTCAAGTGTACGCACTGCTGGCAGGGTAGCCCTGACACATTGTGACTACTTCTTGCCTTTCCTGTGTGAGATTCCTGCTTTGGTCAGCATAACAGTCCATGTTCAGGATTTCTCCTTTCTCTCTTGGATACCTAGATGGTGACCCCTGCCTGTGTGACTGTAAACTGTCTGAAGCCTTGCTGTTGTGGAGCTTCAGTCGCTCCCATCTGCTCCTTCTATCACCCTAAGTGACTCTGAAATAAGACTGAGCTGACTATCCTTGGGGTGTGCTGGGGGTGGTGACAGGCCATCCCTGGATGGAGAGGTAGAAACCACAACGAAAAGAGGCTGAAACTGCCTGTTTTGGGGACTCCAGAGCATCTGGCAGGGTGGTGTGTATGCTAGTTACAAGGAATATCTGTCAGGATTCAGCATTCACTATGTTCAGACTCCTAGCTCTGTGCAAATCCAGCACCACCTCTTCATCCCACCAGGAAATGCCTGCCAAAAGTCACAGAGGCGGTGGCTGAGGAGTGCCATCCTTGCAGCCATGTGTCTGCTGCCACAGTGACTGCTTTGAGCAAGGTCTTGCAGCTCTCTTTGGACAAAGAGGTCAAGGTGATGAGAAGGAGCCCTGTTCCTTCTTTCCTCGCTGCTGGCAGAGCAACGTGTGTCCCTGCTCCCCAGACCCTGTGTCCCACCCCAGAGAGCTGCACTTCCCTGCCAAAGCGGCCTGTGCTGGTTTGCCTACGCAAGATGGGATTCTGGCAGTGCCAGGGGGCGGCTGCCCACCTGCCTGCTGGGGAGGTAGGGGAGGAGGAAGGATGCTCATCCTCTCGCACAGCCCTCCTGCAACCACTAGGGGGCAGGGCAGGGCAGGGCTGCGAAAGCGCCGGGCGGCCTCAAAGGCTGCTGCGGAGAGCTCGGCTGCCGCTGGGCTGCGCTCTCGCTCCTGAGGAGGGATCCTGCTGTCTGCTTCTTGAAGGGGGTCCTGGGGCAGGCTTGGCTCGCTGCAGCCTGGCCAGGTGCAGCAGCAGCCCCTTACCGCGGATCAAGGGTCAGCCCGATGCAGGGGACCGCTTGTGGCCAGGGAGAGAGGAAAAGCAGCTTTTGAGTGGCCCACAGCTGCACCTGGGCTTGCCCGTGTGAGGTTGGAGCTCCGAGAGCTCAACAGGGCTGAGAGGAAGGTGCAGCTAACGGGAAAGAGTTACTGCAAGCTGTGCTGCTTGTACTGCATCACACCAAACACCTGCATAAAGTCCCTGAGCCGAGGGACTTCATCAGGATGTGACTGAAGGCTGGGAATATGGCTTGGTCAGAGCTGTAGATATTTCCACAGTTCCTATGGACACAGGGCTGCTCCCTGAGCATGCACACAGCAGAGCCACACTGTTGCACCGGCTAGCAGAGCCCCGGGGTAAAGCAGCCAGGAGCAGAGTGGGCTGCAGCTACAGGAGGCATCAGAGGAAGCTGGGGTTCTGAATCAGAACCATTGCATGGAGTCTGAATCAGAACCACTGCATGGAGTAAGTTAGTAAAAGCAGTGATGGGGCAAAGCTGTCCCTGTGTCCTCCCCTTACCTTTACAGGACCATTTGTCTGTCTCTGGCTTATCCTGAAGGAAGCTTCTGCTTCCAGACAGATCCTGCCTGCAGGTGTCTGTGCCCAGGTAGGGTATTGCTCAGTGGTGTTTATTCCAGAGTCACCTCTTGTAAAGTCTGGAGCAGACCTTGTGGCTTTTAGGGATCCTCCCTTTCTTTTTTACTTTTTTTTTCTTTCTTTCCCCCTTGAATCCCAGTTGGCAAGGCAATCTGTTGAAATTAGTTTGGACAGGGTCTCCAAAGTGATTGTTGAAATTATGGTATTGGTGGACCCTTTGAGGAAACCCAAGAAGGCAAACTTCAGGGAAGACATCACTGCTTGCTTTTCACTCTTGCTCCTGTTTCTGAATCCAGCAGGCACACTCACCAGCTTCTGCTGGGAATGGAAAGGGAAGGCCTCTGTATTTCTTTCCTAGGAGAGAAAATGTGACCACTTGCATTTTGCCGTAGTGGGGAGAGAGCATGGAGACCTGTGAAGGTTTTCCCTGCTGCTGGTCTGTGCCAAACTGGGAGCTATGCTGTGCAGAGAGCGTGGACACATACTGGCAGTCTGGTCACATAAAGGTTTGGGGTTTTTTTACTGCTTTACTTCAAATCTCTGTGGATCAGTGTATTTGGGGCTGAGTGGTAGACAGTCAGGCTTTTAAATCTCTAAGCCCTGGATTTATTCCCAAGCTGAGCAGGTGTACTGCAACCCTGAGCTGTCTGCAAGTACAAGACTTCCTCTTTGTCAAAATCTAAGAGGAAGTGCCACCTTCTAATACAGCCTCCTAATTAGCTAGAGGCAGGAACAGATTGCAGCTGGGTCCAGAGCAAGTAGGAGATGGGAGAAGTTGCTTCTCAGAGAAGTGAAAGCCTCCAACCAGTGCTTGATGCAGCCTTTGGGAAGGCAGGAACTGAGGGGCACTCAGCTCTGAACCTCTGTCCAGGACACTGCTGGCAGAATGTCACAAAAGCACTGAGACTTTGCACTTCAGCTGCTGTCTCTGCCAGTGTAAGGCTTCCTCAGGAGGGCAGAGACAGAAAACTGCTTTGGTTTTGTAGATGCTCTGGGACAGGATGCCCTCTTCCACCACTGAAATCAATGGGTGCCCCAGCAGGCTGTGCAGTGGGCAGGGATGGATTTGCTCCTTGCTGAGAGAACTGTGACATAATGCCAGGGAATCTCAGAAGCATCTGACCTTTTTTTGCCAGGTGCCTCCTCCTTTGTGATTCTTTGTAGGAATGTCCAGCAGAACATCAGCCTCTGCTTCTTTCCCCATGACTCTGATGAAGGCCAATCCAGCTTGTGAAGGAGGCAAGCCAGCAGCAGACAGAATGTGAGGAGGAACCAGGGGCAGCGAAGAGCACAGCAAAGCTCCAAGGAGGGGAAACGAGCATGCAGTGTCTTGCCAGATAAGTACTTCCTTATTCCCCAGTGAGGAGGTTTCTTTCAATGACTCCTAAATGGGCAAGCTGGGGCCATAGCAACCATGGACACATCTGACCAGCAGCAGTGGCTGTGGCTGCAAACATTGATCAGCATTTGCAGTTGCTGCTTGCAGCTGTGGCTTCTGCTTGGTTTGTGATTTGTGACTGATTTCCTGCCTTTGGATTGAGGGTCCCTGCTTTGTGACACCCCCCTGCTTTGTGACATTTGTTCTGATGTTTTGGCTGCTGCCTCTGCAGCAGAGTGCTGTGCTCCTGCCTCTGGCCTGTTTCTACACAACAAGCACCTGTGTCACAGCCAGGGAGGACTTGTGGTTGCTATAGCCTGGTCTGATCACTGCCACAGTGGCATCCTTTTTTGAGATGTTGGGAGAAGGCTCAATGAGATTAGGGGGGCTCACAATAACTTGCTGTAAGACTTGTCTGGTTCTGCCTCATGTGAGTGAGGTGACCTCTGTGTGGAGATAAGAGTACATTTTGGAGGGTTCAGGGGAGAATTGGTACCCACCAGCTGACCTTGTGAGGCCTTCCCAACTATACTAACAGAAGCTGTTAGTATAGCCCCTAAGCCTGGGCTAACACCCAGCCCTAACCAGGCTTGTCTTACACCACTGTGAAATTGTAGGGTTGGAGTGGGCCATGGGTGTGAAACCCTGGACAATGCTAGTGAGGTGAGACAAACCCCCCAGCATCTAGTGTCCTGCACTGAGCAGCTCTGACATTGCTGAAACACCATGCTGAGCAAGTCTGGATGTGCCCCTCTCTGAAGCAGCTGCTTGTTTGACTGACACCTTTCTATTGACAACCTTGGAAACTTACCCTAGGAAAGCCTTGCTGTAAGGGGAAGCCAACTGGACCTCCCCAGGAGCCAAACATTGCAGCCCCTTCTTTGCCAGTCCCCTGGATTCACTCTTGCAGTTCAGACAGTGCCTTGAGAAGCTTGGATTCCTTTACTTGGAGGATCCTGAGCATCCTTTTCTGAAGCAAGCCCAGAGCTGCAGCTTCTCCGCCCCTGTGAGCTGGCTGGCTCTGATGTGGTTTGTGGTTACACCTAACACTGCTCCTGTGGCCCTCCTGTGCTTTTGATGTTCTGACTCACCAGTGAGGGCACTTTCACAAGCAAGTGTCAGTCTTGCTCAGGAGATGTGTGAATGTCATGGAGAGGCACTGAGAGGGTCAGTTTCTTCCAACCTGACTTGCAGGGTCCCTGTGCCTACTGGAGGGGTGTGGGTGTGTGGTCTCCAGGTGTGCTGCAGCACACCTTGTGGAGCCTGGTACTACTCTGCAGCCCCAGGAGACACCCAGCAGGCAGTGAGTTGCTGTGGGTTCCAGCCACCCACTAGCATGGAATGAGGTCTGCCAGGGTTAGATGTTATTCACTGGCTGGTGAGAAGTTATCAGGGGGCTCCAGCCTCATTCCTTCCTTGCCCCCAAGTATTACTTTTCCATTGACATTTTGGTGCAATGCTTGAATCCTGAAAGGGTCAGAGAGTTCTGGTGTTAACCTGTCAGAGTGGCTTTGAAGACACTTGCTCCACTGGTGCCCATGCCCTGTGTCTTTTGCAAATAAAAGGCAGACAGGTGTTCCAAGCTGCCAAAGCACACACAACATGTCCACGCCACAGCCCAGGCATGATGCCATTGGGTCATGGACTCAGTGCATTTTCTGATAAAAAATGGCAAATCAAATGGCACAAAGTAAACTCTGCAGCAGGCCTGGTTTCTCTAAATTGCAAGTGAGGCACAGATCTGTGTCAGAGCCTGGGACCAGTGGCTGCTAATGTACTTTAGAGCTACCACACTGTTGCTGTTCCAAAGCCTCAGGTATTTCATACAGGTATCCATTCCACTGGGCTGTAGTAGAGGTAGACAGCACAAAGAGCTGAGTTCAGTGCATCTGTGGGGAAGTATCATGAATCTCACAGGCCCAGGAGTGGCATCTCTCTTGACTTAGCAGGATGATAGTGAAAGATATGGCACAGCTTATGAACCAAGATGAAGATACCCAAGAATAGGGACTGGTGTTCAGCTGGGTCCTTTTAACACACTTAAAGTCACTTGCAGGGTATCTGAATCTCTCTGGTGCATGCTTGATGCCTTAACTGCATCTTCAGCTCTCTGCTTGAATGCTGCTGAGCTGATGGCAACAAGTTTGCCACCCAACTAAACCACACAGAGCCTTCAAGGAGACCTGACTGCATTAATCAGCAAAGCAGAGCTTCCCTCCTTGGCCTGCTGAACCCTTTCACAGCCAGAGACAGGGCACATTGTGGTGGCAGTGGCACTGGTGCTGCTGACGGTGTTTGAGCAGGAGTGGGAGGGTGAGAGGAAAGAGGGTTCCCTAGATGAGAAGATAACTGCAGCTCTGCTCCAGTGTGGCACCCAGGGAAACAAAGGCTGCTTGATGAGATGCACAAAGGAGGAATCATGCAGCTGGAGGTGAGAAATGGAAGCTGCTGACTCAGTCTGAGACTCGATCTGAGAGGAGCTTTCTTAAGAAAACAGGAATGCTAAGAAAGCTCTTGCTAGAAAGGTGAATGTTTTCTTGAGAGAGTTCCCATGCAACCTCTTGCCTTGGCTCTTGTTTGGCTCTGAATTCCCAAATGCTGAGCCAACACTGTCTCTTGGAGAGGAGTTAATGCTAGCAATAAAACCTAGCTTCTGATTCTCCCCTAACAGGTGCAGAACAAACCATAGGATACTGCAAACTTCATTAGAAGAGTATCTTTAGTTCAACAGCTCTTCTGTAAAGGAAGTGACATTTTTCTGGGTGGTGGTTTTTTTTTTTTTTTTTTTTTTTGCTGCTGCTGCCATTGAGTTCATCCTCTGCTGTCTCCTTTAAAGCATGATTTTTAAAAGCCAATATGCAAATTAGCCAAATCCTTGTAGCATATCCAGGATGGGCTCCAAACATGTGCTGCTCAGCTTGCTGAGGTCTTCCTGCAGATACATCACCTGTTTTGGGTAAGTCAGACATTTGTGAACTTCTTAGAAATATAACTTCCAAGATGCTGTGTTCTTGCCGTAGAGGGAGGTGCCACACGCTCCTGCTGGCAGAAGTGCAGAGGCTTTGCCTGCCTGTAGAGTACATTTTGGGTCCAAGTCTTCTGGGACACGCTGCTCAGATGAGCCTGAGTGATGTTCAGCTCTCAGATATGGCCTCTCCCATTTCCTTTCAATGTGCTGTGCAGCGATGCCTTTGACTTCCAAGGTCAAAGCCTGGGCGTGCTGAGAAAGGTCACTGAAAGCCAGAGGAGTTTCACAAAAAACAGAGATGAAAAGTTGACTCAGATTTGCTGAAAGGAACAAAGCTCTGCTCGTTTTCTTTTAGAATCCTCTGTTTTTTGTGAAACTCACTGGGTTTGCTGTGACCTTTGTCCTTTACTTAGTCTCAAGAGGCTTTGTTTTTGCAGGCACATGGAGAAGGACTTTGATACAGAGCTTGTATCCTGTGCTGGATGCTGCAGGGTTGAGGTTTCCTGTGGCAGTCCTGTCACTAATGGCTTTCTTGTCAGCCTCTGATGTTTCCAGTGCCACTGAGGAAGAGGCTTACAGCTGGCAGTGGTGGGTGGTGCTCCAATCCAGTATCTGACTCTGGCAGCCTGGCAGTGTTTCTGCCTGCCTGGGTTGCCTTGGACTCTGCTAAGCAGTGTGTGTGCTCTGGGCATTGTACCCAGCATCTTCCCTTTATCCCTGCAGTATGGTGGGAGGCACCTTCTCTCTGACATGATGCCATCAGCTCAAGTTTTTTCCTACCCACCCCTGGCCCATAAAGGTCCCAGAAGCCACAAAAAGAGCTGGGTCCTATGTATGAGCGGCAGTGTCCAAGGCCATTCATTAGCCTGGCCTGGATTTTGCTGGCATCTCTGGCATCCAGCTCCAGGCAGCCCTGATGTTAGTGTGGCTCCCACGTCCTTTTCAGGTGTCACAGTTCACCTTCTCTGTGTGTAACCAGCTAGGTAAAACGGATCCTCGGTGTCTGATGAGGTCTCAGGAAGGTGCCAGCGTGGGACAGAGAGCCATATGACCTGATGCCCCAGAGGTTTTTGGTGAGGGTTGATGTTAGAGGTAAGAGGTCACAGCATCAGGTGACCTCAGGGTGCTATTAATACCCTGTCAGGCATCATCTCGTGCTTTGAAACCAGCTGCAGTGGGTTGGTGGTTCCCACAGACACCACTGAAACCAGAGCTCTTACCTTGCCACTGTCACCTCCAGAGTGCCTGGGGAGCCCCAGCGCCACTGCTGCGGATGGAAGGGAACCGTTTCTTTAGCTGGAGTACTCACCTACCACACCTGCTTTCCCTGTGGGGAATCCCAGGAGATGGGAATTACACACCACTGAGCTCCTCACGAAGAAGGGAAGTGGTGCAGTGCCTCATGTCAACTGGGGCAGGCTTGACTTGTTTCCTAGTCAGCAGTGCTGGTCAGCAGCTTCCTCGATGCAGTGCTGGGTATGGGATTTCGTGTGACAGTGATGTTGATAACACACTGAGGGGTTCAATCGTGGCTAAGTAGTGCTTGTCATAACCCAAGGGCTTTTCAGTGCCCCATGCACTGCCAGGGAGCAATTGCACAAGAAGGTGTGAGGGAGCGTGGCCAGGAGTGCTGACCCCAAGTGGCCAAAGGGATTCCATCCCATAGGACATCATGCCCAGTGTATAAACGGGTCGGGGGGAGGGGGGGGAGCTGTCCAGGGGTGCCTGCTGCTCAGGCACTGGTCAGCAAGTGGTGAGCAATTGCCTTGTGCATTGCTTCTCTTTTGGGGTTTAGTTCTCCCTCTTTTGCTTAGATTCTTTTTCATTGCTATTATAATTATGTATTACTATTAGTTTTATTACTATAAAGTTTTCTTTCCTTTTAGTTATTAAACTGTTCCTGTCTCAACCCAATATTCTCACCTTAAAGGAGAAGGAGCATCTGGAGAATCTGCACCCAGCCATCTCAAGTACTTGAAGTTCACAACTTGGCTCTGGCCAGCAAAACTTGCTCTGCCCCTGACACCCAGCTGGACATCACTCAGTGTGTAAGTCCTCAGGAAACAACTCCTTGTTAGAAAAGATGGGGACTGCTGAGAGCTGCTTTGCTGGGAGGCAACCAGCAACACCAAAACCAGGGACACTGGGGTGACTGGGGGTGAGGGGTACTCTTTACTAGGCTCAGCCTTATCTACTCTTTTCATGAACTCCCTTGGGTCAAAAACCTGGTGCTGGTTAACAAAACATGCTCTGGACAGAAGTTAGTCAGCAGTGTGGTGTGGAAGGGTGCTCCGTGAGTCATAACAAAAACCTGTTCTTAAGAGAGGCTTCATCAGTTAGAGAATACTGAGAAGGAGAAGGATGGCAGTGTGCTGGCTGATCACAGGATGACTGGGAACCATCAGTTCTTGTGAAAAAGGCAAATGTAGTGTGAGGATGCACCAGGGGAGTCCTGATGGTCCCTAGTCCCCTGCATGGTGCAGCTGTGAAGAACAAGGATGTAGGTGTCCAAGCCTACCTTCCTTTCAGGGTAGGAAGGTTAAGCAAAATGCAAGGACTGAATGTTTGGAAGGAACTGTAGCTTAAAGGGAAGGATAGTGCTCTCAAGAGGAAACAACCATGAGGCATGGTGCTGAATGTATCTGAGCTGCAAATTAGGAGGTTTTCTAACCATCATGGTCTAGAATATCCTCCTCCTGGAACCAGAAGTGTCAAGAAATCCAGCCTTTCCCAAGGGACTGCATGACAGGCCCGTAGTAGCACAGGGTCAGTTTGATGATCCATAAGTTGCCTGCCAGTTTAGTGCTCCCAGGCAAGCTCTTGGTTAAACTGCTGCAAGTCTTGAGGACAGTTTGTGAGCACAGAGTTAATCAGTGGAAGCCAGTTGGCTGAGAACATATGGAAGCAGGCGTTTGGAACTGGGTTCACTATAGAATTTTGCAGAGACTTAACCTAAGGATCAAAGAGTCAGCAAGCAGCCCTAGAAAAATTAAATTTAACACAGATTCAGAGTTATTGAGGCTGGAACAGACCTCTGAGATCATCAAGTCCAGCCTGTGACTTAATACCACCACTCTGACCATACCATGGCACTAAGTGCCACATTCAACATTTCCTTAAACACCTCCAGGGATGGCGACTCCACTGCCTCTCTGGGCAGCCCATCCCAGTGTCTGATTCCCCTTTCCATCAGGAGGTGCTTCCTAACATCCAACCTAACCCTGCTCTGGCACAGCTTCAGGCCATGCCCTCTTCTCTTGTCACAAGTTGCCTGGGAGAAGAGCCCAACCCCCACCTGACTACACCTTCCCTTCAGGTAGCTGTAGAGTGTGGAAAGGGCAACACCACTGCCATGTGCTGCATCTGCTGTGTGGTACCATGCAGGGCATGGGGACTTGGCTTCCTCCCACTGAAGGCTGAGCTGCGTGGGGCACCACTTGGGCTGGGCACTGCTTGGCTTGCCTGTATATCAAATCCAGGGGTTGCTCACTCTCACCTAAAACTCTGTGTACTTCCTTGAGCTGTTTCTCTAAGTTGTGAGCAGAGGAAGGGCTGTATAGGGTCAGAGGGTGGCCTGAAGCAGATGGCTGTGGCAGTGCATTAACACAGAGTGAGCAGGTGGTAGATCTCTACACCTCCCTCTGTGATCCATGTCCTATACCTCCTTGCAGCTTTCACCTTAGGTTTGGAACCTTTGTTGAATTCCACACTGGCCCTAACCAAGCTGAGTGTGTTCCTGCTAAGGGAGTAGCTCTCCTTACCCATGTAGTACCTGCTCATCTGAGGGGGTCTCTAGTTCATGGCTTCTTAGAGCCCAGGAGATGGTCCTGAGCTTGCTCTATCTGTGCAGCACTAAAACTTCTCCTGATGGTTGGAAGGGTTCAGAATGAGAGAACAAAAGACTTTTTCGGCAAAGCAGCTGCAAGGAATGCAGTGCCAAGTCAGTGCTGCTTCCAGCAGCAACATCAGGAGCATCAGCAGAGAGGAGCATCTGGTTCCCATCAGCATAGCATCACATCACTTGTGCTGGGAAGCCATCTACTGTGCCTAGTCCAAGAAACCAACACCGAAGGCTCAAAGTCATCTCCACTAAGGTTCTTGATGCTGCTGAATATGTTGCAACTTGGCTAGAATTAGAAATGATGGGAAATTGCTGTTAAAAGTATCTCTAGTAGTGCGGAGTTGGAGAGGCACTGCTCACTCCTGCTTGTGCACATTAGAATTGCAACCCAGAGTGCTTGTTTCAAAGCATTAGCTGATGTTTAGCAAACCCAGCATCTCTTCAGGCTGCCATCTTCCCCTGTGTTTCCTGCTTGCTCTGAGAATTGCTCTGAACTCCTTAGCAGCAGCTCATTCTCTTTCCTGCTTTCCACCAAGTTTATTTTCCACGTCTGCCTTTTCCAGCCCTGTGTAGTTCCACTGTGGCCACCCTCTGGAATTGGTGCAGGGCTCAGATCAGAGAGCCAGGGCATCCTGATGAAGCAGGAATGATTGATGCCTACACCCTTCTGTTTGCTAGGAGTGGTGAGGGCTGCCTAGGGCAGCTGGAGAAGCTAGGAGCTCCCAGCAGATCCCAAAGAATGATTTCCTCGCACTCGTGCAGCACCAGGCAAAGCAAGGGGGAAGCTGCTGAGAGTGCTTCCGCTGTGTCCTTGCTTTTAACTGAAGTACCAAGCAGTAGCTCTCTAGACCTGGCTTTTCTTTGTGCCAGAGTGGTACTACTGTTTGAAAAGGCTGAAAACCACTGTTTTGAACACTGCTGGAAAGAAATGAGCTGGGATTGCGCTGTAAGCCCCAAGGGATACTTCTTGCCTGGAGCCATAGAGCCATGTGTCAGTGGCTCAGTGGTGGATAGGTCACACTGAAGTGGCTTTTAAACAGAAATCCCAGTTTGGAGAAATTAAACTTCAGTGGCTTTGTTCTCTTTCCTCTTGCATTCTCCTTTCTGAGATGTAACTCTCCTTAGTCCATTGAAGCTATTCTAACCCACCTCAAGGTGAGTAAAATCAGGAGGAGCACTTGTATTTCTAAATGCAGTTCTGTCTGCAACTGCCAAACACCAAGCTTGCTCCTAAAGCCACTGGTTTTAAAAGAACCCTGCAAAGCTGAGGATTTCACTTTGACTCACACTATTCTCTTTATGGGGACATCACTAAGATTCTCCTTTCTTGATACAGTTTTGAGCCAGCAGGAACTAGGATAGGCCCTTTGGGTGGAGCAGGGTGTTTGAATTTCAAAGGAACTCAAACTAGAGTGAGAGAGTTAACAACTCAGCATCTATATGTGTGCTTGTTTGTTGTAGGAGAATGTTGATAAGCCAAAGATCAGTGTTAGACTTTTCCCCATCTAGATACTGTCCCCATCCAGACACCTGACTTGTGGTAGTTTTAGGCTGTGCCTAGGAAAATTTTCCAGAGATTGAGTAGAAGAGTGGTAGGATGTAAACAAATTACCATTGGATGTAAGGGGAAAATAATGCTAAGGTCTAAATAATGCCCTTGGTCTGACAACTGACATAAAGGTAGTTGTACAAACTAACTCTTGCTCTTCACAGCTTCTTTGCTCTAGCAGATACCAGCTGGTGGCTTTGGCTTGGCTGTTGCTGACCTTGGCTGCATTCTTGTTGTGGCTAAGTACTAACAAGCTACTCTCTGCTTTTCTCCTCTCTCTTTCCCTTGTCCAGGAGGGGGAGAGGGGGAAGCCCCCTGGTTTGTCCAGGGGGGGTTCCTGTGTTGTTTATAAATCCATGTAAATATTGTATACTCTGTACACATTCATTGCATTTCATATCTCTAGATTGTAGTCTGCTTGTAAATAGAGCTTCATTTGCTCACATCTGAGCTGGTCTGGCAATTTTGTTTTCAACCCACCACACTGCCTTTCCAGTAAGAATTCATATGTTGCTAAAGTTTTTCTGCAGACTGAGAGCAGAGAAGTCTCTGTGTCAGAATGGGGCTGAGCTTTCCACAGCAAAGCCTAAGCAGGCCAGACTTCCCCTAGCGAATCTGTGTGCATTGCTCTGGTTTTCACTTATTTAGTAAGCAGAGGATGTTTTTGTTGCTGCCAGACAAACAGTAACAAAGTACAGATTGCCTGGCAATGCAACCTGATAAAAACTCATTGTGGTATGAAACCAAGGCTCTGCTCCAACAGCACCACTCACAAATTCCCTGACTTGCTATTAGTGATGTGGTCTAGCTTATTAGAGAGAAAGAAATTGAAGTGGGTAGGATTTTGATATTAAACCAAGAAGCATACTGAAACTTGGACTTTATCAGAAGATAATTAAGCAGTCACCTTTATTTACTGTAAGCCTTCTCTGATTTCCTCTTCTGGCAAAGAGAAAGACTCTTTGGATTACCAGCACTTGCCTATGTACATGGAGGGCAGATGGGCTCTTATCTGGAAATGATATCTGGGTAATTCTAATGAAGTGATAGTCTGGGCCAGCAATACAGAGGGTTTTGGCAGAGGAGTCTGTGGCTAACTGCAGCATTTTCTTGGCTTGCCACTGCAACCTCTTACAGCTCTCTTAGCTTGAACTGGCGCTGGAAGTCACTTCAACTTATATCCTGTTCTGAGAAGTGTAGCCCTGAGCTCAGCTGCCTCTTTGTGTCTGCTCCTTCCCCTGCCCCAAGGTCTCACTCTTTGTGCAAGAGCTGCTCCCCTTGCTGCCTGTGCTGAGGTGAGCTCTGCAGGGCTGCTCATCCCCAGCAAACCACACCGGGGCCACGCTCCCTGCCCCTTCCTCTGCACCAGCCCATGGCTGCCAGTGCTGTGCTGGCCAGCTGGGAGGTGCTGCTTGGCTGTGACAGGGCAGGGTAACCCTGGCAGGGAATCTGTGGTGGATCCTGTGCACAGGGACCTCGTTTAATCCTCACCTCTGGCAAGTTTCTCCATTGTTGCTGTCTGCAGACAAGGTGCAGGGGTGGCCTGGCTCCTGTGTGCTGTGAAGCCTCTTGGGTTCCCTACAATGGCCAGCAGCAAAGGCACCAGAGAGGCTGGGTCATGTAGGCAATGGATGGGTGGCATCTTCCCACATGTTGTGCCTGGGACAGAGGTATTTAGCTGGAGTGAAGCAGTTCATAGCACATGGGCATCAAACCTGGGCTCCATGCAAAGATGCTGAAACAGTCATGAAGCTGCCAGGATCTGAGCAGTGCTATCCCTGAGAAGGAGGCTTACACCTGAGGAGTGGCACCCATGCTGCCTAGACCTTCTGTGGGCAGTGCTGATGTGAAGAAGCTCTTGCTGGCTTGAGGACAACATCACAATGTCACACTCCCCAGCCTTGCAAATTGAGATGCTCCTGTGCTTACAAGAGAGGTCCCACGAGACCAGAACTCATACTTAGGAAATCCAAAAATGCTGATAAGCCTTAGCACACAGCCTGGACTCATGTGCAAACCCAATGTGGAGATTGCTTATTTTGAATTAGTCATTCTGGAGTGTGCACTGGAATTTGTTTCCCTCCCACAAAACCCATGGATGTTTGTAATGAATTTAGTCTGTCTGTTGTGCTTTGGGAGCAGGAATAACTGCTGACAGAGCCAGCTTGCCCAGCTTTCTGTGGTCCCATACCAGTGTTGCTGGTACCTCTTCTTCCAGCACAGTTCAAAGCTCCCTGAGTGCTGACACTGGGATCCAGTGTTCCTTTTGTGGCACAGAGAATACATCACTGGAAGAATGTGTTTGCTGCTGCCAGGAAGAAATTACTCTGGAGATGTGACTGGGCTACAACTGGCCAGGGCTTGTAATGGGTGAGATAGGCAGATTAACATTTAAATTGATGGTGGCAAAGAGGCAAACAACTGTGCAAGGATCTAGTCTCCATCCACATGCAGGTAAAGGCCTCTACTTCACTTCTTGCCCAAGAGATGCATTATTCTCAATCTCTGCAGGCTATCCATTACTGGTGAGCAAAGCCATGAAGTGCATGTCACAGGGAAGGGAAAGCTTGCCTTGGGTTTCCTAGGCTGTAGGGTGTGTCATGGGAAGCCTTGCTGAAGGTGGCTCCTGACAGATGCACTGCCTGCCTGTGCACCCTCTGAGGGGTGTGAGCCCTGCAGCCCTGCCTCTAACTGGGTGAGGAGTCCAGCTGCTCTTTCCACTTACCTGTATTTTAAACTGCACTTGTGTCATGTAAATGCATCTTCTGGTTGTGCAAAGGTTCCTTTGTTTACCTGTATGTGTCCATTTTATTGGATCCTGGAATGCTAGGGACCTCCAGAGATCCCTGAATCCACCCTCCCCGTGCCCCCCCCCCCCCCCCCCCCCAAAGCAGGACTGCTTAGGGCAGACCACACAGGAGCTCAGCCAGGTGTGCTGTAGATGGCAAGTGGCTGCTCCTGCCCTCTGTGGGCACAGACCCAGGGCCCTGTCTGTGCCTCTGGCAGAAGGGTAGACTGCTGCTGCTGCAGTTCCAGTGAGAACTGAGGCTTTGGTTCCTATCCTGCTCAGCATGGGCTCAAGCACAGCCTGGGCACATCTCAGCCAGGGGAGCTCTGGGTCAGATCTTCCATCCCATACAGCAGAGCTGTGGCTGCCTCTCATCACTGTCCTGCTTAGGGCTCCTCCTGCAAACTGCTGAGCAGAGAATGGTGCCAGAGCTGATCATTCTGGCATCGCTCGCAGGGTTTTCAGCACAGCTCAGCTTTCCAGTTGCTTGATTTTTATGTGAATAACTCTTGGTTGTTTCAGAGTGCTTGGAGATCCCCAGAGTGTGCTCTGTGTAGACAGGCTGTATGTGGTTAGGCTGATCCCACGGTGTCCATGGAGTTATGGTTTGGCATATACTGACCTTCGACTTAAAGCTGTCAGAGCTTTCATACATAGCCAGAGCTAATGCTTCCGGCAGGCATCTGGCCTGCTGCAGCCAGCAGAGATGCTGGGGCTCCTCTCGTGGCTGTGCTTGATGCTGCTGCCATTCCTCAGGGCTGAGCCAAAAGCAATGCCTTTGAAAGTCGTAGTAATGACAAGTGAAGCATTGCTGGCCTCGCTAAAAGCAGCACGAGGCACCGTGAAACCAAAGTGAGCTGCGATGCTGATCTGTGCAAGATAAGCCAAATGGCTTTCGGGGCAGTTTCCTTCTGCTTTCTGGCTTATTAGCTTTGATAGAATAGTTATGCCCTCAACATCCTTCTCCAGCACATCCCATTCTTGTTGACACCAAACATAACCTTGGTAATTCAGCTGCTGCTCCTCTAGGATTTCGTGACTGAGTCGCTTGACAAGTGAGCCCATGTGTGCCCCAGGAGGTTCAACAAGAGCAAGTGCAAGGTCCTGCAGCTGGGTCAGGGCCATCCCTGGTATCAACACAGGCTAGGGAATTAAGGTACTGAGAGCAGCCCTGCAGAGGTACACATGGATGGAAAGCTGGATGTGAGCCAGCGATGTGCACTCACAGCCCAGAAAGCCAACTGCCTCCTGGGCCACAGCAAAATCAGCACCATCAGAAGGGCAAGGGCAGTGATTCTGCCCCTCTGCTCACCTTTGGGGAGACCCCATCTGCCATGCTGGGTCCAGCTCTGGGGTCCTCAGCACAGGAAAGATATGGACCTGTTGGCTGGGTTCAGAGAAGGACACAAAAATGATCAGAGTGTGGGAGCACCTCTGCTATGAGGCTGAGTTGAAAGCTAGGATTCAGCCTAGAGAAAGCTCCAGGAAGACCTTATTGCAGTCTTTCAGTACTTAAAGAGGACCTATAAGAAAGATGGGGACAGAGTTTTTAGCAGGGCCTGTTGTGACAGAACAAGGGGTGATGGGTTTAAACTAAAAGAGGGGAGACTTAGACTAGATAGAAGGAAGAAAATTGTTTGATAATGAGGGTGGTGAAACACTGGCCCAAGTTGCCCAGACTGCTGGTAGATAGCCCACCCCTGGAAACATTGAAGGTCAGGGTGGATGGGGCTTGGAGCAACCTGCTCTAGCTGCAGATGCCTGCGGAGGCACTGCAGGAGGGTTGGACTAGGTGACCTTCCAACCCAAACCAGTCTGTGATGCTAATTCCTGAAACAATACTGCTTGGAATGCAGTGTCTTGGGTTGTGCATGTGGAAGAGGGAACAGGAATGACTGAAACCTGAAGTATTTTCTCAGCTTCTGTTTTTAGCATCAGGAAGGCAAATGTTTTTTTGTTTTTTTTTTTTTTTTTTCCAGGACTCAGATCTTACATTCACTTCCAACATGCAATTCCCTAGGCAAGCCAAGTTGTTTGCTTGTGGGTTTCATTCTCCAATGCCCTTCAGATGTGCTCCATTGCAACAGTGTGGTGATGCTTATTAGGGCTCTGGACTTGCTGGTTGTTCTTCAGCCTAAACATGCATGAACTCTGCTACCTGTCAGACCTGCTGCCCAGTGCTACTGTGCTGGTGATGCATGCAAGGAGCCTGGCATATCCCAGAGAGCTTTGTACCTTGCTGATCTGGTCTGATGGGATTTCTCCCTAGTGCCTCACTTGAGAACGCATTTTCCTCCAGCAGCATCTCTGTGTAGAAATCTCTTTCACCTGCTATCCTACATGGGTGAGGAAAACCCCGGGTCTCTCTGGAAGCCACTTTTCAGTTGCAGCCCAAACAGTGCAGACACCCTGGGAGGGTGAGCAGCAGGTCCAGAATTGCCATGCAAAGAAGCAGACCACAACAGGGCTGTGAGCTTTGCCTGATCCCTAGCTGCCAGCCTCTGTAATGAGAGGTGCACACTGCTGGTGTCATTCCCCACCCCATGCCACCCAGCTGTCAGCCTTTGACCCACTGCAAGCCAGCTTAAATTCAACTGGAGCACACAACTGAGCCTGCCAGTCTTGTGATGATGGCTACACAGGCAGTACTTAATAGCACGACTTAGCTGTGTGCAGAAAGCATCACAGGTGAACCAAGCATGACAAGTGGCTTTCCAGGAGTGGGGATCCCTAGCTACACAGGAGACAATAACGGATGCTCATGGCTGGCCCCACAGTGCAAGCAGGAGGATGTGCACACTGCCTGGCTTGCTGCTACCCATCTTTCTCCAGGGCTTCCTTGACAGCAGAGGTCCACAAATGCCAAAGGAGAGTGCCCAGAAAATTGCTTAATGACTGGAGCATCACTCCTCTTGCTACTCTAAAGAGAAAGGGTGTTGGAGTGCTAAGAGGATCTAGCTGGAGCAAGGTCAGGCTGTGTTTCTCCTACAGACATTTCAGTGAGTAAGGTATCTCTGTTTCCATTCCTGGGGGTGGGGATCTCCCAGGTGCAATTCAAGAAGCAGTTTGCCTCCTGTCAGACCACTGGCAACACAAGGCTGAGTCCTGTCATTAGGAAGAGTTTGGAAGATGGTGACATATATTTTGGCTAGATGAGATGTTTCCTGTCCCAGTTTTTGAAAGCTTGCTTGTTGAACTTTGCAGGCCTCATGTTACCAGTGTTGTTAGGTGGAGTGACTCCAGAGGGTAGTGCTTAAAGTTTCTGGGAGCCTGGCTAGAAGGAGCACAAGGCACCATGCCACAGCGAAAAAAGGAAAGCATTTCCCCAGCAAATCCTTGGAGCTCAGGGAGAGGTGGAAATCTTTTAGGTTAAGTCTGCACCATGGTTAGGATTGTAACTGTTCACTCATGAGCTGTAGCTGTAACTGCTTCCCTTTGTGCTTTCTGAGAGAGGGAATGAAGAGTAGTTTGCTAACAGTGCAGTTATGAAATAATTTGTTGGGGGTTTTGACTAGTTAAAATTCTACCACCACTGTAAGCAAACCTGTGGTTTACAAAGCATTTCCCTTGAACACCAGCAACAAAAATCCCCAAATATTTGCAGAGCAAAAGCAGTCCCCTCAGCCTGCCCATTGACAGGCATCCTGCCTCAGGCTCTCTGACTGATCACTGCAAAGCAATCTGTGTGGGAAATGAGAGCTTGCCCTAGGGATACATGTGGACAATGCAAACAGCTCTTGCCTCTCTGGAAGGCTCTTGGCACCCCTGCAGATGGCTGGCTGAAAAGCTCACTCTAGCTCTTAGTGGGAGTAGAAGAGGCAAACAAACAGACATGAATCCATCTCTCACCCCCAGCTGCCATGCTGGTGGCTGTTCCAGCCTCTTCAGATGACCCAAGAGGGCCAGTGGGATCTGGGGTGCATTCAGAGGAGCCTGTCCAGCAGATTGAGGGAGGTTGTCCTCCCCCTCTACTCTGACCTGCTGAGACCTCACCTGCAATATTGCATCCAGTTCTGGACTCCCCAGTTCGAGAGGGACAGGGATCTGTTGGAGACAGTCCAATGGGAGGCTATGAGGATGATGAAGACACTGGAGCACTGGAGGAGAGGCTGAGAGCCCTGGGGCTGTTTAGTCTGGAGAGGAGAAGACTGAGAGAGGGGATTTAATCAATGTTTATAGATATCTGAGGGCTGGGGGTCAAGAAGGAGGGGACAGGCTCTGCTCACTTGCACCCTGGCAAAGGACAAGGGGCAATGGATGGAAACTCCAGCACAGGAGGTTTCACCTCAACATGAGGAGGAACTTCTTCACTGGGAGGCTTCCAGAGCACTGGAACAGGCTGCCCAGAGAGGTTGTGGAGTCTCCTTCTCTGGAGACTTTCAAGCCCCATCTGGATGTGTTTCTGTGTGACCTCTGCTGGATTCTATGGTCCTGCTCTGGCAGGGGGTTTAGACTTGATAATCTTCACAGGTCCCTTCCAACCTCTAACATCCTGTGAGCCTGTGATAAAGACCACTGTGAGTGTTTATGTAAAATTAGCAAGTGCTGTGTTGGACAGTGGCATTGTGTGGGAAGCTCTGAAGGGAAGTCTTGGTTTCTTGGGAGAAGATGTTTGATCTCCCTTTCTCTGCAGGCACTTGGCCTTGTGAAGGATGAGTAAAGGTTCCACCAGCGTTGCCTGTAAAGGTTGATGAAAATTTCAGACAACAGCTTTGCACATGCATTAACAGACAGGCTTCTGGGAAACAAAGAGGCATCCATCCTGCTCCCAATTCTACTTTATAGCATCAGGCATGCAGCATGAACTCAGAGCTCCAGAAGCAGAGGATCTCAGACCAGAGTAACTGAATAAAGCTGAGCAGCTGTGCAGGTTAAACCACAAGACCCTTTTTAACAGCTGCTGGCTGTTAGCAGGAGTTAGCCACTAATCACCCTGCACTTTCTTTAATGTCTCAGGTTTTGCAGAGATTTCTCTCTGAGAGGAATGCACATTTGCTTTCTCTGTCTTCATGCCTGGATTGCACAGGGTGCATGTCAGCAGATGAGGAAGGAAAAGGGAGGCTCACAAAGTTCTTGTGGTTCCACCTGCCACAGAACCCAGATTTCCTCTATTTCTGTGCTGTCCTTTCTCTGGGATAGTAGTGCCCTTCTCAGAAAGATGGTGAGTGTTTCCTCCTCATAGAATCAGAGTCTCCTTTCAGTTGGAAATGACTTTTAAGATCCACCAGGTGCTGATAGTAAAGTTGTTCTTGACGGACATAGAGCTGTGCTGATTCACTCTACAGAGAATCTGACCTTTCATAAAGGGGTTTCTGATGGCTTGATCTTGCACTTCAGTGTTAATCTGTCTCCACCCTTGTGATGCAGAAAGTATCTGCTCTGCATTCTTTTGTTCTGACTTCTGCTTTCCAACCACACTCTAACAAATGCTACCTTCTTCCATTTGTAGGGGTCACTTGAGGAATCCAGAGCTTGAGAAGTCTGTGTTCTGCCTACTGTTGAACTAAAGGACTTGAGTTACACCACTTGGCTACATCTATTTGAGAGCACCATGTTTGTTCCCTTTGTCAGCATGCAAATACTCTTTGTGAGTTGGGTAGCTGGGTAGTGCCACCAGCTCAGCTCTTTGTGTGCTCAGTGGCTGTCTTTTGACATTTCTCTGGCATAGGAGCAGATACTTTCCTGTGCAATTGTTTAATGACTGGAGCATCACTCATCTTGCTACTCTAAAGAGAAATGAGAGCATGATCAGTCCTCTGGCCTGACCATTGCTGAACTTGTGTTCAAAATATCTTTTAGAAGTACTATGTGTAAGCATCTCTGGTCTAAAGCAAGAGCTGCAAGTTGGTGCAGTCTATATTGGGGAACAACTGAATGGCAGGAGACCAAAGGGGGAAAAGTAAGCAAGCATGAGAAAAGCTGAATGAGCCTGAGCCTTCATCCTTTGTGTTTGAACTGTGTCTTCTGCAGTCAACAAAGCATCATTACTGTTATGAGAGAAGGATCTGGAGTATGAAAGAAATGAAATCAGATTGGCCTTAAAGCTCCATAGCAGCAAACATGCTTGCTAAGCCCTCATTTCTGTGTGACCAATATGCTCCACCCAGCCCAGCATCAACTTCCTAGTGCACAGTGTATTAAGGCTGCCCCTGAAATGGACTCCTCTAATGGTTTGGGTTGGTGAGTTGGTTGGTTTGTTCAGAGAGAGGAGTGCTGTGGCTGAGAGCAAGTTTTCCCACAAGGTGGTGGTTCTACAGCTGCCAGCCAGAACTTGGACCTCTCTGCTGGTTGCTACCCTCAGGGCCTGATTCTCCTCCTCCTTTAGCAGTACATTTTTTCAGGATTTGTTTTCTGTTTCAGGAGCACTGCTGCTTATTTACTGGAGGGAGGAGATAAGAGTTATTTCTCCACTTGTTTGCTCTTTTCAACAGTGTTTCCAGCACAAATACTTATGAACATCTATTTATGCATTGCACTTAGCAAGTTTCAAATTGTTCTTTGAGTCATTCCAATCTATCTTTGCTCCTCTTTCCTCCTGTTGCTAACAGGATATCCTGTGTTGCTTCTGTGACATTTAACCTCCCGGCTTTCCATTCAGACCTCTCCTGGCCTTGAGGTTTGAACGTTTGTTCTGCTGAGTTGCATCTGGCCAAGCATCCTTTGCTTCCAGGTGTGGGTTCTGACTGTGTGGCACTGCCTTGTCACAGTTGTGCTTGCTCTGGTCCTTCTGTAGAGCTGTGCTGTTGTTAGTATCCCAGGGAAATTAAGGTTAACTCTGCAACAGTTGTGACAGTGTCTAAAATGCCCTGTGGTGCAACATAAAACCTACCTTGTGTGTTTCTACTCCTTCACTAATTGTAGGGCTTGAAAAGAAACTTTTTTTCATCCTGCTTTTCTGATGTGTCCTCCCTCCACTGCTGAAGTCTGATGCTTATCAACTCTTGCAGTGTGTTCCTTTGCTGCCCTCAACTGCTGGTGAAGTATTTCAGAACAGTCTGTGCAGACAGAGCTTTTGAATGGCAGGACTGATTCTATTTGCTCTCTGTGTTGTTGAACTTCAGAGAAGTTGTGTCACAGAAAGGAGCAGTCCCTTGGCTAGGCAGAGGAGATGGCCCAGCTCACACAGGGGAAATGTGTGCAACCTGTGAGGCACAAATCACTGCTGCTGTTTTCCCCACCCAAGGTAAATGGATGTTTTATTTTGACAAGTGTATCTGTGAGGATAGGCCTTGGATTGCTAAGCTGTGCATTCCCAGAGGGTGGCCCTGTGGGTGTCTCTTGCTTGTCAGAGAAGGCAGACTTTCACTGAACCAGGGGTATGAGTCGTGCTGTAGGTACACAAGGACTGCATCGAAAACAAACCCAAACCCCAAACAAACAAAAGCCCCAGATCTCCTCCTGTGGAAAATGGGAATGTTTAAAGATTTCATTTTTGTCCAGCACTAGGAATAAACAATTTGTCTGCTCCTCCTATTTGTTACTTGAAAATCACCTTGTTGCTTGCCTTGTGGTCTTCCAGCAGGTTGTGATCTTCCAGTAATTCCCTCTTCATTAGCTTCAGCGTGCTCTAAGGGATTGCCTTTGGGAGCAATTCCTGTGAAGTCTCATGCTGCTGCTGCTGGAGAAGAGGCTGTGGGAGCACTGGTTTGCTCCCAAAGATGAACAACTAAAACACTTGGGTGAGAGCTCTGGTGTCTCATCAAAGCCTTCTAAGTTGTTGTACCTGAACAGTAAACTGACCTAGAATAAAAGTGCTTCAAGAAACTGCCATTTTCTTGCCTTGGAGAATCTAACCAGAAATGTGGCACTTCAGCTTTCTAGAAAGAAATAATAGCAGGCGGGAAAAAAAAAAAAAGAGTGAATATTTCTAGGGGAAATTGAGCATTTTATGTTTTTCTTGGGGAAAAATGTTCCTCCAGAGAATGTCTCCCAGACCTGAGCCAGCATTACCAGCAGGAGATGGAAGAGAAAGCCTGAGAGGGAGAGATTTGCTTAGAGTAATACTGGGTGCCTGGCAAGGTTATGGAGGGCAATGAGACTGGGGAAGGGACTGGAGGGAAAGTCTGATGAGGAGAGGCTGAGGCAGCTGGGCTTGTTTAGCCTGGAGACTCAGGAGGGACCTTATCACACTCTGCAACTCCCTGAAGGGAAGCTGCAGTAAGGTGGGGGTCAGGCTCTTCTCCCAGGCAACCCCTGGATTTGACCCAACAAGCCAGCTGAGCTTCATGGATAGCAAGTGCCAAAGCAGAGGTGTCCGAGGATTAGGAGAGCTATGGGAGAGGATGAGGACCAAAGGGTCCTGAGCTCTTGCATTGTAACAGGATTGTTAGGGATTGTGTTGCCTTGGGACCAGCTCAGTCTGTTTGGCTTGGCCCATCTGTTTTGCCTTGTTCCCCTGGGAGAGAGCTGCCTGCCAGTGCTGGTTATCAGCACTGCTCCCAGCAGGTTTGCAAATTACCTGGATGGAAGATGTGAGTTAAATGTGGCACAGGGATATGTTCTGGGGACTTCTTTCAGGCTGTGGACAATACCATTCAGATTGCTCTGTGGTTTGCTGAAACCATACAGTTTGAGTGGCAGCCATGAAACAGGAATGTGCAGCTGAAAGAAAAAGCAGCTTGTTTGAGGCCAGAAGGAAAGCTGAGCTGTTGAGGAGCAGACAGCAGTAGGTCTGGTTGTAACAGACATCAGAAGGAAGCTCTTTACTGTGAGAGTGGTGAAATACTGGAACAGGTTGCCCAGGGATGTAGTTGAGGCCCCATCCCTGGAGACAATCAAGATCAGGCTTGATGTGACCGTGGGCAGTGTACTCTAGTTGGAGGTGTCCAACTGCAGGGGGGTTGGACAAGATGACCTTTGAGGGTCCCTTCCCTGTGACTCTGTGACAGTATATTCTGCCTTTTTTGTGGACAAACCACCTGTGTCAGGAGTGAGCCATCTGGTCTGCCCAGGTCCAAGCCATCCTGTCCCTTCTCTTCTCCTTGTGCCTGTCTGCATCTCACGGGGTTGTGATGCCTGTAAAGGTCTCTGCTGTTGTACAGCAACAACGAGAGAACATCCTCTGGAGATAAATTACCACTTTTTAGTGCAAGTTTTCAATAGTGTGCAGTACCACGACCAGGATGGCAAATTAAGCAATGGAAGAGGGGGGAGAAAAAAGGCCAAATAACTCCATAAATGGTCAGTTGGCTGTGCTGTGTATGGTGACATGCTGCTGCTTATGGAAAACCACTATTTTCAGGGATAATTACAATTTGTAACATCAGTGCACCAAAGGAAGCCAAACTGAAGCTGCAGAGGCAAACTTGTTTCAAGTGGTCCCTCGAACCTTGCATAATTATTAATAACTTTTCCATGGGGTTTTATTTTGGTTGTAAACAACGAAAAAAGGGTACTGACTTCTTTATTTTTTTTCCTCCATAGGCTTTCTTATCTTTCTAAAGTTAAGATAAACTTATAAGGTGAAAAACCTGTTTCTAGTGGCAAGCAGAGCTCCTCTGCATTGTGCTGTTTTACCCACAGCTTATTACGAAAGCAGCAGATACTCTAAATAAGCATCATGGTTCTGGAATTTGCTTTTTCCTGTTCTGAAAAAAGTTTGTGTTTTGGTTTGGTTTGTGGTTTTTCTTTTTCTTTTAAAGAGGCTTTAAGGAGCTGCCTTAGTTGGATACTTAGTTGGGTGTTTAGTTGGTCCAGCAGTCTTCCTGCTCCTACTTAGAATCATAGAATCCATCAGTCAGGGTTGGAAGGGACCACAAGGATCATCCAGTTCCAACCCCCCTGCCATGGGCAGGGACACCTCACACTAGATCAGCCTGGCCAGAGCCTCATCCAGCCTGGCCTTAAACACCTCCAGGGATGGAGCCTCAACCACCTCCCTGGACAACCCATTCCAGGATCTCACCACTCTCATGGTGAAGAGAGTGTCCAGCCTGTCCTCATGTCCAGCCTTAATCTCCCCACTTCCAGCTTTATTCCATTCCCCCTAGTCCTGTCACTACCTGGTAGCCTAACAAGTCCCTCCCCAGCTTTCTTGTAGCTCCCTTCAGATACTGGAAGGCCACAAGAAGGTCACCTTGGAGCCTTCTCATCTCCAGACTGAACAGCTCTAACTCTCTCAGTCTGTCCTCATAGGAGAGGTGCTCCAGCCCTCTGATCATCCTCCTGGCCCTTCTCTGGACACCTTCCAGCATGTCCATATCCCTCTTGTAATAGAGGCTCCAGAACTGGATGCAGTACTCCAGGTGTGGTCTCAGCAGAGTGGAGCAGAGGGGGAGAATCACCTCCCTGGCCCTGCTGGCCACACTTCTCTTGCTGCAGCCCAGGCTCTGGTTGGCTTTCTGGGCTGCAAGTGCACATTGACAGCTCATGTTGAGCTTCTCATCCACCAGCACCCCCAAGTCCCTCTCCTCAGGGCTGCTTTCCAGCCAGTCACTGCCCAGCCTGTATTTGTGCTTGGGATTGCCTCGACCCAGATGCAGGACCTTGCACTTGGTCTTGTTGAACTTTCGGATATCTACATCATCTTTGTGGCGGCACAGGATTCCTCCAAGAGAAAGATGGGAAGAAATTACCCTTGGAGCAGTGCTCCTGCTGCCTCAAGTCTCTGTAAAGCACTGCCAATTTAATAAGCAGTGTGGGCAAACAGGCATGTCCTTGGTGGAAATTCCCTCTTTCCAATGTAGCCATGTCAAACAATCTCATTTAAATTGGAGGATTCCAGAGCTGCCATTTTCCCTGGCTTTCCTGGGATACCTGCAGCTGCTTAGCTCAGATCTTTGCTACAATGTGCAAAAAAACCCAAAACCAAACAAAAAAACCAACCAACCAAACAAAAAACCCACAAAAAACCCCAATCAATTGCTGACAGAAAGATTTGTACAGAAATGTTCAGCAAATGCTTGCAGAAGGGGGAAGGCTTCAGATGTCTCCACAGTCCCTTGCTCCCTTTACAAGAAGGAATGCTTTGGTAGATAGCAGAGACATTGGCTTGTTAGCAGTGACCTGGGGGTTTTGGGTGAGCTTTCACCCTGCAGTTGTGCTGTCACCCCAGCCCTGACAAGCCACCTGCTTCATGCTCCCATGAGTAAGCTCTGTCCACAGCACTAGTCCCTAAACTTCTAAATACTGTGGCTCTGGGCAACCTGATCTAGTTGAGGATGTCCTTGCTGACTCCAGAGGGGATTGGACTGGATGACCTTTGGAGGTCCCTTCCAACCCAGACTGTTCTATGGATGACTTCTGTGTGGACAGCTTGGTGCTTCCCTCAAAGGCATTCGTTGTGGGCAGTTTTAAGGAGGTGAGATCAGCCCCCCAGGGTAATTCTGCCTGTCCTGTCACTAGTTCTTCACTGCCAGGTCACTCTTGCTGCACCACTTGTTGCCTCCTTGCACTGTACTTCCACCCTCATCTGCCTTTGCTAATGCATCCAGCTGCAAATTTAGTCACATTTGAGCACACATCAAAACCTCAACTGCTGCTGTGAAAACCTTTTTTGGTTTGACTGCCTTGTCATGCCAGAGGCAAAGCCTCTCTCATTCTGTATGCTCAAAGTGAAGAGTTTCAATACTGCTTGATGAGTTAGCCAAGATAATTGCAAGGAGCAGATGAACTGGTCCCTACTCTGCTTTAAGACAGCCCCACTCCCAATCTCTAGGGCCAAAGGGGTCAAGAAACCCCCAAGATGCACAACAGCCATGAAATTTCCTTTATTCCAGAACTGGCGAACACTTTTTATTCAGAAATACTGGTTATTGTTATTGTCACTGTGAATAGTATAGCAAGCTGTGAACAATGCTGTTCTAACAAGCCAGCCAAAGTTTTTTTTCTTTGCTATTCTGCCTGTGGAAATACTTGAAGAGCCATGTTGCAACTGCGCTTCATGCTGGGCAGTTTTGGCAGTGTCATCTTCTAAACATCTGTTATTCTAAATACAAAACCAAGCATATGTTAGTGTTTTTCTGAAGTTGAGTTGTTGTGGATAAGGAATCTTCAAGGAAGCAGAGTTCATAGAATCATAGAATCGAGAAGGTTGGAAGAGACCTCAAAGATCATCGAGTCCAACCTGTCACCCTACACCTCATGACTATCTAAACCATGGCACCAAGTGCCACGTCCAATCCCCTCTTGAACACCTCCAGGGATGGTGACTCCACCACCTCCCTGGGCAGCACATTCCAATGGCCAACCACTCTCTCTGTGAAGAACTTTCTCCTCACCTCCAGCCTAAACTTCCCCTGGTGCAGCTTGAGACTGTGTCCTCTTGTTCTGGTGCTGGTTGTCTGGGAGAAGAGACCAACCCCCTCCTGGCTACAACCTCCCTTCAGGTAGTTGTAGACAGCAATGAGGTCTCCCCTGAGCCTTCTCTTCTCCAGGCTAAACAGTCCCAGCTCCCTCAGCCTCTCCTCATAGGACTTGTGCTCAAGGCCTCTCCCCAGCCTCGTTGCCCTTCTCTGGACATGCTCCAGCATCTTTCCTAAACTGAGGGGCCCAGAACTGGACACAGTACTCAAGGTGTGGCCTAACCAGTGCTGTGTACAGGGGTACAATGACCTCCCTGCTCCTGCTGGCCACACTATGCCTGATGCAGGCCAGGATGCCATTGGCTCTCTTGGCCACCTGGGCACACTGCTGGCTCATGTTCAGCTGCTGTCAACCAGTACCCCCAGGTCCCTTTCTGCCTGGCTGCTCTCCAGCCACTCTGACCCCAGCCTGTAGCTCTGCATGGGGTTGTTGTGGCCAAAGTGCAGCACCTGGCACTTGGACTTGTTGAATGCCATCCTGTTGGACTCTGCCCATCTGTCCAGCCTGTCAAGGTCCCTCTGCAGAGCCCTTCTACCTTCTAAAAGATCAACACCTGCTCCCAGCTTGGTGTCATCTGCAAATTTACTGATGATTGATGCAATCCCCTCATCCAGATCATCAATAAAGATATTGAACAGGATGGGGCCCAGCACTGATCCCTGGGGGACACCACTAGTGACAGGCTGCCAGCTGGATGTGGCACCATTCACCACCACTCTCTGGGCTCGGCCCTCCAGCCAGTTCCTAACCCAGCACAGTGCTGCTGTCCAAGCCACAAGCTGCCAGCTTGGCCAGGAGTTTGCTGTGGGGGACAGTGTCAAAGGCCTTGCTGAAGTCCAGGTAGACTACATCCACAGCCTTTCCCACGTCCACCAGGCTGTCACCTGAGCATAGAAGGAGATCAGGTTGGTGAGGCAGGACCTGCCCTTCCTAAATCCATGTTGGCTGGGCCTGATTCCTTGGCCATCCTTCAGGTGCGCAGTGATTGCCCCCAAGACAATCTGCTCCATGATTTTCCCTGGCACTGAGGTCAGGCTGACAGGCCTGTAGTTCCCAGGTTCTTCTGTCCGTCCCTTCTTGTGGATGGGTGTCACATTGGCCAGTTTCCAGTCTTCTGGGACCTCTCCAGTGAGCCAGGACTAGTGGAAAATGATGGAGAGAGGCTTGGCCAGCTCATCTGCCAGCTCTTTCAGCACCCTAGGATGAATCCCATCAGGTCCCATGGACTTGTGAATATCCAAGTGACTCAACAAGTCTCGAACTAATTCCACATGGATTTTGGAGTTGGATTAAAAAGTTTTGGATGAAACAGGACCCAAGCCTTTCTCTATGTATAGAGAAGTTTCATTGTTTGGCTTTCTGTTGACCTTTGGTCAGCAAACAAAGAGCAAACCATTCTTTATTGCTGTCTGGCCTGCCCATCAAAACTTTTGCAAATGCTTGAGAAGGAGCTAGCCCCAGCATGGTTTGGGTTAGGATGTGCCATGGCTCTTTTAGGGATATGGCCTCCCCTGTTGGTTTTTGCCTTTTTCATCTCATACCTCCTGGCTAAATAATGCACTGTAGGATTCTGACCCTTTTTTTTGTTGTTATTCTTTCATGTTCTGGTAAACTTTCTTTCATTAACCTACTTTTGATACAGCTGCTTCTATGATTTGTTAGTGGAAAGAGATTTCTCTCACATTTAGGACACTAATTCCAAGCACATACTTGGAATGCTATATCTCTGAGGAGGAGAATTATTTCTGCAATGAGCTCCCAAATTTACCCTGGTGGAAGGAGAATGGATGAGAAATGCTGATGTGCAACAAATGTTAGGAGATCTCAGATATTATCCTTTTTTATGGCTTTATGCTATTTTGATGCCTGGTTTGGACAGAAAGAATCATAGAATTGTCAGGGTTGGAAGGGACCTCAAGGATCATCCAGTTCCAACCCCCCTGTCATGGGCAGGGACACCTCACACTAGAGCAAGTTGCTCACAGCTGCAAGAAGGTCTCCTCGGAGCCTTTTCCTCTCCAGACTGAACAGCCCCAACTCTCTCAGTCTGTCTTCATAGCAGTGGAGCTCCAGCCCTCTGATAGGCAATGGAAAATGGAAAATATCCAGAATGCATTTGTTTAGCAAGTTTGCAAAGGATGTGGTCTCAGTGGGATGAGCTTTTGGTAATTCATTTGGCCTTTCCAAATGCGTACGTTAAACAACTGGCCTTTCAAAACCAAAAGAGAATTTAGTAGGTTAAAGGTCGGGAGATAGAGAAATTTTTTGTTTGAAGAAGCAATTAAGCAAGCTTTTTTCTGGAATTAAGAGACAGTAATTTCTATCAGAGAGCAAGCAGTCATGTAGGGAAACAACACAGACATGAGCTGAGTGTGGTCGTGTGATTTTAACCAAAGCAAAGTACTTTTTAGAGAAAAAGCTTTGCTGAAACCACATGCTTAATGAAGGCATTAGTCAGCCTCTGGTCATCCATCATAAACTGAGATAATGCATTTGAGGTCTGTAAATTCATTCCTCTGACTGTCAAGTTAAGGATAATGTTCTAACCCCACACTTCTGTGCCAGTGTTTCCTAGCATCCATGGTTTAGCTGTACCATGTAGAGTCATCTCTAATTCCCACTGCCTGGCTGTGCTTTGGCCTCTTGTCCTTTCATCTACCTTTCAGACACTGCTCATCTAGCATGGTGTCAGAGCTGTTGCTTGAATCCTTCACCATAATGCCTTTAAGCACTGTGCTTTGCCTTTGGCAAGGGCCATGCTGAGAACATGATCTATGGTTATTCTGAAAATCCTCTGCCTTCTCCTCTCTTAGGCTGCAAGCCTTCACAGTCCTCTTTCCACCTCATTATGGAGTAGCTCTTATGACATTTTCCATTGTCTTGTACCAAGGGGTTGGAGCACCTCTGCTACTAGGACAGGCTGAGGGAGCTAAAGTTGTTCAGCCTGGAGAAGAGGAGGCTCTGGGGAGACCTAATAGCAGCCTGGCAGTAACTGGAAGGATGGAGAGAGACTGTTTGCAAAGGCCTGTGGTGACAGGACAAGGGGCAATGGCTTCAAACTAGAGCAGAGCAGATTTAGAACAAGTTAGGAACAAGTTCTTCACTATGAGGGTGGTGGAACACTGGAACAGGTTGCCCAGGACGGTGGTTGGGGCCCCTTCCCTGGAGATATTCAAGGTGAGGCTGGACAGGGCTCTGGGCAGCCTGATCTAGTTGGGGATGTCCCTGCTGACTGCAGAGGGGTTGGACTGGATGAACTTTGGAGGTCCTTTCCAACCCAGACCATTCTATGGTTCTGTGATTGTATTTTAGTGAACTGATGGGTGACTTTTCAGAATGAAGCCTCCGAAGGCAGGACACCAGGAAGCTGGCAAGGTTCCTTCTGCATTAGTAATCAGTGTTTATTTGATAGGAGAGTTGTATCAATTTGGAGTCTGAGCAGGGTTTGCACGACTCAGCTGCTGTGGCATATGGGTAGCCTGCCAAGCCCAGCGTGGTAGCATCATACATCTGGTCTGGGGTTGGTTGGCTGAGTGCTCAGCGTTTACAACTCAGCACTAGCTCCCTGCCTTTGCTACAGTGTTAATTGTTCCTTGGATGAGCACAGGGATTTCCCAGGAAATGCTAGAAACACTGGTGACACACGGACAGAAATGCTGACTGAAGCAGGTCTGCAGCTGTCAGTGGTGGCCACTTGTCCTTAATGTCCCCACAGGAAAGAGATCATTTTAAAGTCTTGCATATATGGTAGAAGCCTATCAAGCACTGCCCTCTTCTCCATGCCCAAGTTTTGTCTTTGTCCTTCTCTTAGCTTATTGGCTTATAACAGTGGGGAACTGCAGCCACAGCCAAGGGCAAGCAGGCATGGTCAGTTGTAAGGGATGGTTGTGGCTGAGCTGACCAGCAGGTGTGTGGCAGCTACAGAGGGAGCCTCTGTAGAGGGGAGTCTCTCCTGCCTTGTGCCCTAGGCTGACTTGGTTGCTTTGGTCCTGACATCACCTCAAGCAGTGGGAGAACTTTATTCATCAAACTATTAACATTGGCCACAAATAGGGACTTAGCGTTTCCTGTGTCCACCCCTATGGGTGGGCACCCAGGACACCAGAGGTGTATCTCATGCGGCAGTGGCAGGGGGCACCCAGCCTAAACTGCCACACTAACACATTGGAACAGATGTATTTAGAAATCTTTTCTGTAGTGATCTTTTAATTAATCTGCAAATTCCTTACCTTAACCCATTACCTGCTTTTATTTTTTGTAGATGAACATCCCAGCCACATTTGTGTGCATTCCTACTTATACCTTGGACTAGTGCTGCTTTCAGTTCTGTCACTGCCATCTGCTAATGCAGAGAGCAACAAACATGGGTTTTAATCTAGGTAATAACCTAGTCTTGTGTTAGCTGGTGCTACGTGGGGGAGGAGAGGGAGGAAGATGGGATGGGGAGGGGTGGGGAAAATATGTGGAATGGTAATGTTTGACCTTTGGCACATTCATTTTCCTTTTAATTGAGTAGTTGATTTATTGAACTTCCTTTCTTCTTTGTGGCTGTGTAGAATTCCCATTCTGTGACCCCAGTGGCAGCACCCAGCCTTCAGCTGCAGCTGTGATACCAAGGGCCACATATGCTGCTCCAGCAGCAGGGTTTATTCCCGGTGTGATGTGGGATGCAGTGATTCATCAGGAAAATCAGAGCAGCTGCATCAACTCTGCAGCATGGCAAGGCTGGCAATGCAAGGAATCCCTTGGGTTTCACAGCCTCACCTGGCAGTGTCAGCAGTGGTGAAGCAAGCAGCGAGGATTTCGAAGGGCTGGAGCCAGAGTGATGCTTTACTTCTGCCTTCTCACTTGGTTGCAGTTTAAGGAGGCACAGGGACACCAATCCCCCACCCATCTGTTTGCTGGCAGGTGTGGCCATAGGGTGTGCTGCGTTGTGCAGAGCAGCCTCCCATCCCTGGTCACTGAGCACTTGTCCACTTTGGTTGGATGCAGACAACGTCCAGTCCCTGCAGGAAGCACCTACACCTCTTTGGGAATTGGGCTTTGCACCTGGTAGAGACTGAGCAGTGAGTGCGCAGTGCAGACATCCAGCACCAGGCAGGGAGAACCTTCCCACCTGTGAGGTGCAGGGACCTGCCTGGGTGTTACAGGAGACTGCCAGCTCTGTGTGCTGCCTGCAGCTATGATGATTTGAGGCTGCTGGGCTTAAAACAAATGGAACTGCAAGTTTTACTCATTTCCCTGGGGTTTTGCTAGTGGATCTGGTCTGAGTACATGTTTTTTTTCTTTCTCTCAGTTTCTGGAGTGCTAAAATCCGTTTGTTCCTCTGGGTAGAGACTGCAGGCAGTTGTTAAAAGCTTGCAATGAATTTTTAGATTATTAATGGGAAGATACAAAGGCAGCAGAAAATATTTTGGCAATTGTTTCACTGTGGGAGCAGGAGGATGAGGTCATCAGGTCTGCATGCACATGGGAGTGCACTGTCTGAATCAGGCACAGGCTCCAGCTACCCCAGCTTATCCTCACACTGGCCCCCCCAACTTGCCAAGGAAAAAACCTGCAGTGAGCCAATCTGATGTCACCTTCCCCCCTGGTCAGGCAGAAGAGAAACCTTTGGGTCAGGGAGCTGTTGCATGGCGTCTGTAAGGCAGACTGAGAAGGGTAACCTGGGGAGCTGACATTTGAAAAGGAGGTTCCATAAGGGGTTTTGCTTGCAAGGTAAAGTTGTAACCAACACATGCAGCAACTCGTTCTGGACCCCCTACCAAGAGTGCAGTCACAGGGAACTTCCCTGGGGTTTGCCACACAGGACAGAGTCCTGTCTGCTGTGGGTGCCCATCTCAGGTCTGTAATAAGAAACTTCCCCAGACTGCACTGCTGATGCAGTAGCAGCTTTCAAGCAGTTTGCCTTCCAGCATCTCAAAGTGAGTAAGGAACACACCCAGAAAGACAGCGACAGCTGCTGCAGCACTGGCACCTGGGGACAACCTCCTGCTGACATTTTTGCAAAGCATGAATAGGAAATTTGACCTTCTTCCCCTGCACACATTTCTCATGGTCTGTGTGATCTCTGCTTCCTGTGACTCAGATAGGACTGTGGTACACTTATGTTTAACATTGATTTTGCTTTTCTTGCCTGTTGGACTTACTGTAAGCCAGACTTCATTGGCACAGATGAACAAAGCTTCTTGCTGTTCAGTGGTATCCATTTGATGTCAAGTAGCTGAGGATCCAGCCCCTCACTCCCTTGTGTTTGGATTGGTTTGGTCTTGTGTAGGGGCATTGCAAGTTATCCATAATCTGGGTATATAGTTGGCACTTCCTAAACTGGGCAGGGCCAGGCTTGCCCTGGAGGAAGGTGGTCAACAAAAGAAGGCCCAGAGTTGCAGGGACTCTGCTAAGCAGAGAGATGGTAAGGGGAAAAAACAGAGAGCCTGCTTAGAGTGGAAAGAGGCAGAAGTTGCTTAGCTGGTATGTAATAGAGAAGATTTTTTTTCATCTCCCCCCTACCCTTTCTTTGCTTATTTTCAAGATGAAGGGAAGCCAAACCTGTGGGAGCCAGGAGATGAGGGCACAAGGGCTCAGATGGGCCAGAGAAGGGTCTATAGACATAAATATACCTGTTGGTTTCGAGGGAAGGCAAGGGAGTAAGGAGGACCAACACTGCTGCAGAGGGGAAAACAGAGCCCAGAGCAGATCTGAAAACTGCTGCTTAAAACTGCTTTGTTTCTTTTAAGTTACATGTCTCACCTCATTTGGGGCTGCCAAATCTCTGCTGTCCAAATGTTAGAATCTGCCTATGGTTTGGAAAGAGGGAGCAGGAAAGAGGGTGGTAGTGAGAAACAAAATATAGTAGGAGAAAAGCCAAGGAGAGTGCAGTTCAATTCCACTGCGTTTCTGGGAAGCTGCTTTGGTCTCTGAGCAGCACAGAGCTTTCTGTTGTGTTTTGCACTGCTGGTAAAAAAAAAAAAAAAAAAAAAAAAAAAGCAGGTAGCAAACAACTGCAAGCAGCCCAATAGGAGGAATATGAATTTTTTGCCACATGCTTCGTCTTTACAGTCCAGTCACTGATGGCACTTTGCCCCTTCCCAGGAGCAGAAGAATTTTTTGGTGGTGATGAACATGGGGCAAGAGGAAGTTCAATCAGGCTAGGAAAAGGGTTCCAGCCCCAGCACACTGAGGCTTGTGTGATATGCATGTGTCTAATCCCTCAACTGTGAAAAGAGAAGAACCTGCTCTTAGTTCCTTCCTGTGGTGCTGCACCTGCCTGATGTTCTAGTTGTTAGTGCCTCAGTGAAGTCCTGCAGGAGCTGTAATGTGTGTGGCAAACCTTCACTGAAGTGTTTGTGCTGCTGAGCAGCAGAATTTCTCCTCTGTCCTTGTCACCCTGCTGAGGGTGAAAGGAGCACAGGGATTCTCTCTTGCTGATGCTGACATGGCTTAGTGGTATTAAAATTCAGATGGGAGGAATTAGCAGTAAACAGGAGCAGGAATTCCTGTGGGGAAGGTGTAGTGCAGGGAACACTTGGTAAAATTCTCTGCTTGTGTTAAGCCGAACACAAGAGTAAGGCATTAGGCTGATGACTTTTCTGCATATTTCTTATTGCATTGGTCCAGAACACACCAAAGAGAACAGTTAAGTCTGTGCTTAACTACAAATGTGCAAGAGCTCCTTTTGTATTTAGTGAGTGTTTAGGGCTGTGTCCAACTCCTAGCTGGTTGTCCCTGGGTCTGTGCCACTACCTAACCTGGATGGCAGTGACAAAGGAAGGGCTTTTTAGGAGTGATCTGACGATGGGTGCTTGAAATGGAGCTCATTTCCAAACAGTGCTGAGTGGTGGCCACCTCAGGTTTTGAATTAACTTGGAGGTGAGTTCCAGATTGCTCCCGAAGTCTGCTGTCTTCACTAGGATCAAAGGAAACTGCAGGACATGTGGTACAGGATGTGCTCATCTTGGAAAAGTAAACCTAACAGCCTAGAAATATGTCTGAAACTAATTCCACTTTGTAAATGTTTGTTAAGGGGGGAGCCTACAGAAGGGATTGAGATGAAGCTCTGAAGTCAAACACTGCAAAAATGTCCAAGTCAGAGCATTGTGTGTTCTAAGATCAATGCTAATAGCCCATGCCCTACCATCTTCATGAATAAGGAACTGCTGGCAAAACCTGCAGGTAGCTTTCTAAATGTGTATAATTTGGGGGAGGAAGGAAACCAAACCAAGCCAAACCAAACAACCCCAAACAAACAAAAAAAGCCCTCCAGCAAAACCCACAACCCCCCAGAGCTCCACTTAGCCTGCAGAATCCTGAATCCAGCTGCAAGGCTCAGTCATATGAAGCTGGGCTTTCTGTTCAGCTCAGTGCTTTTCCTCCCTGGCTACTTTAGCCCAAGGTGGGAGCCATGTGTGCAAGCATTCTGGCAAAGTCAGTGGTGCTGGTCCCAAACTCTGGGAGGAAATGAGGAGTGCTGCTCAGGAGGGTAGTTCATGGCTTGTTTATGAGTCGTGCTGGCTCTTGATCTACCTGGCCTAATGCTGTGTGAACAAACCATGGTCAGGAGATGGCCCTGCTTAGTTCTCAGAGTCTGTTAGAGAGCTGTGAGGCTGTGTGGTGCCTTGGCCAGAGCTCTCACATCCTGTGGTGTAGAAACAATAAGCAGAGTTGAAGCTGGGATCATCGTCCAAGGGTGAAGGGGTGGCATACACTGCCCTGCCATGCCCTGGGCCAGGGAGAAAGCTTCTTTGGGGATACCTGAGACAAGGGAGTATGAGGCCCTGGTGGTCTGAGCTCTGCTGCTCTCTTTGCTTTACAGGCAGGTGGGACTGGAGAGATTGATGTGACACTCTTGTAGTGGTGACATTTAAGTGTGTGCTCAGTGCTGAATGACAGCAGGGATGTTGCTGGGCTGACACATGTTGCCAAGAACACACTCCCATTTCTGCCTGCATGCCCACACCAGGGAGGAAGAAAAGGTACTGCAGGCTTGCATTATCCCAGCAAAACCCAGTTTTAGACCCTGTGCCTATTTAATCCCTTTTATCTCTCTGGATAGATGTGGTCTTGTGGGAGTAGGATTTGCTGAATGAAGAATGCTGCCCAAGAGGAGGCTGTAGAGAGGTGGTTGTTGGTCTCTTCTCACAGGTCACAACTGATAGGACAAGAGGAAATGACACCAAGCTACACCAGGGGAGGTTTATGTTAGATATTTGGAAAAGCCTCTCTATGAAAAACATTATCAAAGACTGGAACAAGCTGCCCAGGGAAGTGGTTGGATTGCCATCTGTGGATGTATTTAAAAGATATGGTGCTCAAGCATGTGGTACAGTAGTGGCCCTGAGAGAGTCAGATAATGGTTGGACTTGCTGATCTTAAAGGTCTTTCCCAGCCATTGTGATTCTCTGATTCTGTGTTGGGCAGCAGTGGTTGCTGAAGGATGTGAAGGACCTTGTGCAAACCTTGTCCATACCCTAGTGCAGAGCCTGAAAGACTCCCATCCTCCTGCCTTGGCCCCTGACACAGGCTTACACTGAACAGTGTGGTCGTGCTGCAGGCACAGGGCGGGGATGGATGTCAAGGTGCAGCTGTCAGATGTAGCCAAGAGAGCACAGCACAACTTGCATCTTAGCAGTGCTGCAGTGGCTGAGCCTGGAGAGAGGCAGCACTGAAGGAAGTCATCACCTGCTGCATCTCCAGGGCTGGGCTGAGAATGACCAGGCTGAGTGAATTATCACTGCTTCCTCCTTTCAGGGAAGTGGAGAGGCACTAAGGTCCTGGCTGTACTAATCAGTGCTAACAGGAGGCAGGCAATGGGCCCTGCAAAGAGGAGACTGCCTGCTGAAAACAAGGGCTGCAACCCTAACAGCTCTGTCTGTGGCTGCAGTGGGGCTGTTGGAGAGGAACCTACTGGAGTCATTTGGCTGAGAGTACAACTGGTGAGCCTGGGGAGGTCACAGCAGCGAGGGCATTGGAACTAATGACAGAGTTTCCTAGAGGAGAAAGTCATGCAAGTGCCTTGAGTGTGTTAATGAAAAGCCTGAGCATGTCTGCTCCATGGACTGAAGAGGAACAGCACCTTTCTCTTTGCCAGGCTCATGTGTCTGAGGCATGAGGTGGATGACTGGAAAAGGGGAAACATTACTCCCATTTTCAAAAAGGGGAAGAAGGAAGAACCAGGGAACTCCAGGCCAGTCAGTCTCACCTCTGTGCCTGGTAAGATCATGGAGCAGATTCTCCTGGAGGCACTACTGAGACAGAAGAATAGTGAAGAGGTGATTGGGTACAGTCAGCATGGGTTTACCAAGGGCAAATCCTGCCTGACAGACCTGGTGGCCTTCTATGAACAGGTGACAACATTAATAGATGAGGGGAGAGCAACTGATGGCATTGACCTGGACCTGAGCAAAGCCTTCCACACTGTCCCACACCACATCCTGGTCTCCAAACTGGTGACACATGGGTTTGATGGGTGGACCACGAGATGGATAAAGAACTGGCTTGATGGCCACACCCAAAGAGTGGCTGTCAATGGGTCCATGTCCCAGTGGAGGCCAGGGACAAGCAGAGTCCCTCAGGGATCAGTCCTGGGACCAGTCTTGTTCAACATCTTTGTTAGTGCCATGGACAGTGGCACTGAGTGCACCCTCAGCAAGTCTGCTGATGACACCAAGCTGTGTGGTGCAGCAGACAGGCTGGAGGGAAGGGATCCATCCAGAGGGACCTGGACAGGCTGGAGAGGTGGACACAAGCCAACTTCATGAGGTTCAACAAGACCAAGTGCAGGGTCCTGCATCTGGGTGGAGGCAATGCCAAGCACAAATACAGGCTGGGCAGTGAGTGGCTAGAAAGCAGCCCTGAGGAGAGGGACTTGGGGGTGCTGGTGGACGAGGAGCTCAACATGAGCCAGCAGTGAGCACTTGCAGCCCAGAAAGCCAACCAGAGCCTGGGCTGCAGCAAGAGAAGTGTGGCCAGCAGGTCAAGGGAGGTGATTCTCCCCCTCTACTCCGCTCAGGTGAGACCCCACCTGGAGTACTGTGTCCAGTTCTGGAGCCCCTATTACAAGAGGGATCTGGACATGCTGGAAGGTGTCCAGAGAAGGGCCACCAGGATGATCAGAGGGCTGGAGCACCTCTCCTATGAGGACAGACTGAAAGAGTTAGAGCTGTTCAGTCTGGAGAAGAGAAGGCTCTGAAGAGACCTTCTTGTGGCCTTCCAGTATCTGAAGGGAGCTACAAGAAAGCTGGGGAGGGACTTTTTAGGCTATCAGGTAGTGACAGGACTGGGGGGAATGGAATAAAGCTGGAAGTGGGGAGATTCAGGCTGGAAGTGAGGAAGAAGTTCTTCCCCATGAGAGTGGTGAGAGCCTGGAATGGGTTGTCCAGGGAGGTGGTTGGGACCCCATCCCTGGAGGTGTTTAAGGCCAGGCTGATCTAGTGTGAGGTGTCCCTGCCCATGGCAGGGGGATTGGAACTGGATGATCCTTGTGGTCCCTTCCAACCCTGACTGATTCTATGATATGTTCTACACTGAGAGCAGTCACACAGCTCTTGGATGCTTCTGCTGGTAAAAGCAAAAGATACAGCAGGTTTGTAGCACAAAGCTGAATGTAGTAGTCAGGTTTTATTTTATTCTATTTTTTAAAATCTATTCTGAAGCTTTACCAAGCAAACTAAAAATCTCCAAAGTCCCTAATCCTCAATGGCAAAGACAAGTGCTGCTTACTTAAGGACACCAGCAGCCCTGAGGGGTTTGTTTCTGAAATGACCTATGGTATGCTAGCAGGTAGTGACGTTTTAGAAAGCCAAGTCAGTAAGAACTGTGATTTCAGGCTCACTTAACAACCTAGACCTTAGAGGCAGCCTGGGGAGCTTCCTGCACTGTGAGACACAGTTGTGTTTGGATTGCCACACTCAGCTCTACTGATATGTGAGGGGATGTGAGTTGAGTTTCTCAGCCAATGAGAAACAGGAGTTCAGTCATGACCTTGTCCTTTATCTCAGTAAGTCCAATGTGGTCGTGTTCTAAAGTGACATTTCCTCCTGACATACAGCTTGTTTGCATCTGCTACCCTCCAACTGTCCATGCACAGCAGTGGGAATGTGCTCCTCTGTTCTCTCCAGACGTCTGGAAACATCAGGGGTTTGACCTCCTGAAATCAAATGTGAGGCACGAGAGGCTCCCTTGCTCGGAAGGTTACCAGACAACATTTCGTGCTTGTTTTTTGTCTAGTCATACTTGCTCAGGCTCTCTTTCCCTGAGCCAGGCACAGTGTCTGGGAAGAGTGGCTGCAGTCATGCCTCATATCTCCTCTCCTCTGGGGTTAGGAGTTCCTAGGGCTTTGTCTCACAAACATTTCCAGCAAAACTGAGCCCTGATTCAGCTGAGACAGAGATGGGATTATAAATCTATGCTGCCCTTCCTGCTGCCTCGTGGGAAGCAGGTTCCCAAGCAGGCAAACTGGGTGTGGGCTCCGTTCTCAATCCCTTCATGTCTGAGTAAAGTGGAGTGCCTTTGGGGTCACAGGCACCTCTTCAGCCCTTGTGGAAGCTGCCTGCTCTCGTCTGAAGCCATTCGTGCTGGGCAACAGTACCAGGGCTGTGCTCTAGAGGCAGGACGTCTGGAGAGTGAGGAGCTCTGTACCAAGCAGTTACAGCCTGAGATGATTCACCAGGGATGGTTTTGTTTTCCCTGTGGCTGCCTGGTGCATCAACCATGAAAAGCTTTGCAGATCACTCAGGGCATCCACAGAACACCTGAGAGGTTATGCTAGATGAAGTCTCCAGGTGGATGCTCTTGTTAGACAGCCTGCAAGGCTGTGCCCTCTCTTTTCTGCCTGAATCTTTCTTGCTCGTGTTGGGAGCTCTGGCTGCATTGCTCCTTCCTCATGCTGCATGCCAGAGTTTCTCTCTGCGTGATTCATCCTTCCAGGACAGTACAAGCAAGTTTTCAGTTATCTGGGCCATAAGCAGAATGGTTTCCTTCTGTTGGCTGGGTGGGGCTTAACCCATTTACGTGCTGAGTGAATCCTTTGACCTCAAATTGATCAGGCCGGTCTCCGTTTGCATCGGTGACTGCCTCGGTGCTGGCCCCTCCTGGTAGTGTCTGCGCGATTCCTGCTCTGCTAACTGGAAGTTATAACGGAGTAGGGAAGATCAGGTTGCTGCTACAGGCTCTTGGCATGTGCCCAAGCCAGCTCCCTGGTTGGTCTCCTCCTCTTCAAGGGAAATGTCAAAAGAAGCTGTTCCCTACGTCCACGAGGGAACACAGCTCAGTCTTCAGCCTCTCCACCCTGGTGGGTTTGACCTTGCCTGGGTTGACTATGCTACTGTGATGGGCTTAGCACATTGGTTTGGCATCTCATGCTGCTTGTTTGTTTGTTCTGATGATCTCACTAAGTGCTCCCAGTCAAAGTGTAGGCTGATTTCTGTTCTTCTCCAACCTCTGTCCACCTACTCTCATTGGCATCTCCCCTTTCTTAAGTTTCCCATGAGAAACTATATTGCTGTGTGTTAGGATCTATGTTCTTCTTTGGTCTCTTTTTGTCCAAGAATTTTCCTCTGTGCAAGTCTCTGTCCACAGTCCTTTCCTTCTCTGTAGTCCTAAAGCTGTTCTGACCCAGGCTTAAGAGAATTATATCAGCAGCTTTCTGCCTCCTTCAGCAATTAGGAGGAAAGTTGGTGGTTTGTTTTCTGTAGGGCTCAAATAGAAATGCAATTTTCTTTTGTTTTGCTCTCAGGTCTTTTAGGTTGTACCCCATTCCCCCTGGTTTTTAGGGTGTTGCTGTATCACAAGAGTATCTCTGATTCTAGCAGCTGGGACCTAAAATCTGAATTTATTTCAGACATAGTAAAATTTGTGATCAGCTCCATGGAGTTGGTGCCACAGATTTTTCACTACCTGTTCAGCAAAAACAGGTATTAGAAATAAGTTTTGCAATCTTGCACCAGCTTCTGCCTCAGTTAATGCACTAACTTTGTTCAGCTTCTGCTCAAATTCCCTGCCTAACCTCACCAGATGTCTTCCCAGGTTTTGTTCATCCTCTTCCCAGCTTTTGTGTTACCCATGGCAGGTGCTGGGTGTCTAAGCTCCTGTCCTCTCCTTCAGCCCTTTTCTCCTCAAGTGTTGCAGATGTTTAGGTAATGTTTCCTGGCTGCTCTAATGATAATCTTTTTTGATGACTTGCTTTCTGGGTGCTAACTCTACCTGGTTTTGCTAACTGTCTGTGTCAAAGGCAGTAGTAGAAACAGACTGTTGGGTTCATTCTGCTTGTCTATAGAGCACATGCTGATGATGTCCATTTCTACCACAAGTCTGGTCAGTTAAACCCAGCTCATGCTTTTGCTGCCTGAAATTTACTGCTGCTCATCTTGCCAGGGACAGAAGCCTTGTTAAGACCATGTGTCCTTGATTCTTTAGGGCTGCTACTCTGTCATGAGGATTTGAGGTTATTTTGTTGAGCAAGACAGTTTCTTTAGGAGTATCCTTGGTCTGTCCTGCATATGGGTTACAGGCTGCCTCCAAAATAGAGTTGAAGCCCACCAGCCAAGCCAGCTTTGGCAGAAGGAGCACTGCTGAGTTGTACAACCTGGTCTTCACCTCTGTGGTCTTATTGCAGCCTTATTCTCATGCCAACATTTAGGCTGTTATGCAGGTTGGTGCTTTTCATCTGCTTCCTTAGAACCTGAAAATACTGCACTGCAGTTAATCTCTACACAGAACAGAGTAATATCTGTTTGTTTTGGGGTTTTCTTTTGTAACACAGGAGTGGGCAGAGGCACAGTGACTCATTCTGACTCAAGTGAGGTTTTTCAGAAAGGGTAAGGCAGAATGAGGGCTGAAACCCTCTCATGGGTTTGTGTGGAAGATGAAAGGACTTGCACTGACATGTTTTGAGAATTCTGTGTGAGCCTCAGCATCCCAAGACATCAAGGGTAGCCTCGAGCTCCCTTCTCAGGCAGGCATTGTCTCCTCCCAGCCTGATGCTCTGGAGCAAGTAGGTACAGAGAGCCATGCCACCTTGCGCTCCCACGGCAGGTGCAGGAGCACCTGTGACTGGTGTGCCTGCAGGAGCTGTGTCCTAGCTGGATACTTCTGCCTTGGGTTGGAAGTCACTTCTTGTATGTAAGAAGGTGTTTCATTTTTCCCTACCCCTCTTGTACCCTTGTTGAGTTGTTGTCCTTGCCAATATGACCTAGGACTTTGCCACCCATGGTCTTCTGGGTTTAGGAGCGTGGCAGTGCTGGGGCACATCTCACATCACAGCATGTTACTTAGCTCCTGTGTTCATCCCCAGCTCCTGGAGCACCACTGTTTCCAAAGGCCTGTGGCGATAGGATGAGGGACAATGGTCTGCAATGAGAGAAGAGCAGATTTAGATTGGATGCTAGGATCAAGTTCTGCACCATGAGGATGGTAGAACACTGCAATAGGTTGCCCCGGGGAGGTAACTGAGGCCCCACCCCTGGAGAAGATGCTCAAGGTCAGGCTCAACAAGGCTCTGAGGAACCTGATCTAGTGGAGGATGTCCCTGCTGACTGCAGGGGGATTGGACTGGATGACCTTTGGAGGTCCCTTCCAACTCAGAGCATGCTGTGATTCTAAGGCACAGTAGTTGTTATCCACACTTCTCATTTGTTGACATTTCCTCCAAGTTTCTATTGCTAGGACAGAGATCCCCACTCTAAACTGCTGCTTGAGATTGAATAGTTTTGCAAAACTCATACCCTGAGAAATATTTTGGCTTCATTCACAGAAAATCAGCTTTTTGTTGCTCCACCTTCGTATGGCTGTTCAGCTCCTGGTGTCTGCATTAACTTCTCTGCAGGCAGCTGTGTTCACACCACACACAGCAGAATGAGCTTCTCAAGAGCTACTCCTCTGTTTTATTCTGGTCACTTGTGCTTGCTCTTCCATCTCCCCTTGTTGCCTCTCTTTCAGACATACGTACTTCTGGACACCCAACAGTCCATGCTCTCCTCCCAGATAAACTATCAGATGATGTCGTCTCCAGCAGGAACAATGAGAATTAGTGTCAAGGTATCAGCCCAGGCTCTCCAAAACCACAAAGGTGTTTTCTAATTAAAGTAATTGTTTTCAGGAGAACATGTTTGCATGTGTGTAGTGAGAAACCACCTGCCTTCCCTGGGAGGTGGATGGTTTTTCTTGCCCTGATGGATTGACAAGGAAGTAAAAAGTCAAGCTGGGTGAAGAACTGTGCTTAATAAGGGAAAGAGTAAATGTGTTTACCAGTATCAAACTGTACCATGTGGAGGGAGAGGGCTCTTCCGGGAGCTCTTTAATCACACAGTGTCCAAGAAAATCCTGTCTGGCCCCTGGCTCTACCTGAGAGCAGATGAGGAGGAATGCTTTCAGAAGAAAGCAGCATATGTACTTGTGATGGGTTGAAATTATCCCCAGAATAAAATTGCCAGACCAGCTCAGTTGGAAGCAAATGAAGCTCTGTTTACAAGCAGACTACAACCTAGAAATATGAAAGGCAATGAATGTGTACAAAATATCCAATATAGACATGGATTTACAATTTATAAACAAAACAAGGACCCCCCTGGACAAACCAGGGGGTTAACAACAGCTTCCCCCTCTCTCCTCTTCGCAGACAAGGAAAAGAGGAAGAGGAGAAAAGCAGAGAGTACCTTGTTAGTAGTTAGCCACAACAAAGAAACACAGCCAAGGTCAGCAACAGCCAAGCCAAAGCCACCAGCTGGTATCTGCTAGAGTGAAGAACTGAGAAAGAGAGAAAAGAGTTTATACAACTGCCTTTATGTCAGTTGTCAGACCAAGGGGATTATTTAGACCTTAGCATTATTTTCCTTTTGCATTCAATGGTAATTTATTTACATTCTACCACTTTCTATTCAATCTGTGGAAAACTTCCTAGGCACAGCCTAAAACTGCCACAGTACTGTTTTGCTTTCAGCAGTCTTTGATTTCCTGTCCCTTCAGCACTGTTTATTGCTCACAGATTTTAGGAGACTGCATTATGTTGTTCAATACTTTTTCAAACCTGCTTTTATTTTTGGCCTTTGCAGTTTTCCTTGGGATCTTCCCCTGTCTGTGCAGTAGTATGCAGCAAGGCAAAACATTCATTTTTGTTTCTTATCAATCTGCTGCCTGAAAATGTCCTTGGCTGCCTTGTGCAATCCTCTTCTACGTATCCTCTTATGACTTACAGCTGCGTGTTTGCCTGCTGCCTGCTCCTCCTCTAGTGAGGTTTGCCAAACTGAAAAATCTTCTTTGCCTGATCTCTACTCAGCTTCCAAGCCTGTGCTTTTTTGCTTTGCCTCTCTCTTTGCCTTTCTAATTCTAGCACATCTTCCACAAAAAAATACTTCCTAATGCTTTGTCACACCTCAGGAGTGCTCAGTTTGTGTCTGCAGGGCATTCTGCACAAGGACATTGGGTTCTGCTTCCCAAAGTACAATAGCTATGAGCAGGTGTTTGGAGCAGCAGGTTGTATCTTTTCTTTCAGCCTGCTGGTTTTCTGTTCACTTACCTTGGACCACAAGAGCCCTCTGTGACTCTCCACAGTCACCTTCAGATTTCACTGCTGTGAATATTTGAGCCAACTTTATCATCGCACCCTTTGCCCTGAGCGTCATTTATCTGTAATGTGAGGAGCACACATGTCACCCGTTGAAGTTAGAACAACAATATCTTGAAACTTTTTGGAATGATGTGGGGAAAGACAGACATTTTTGATCTTCACCCCACGATGTCTTGTTTTGTTGCCAGTGTCCTCCTGGAACCATCCACAATGAAATCCCAAACTGGGTATTCGGTATGGGTAGGTGTACCTCAAGCATTCACAAACACCTCTGCTTATTTGTCAGCTATATAGAGACTCTTACTCCTGAGTCACATACAAGTTCCCACTGTTAGTAGGAGACTTTCCCCTGGTCTTCTGTCTTTTGCAGGCAAGTGATATGAAATGGGAACACTTTCCACTGAAATGCTGTTGTCAGTTACTTGTCAGTCTGTCAGACTTACTGACACTTGGCTGCAGCTGCTGGGTTCACCTCCCGTGTGGAGCTGCAGGAAGCTTTCCCTGCTGATCAGGGCATTCCCACAACAGCTCCTGCACTGATCAGGGCTTTCTCCTCGCCCCTGGAGTTGCCTATCCAAGTTTGGCAGGGAAGCCTTGGAGTTTTCAGGAATACGGTTTTGCAATGAAGGCATAAACAAATCCAGAGCCAAGTTGTGTATGGGGATCTGTCTTCCTAGCAGGAGCCTGCTTATGTCTGGCAGCCAAGCCAAGCTGTGACTGTCTGTCTGAAAGGTGTCTGTCTCCATGTCTGGGGTGTGGTCATTTCTTCTCTGCATCCAAGCCAGTTTACTGTTTACAGAGCCAGGGAGCAATGAGTCACCTTGAACTGCTATCAGAGTGTTTTTCTAAGCCCAAAAGGGAAAACCATAGAGAGGCAAGTAGGGGGAAAATGCACAGCACAGGGGCAGTGTAGTAGTGTGGAAATGTTGATGTGCCTGGGGGCCTAGGAGAGGGAGCTGCCACTAGCAGTAAGGTTGTCTAGGAGCAAGGGTGGTGTGGGGAGCCGAGCAGGAGCAAGGCAAAAGTCAGGAGGAAGCAGCCTGGGAGGTGGAGTGGTGAAGCACTGTGCACCCTTTGGGCTACACAGGCAGGGTAATGACAGAGTTTTCTTTGTGACTTTCCTCTGCCTGTGGCTGCCTTCTGAGCAGCTGTTTATCTGAACTCCCCAAGGCAATGAACTGCATTTTTCTGAGTGAAGTTAGCAACTCAGGACTCAGAAACTTAGGAAGCATAAAGTAATTCCTTCTGGTGGTTCTTGTTTGTATTTGCCAACAACGTATTTCCTTTGCATCTGCCTAAAGTGGACCCTCCAGACAGGAATGAGTCTGGATGTTTAGTCTATCTTTTTTAACTGAAGATCAAAGATGTTTAATTTTAGAGTAAGTGGTGCTTCACTCTAAGATCTGGAGCCTGAGCTCCTCCACAGCTCATGTTAGCCCTAGAAATAAAGACTCTGCCCTAGGAACTCAGCTTGACAACTTTTTTTGTTTCTGAAATGGAGTAGGAACACGTAGGAACTCTCTTGTTCTTCCAGGGGGTCTTAAATGTAGGCTTCCATAGATCAAATGAGCTGAGTCTGTACCATGTAAAGAAGAGAAGACTGAGTAGGGTCACAACAGTGATCAAACAAGCACGAGCAAAGGTGCACGTGTAGAAAAGAAGGTGAACTCTTCTCCAGATCTGTGGTGGGTAGGGCAAAAAGCCCTTTAGCTGTTGAAGTGGAAGAAAATTCCAACTGGATCCCGGAGATCCTTTGTCATGTTAAGGATGATGAGGCACTCTCATCAATCGTTTATGGCAGCTGGCCAGAGCTTTCCCAGACAAGGCAACAGGTGCTGGAAGTGAGTTAAGCAGGTTCCAGGAGGTGCCCAGATAAACCCCCAGGAGAGGCAGGCTGTTGAAACACCTGCAGCTCATACACACAGGGCAGGTGTTCTCCTTAACACAGAATGTCCATGGAAATTGTAGGATCATGGAATGCTATCAATGCATCAAGTGCAGTGCAGTCCCTTCCCTTTCATTCTGCCAAACCCAGAGTGCTGTTTCTGCACTGACTTCACTTCAGGAGGGATTTCTACGCTGCTTGGCTTATTTCAGGCAAGGTTTTCTTTGTTACTGTATTCTCCATGCCTGTGTGATGCTGTTCCCCTGCTGTTTCAGCTTTCCTTGGTGTTTAATCACAGCAAACGGACACTGTACCAGCAGAGCCCATCCCCTGCAGTCCGTGTCCGCGCTCCCATCCTGCTGGACAGCTTCCAGAGAAACCAAGCAGGGAAGCAGCCCAGGAGACAGCAGTAAAAGATCCTGGTATGAATGAGGGGGTGTCAGAATAACTAGCCTGACCTCTGATAGTCTGCCTTGCTTTTCTTCTTCCGTCACAGGCAAACGTTTCGTCGCGTGGGAAACATGACAGTGCAAAGAGAAAGAGGCAAGGGAAACGCCTTCTGCATGGGCACTGCAGCTGCCGTGGTGACAGAGACAAGGTGTGATGGGGTAGCTCTCCTGTGAAGAGAGGCTGAGAGCCCTGGGGGTGTTGAGTCTGGAGAAGGCTGAGAGGGGATCTGATCAATGTCTATCAATATCTGAGAGGTGGGTGCCAAGATGAAGGCGCCAGACTCTTTGTGGTGGTGCCCAGTGACAGGACAAGGAACAACAGGTACAAGCTGGAACACAGGAGGTTCCACCTCAACATGAGGAGACACCTTTTTCCTTGTGAGGGTGACAGAACCCTGGAACAGGCTGCCCAGAGATATTGGGGAGTCTCCTTCTCCAGAGACTTTCCAAACTGATCTGGATGCATTCCTGTATGGCCTGCCCTAGGTGATCCTGCTTTGCAGGGAGGTTGGACTTGATCTGTAGAGCTGCCTTCCAATGCCTAACATTCTGTGATTCTGTGCTTAGAAACAGGTGATCATCCTCTTTTAAAAGAGATTTCTTTCTCTGCAATGCACATGAGGGTGTATGTGCTGCTGCTTGTACACACTGAAATGAGCAGAACAGCCTCTGGGTGTCTGTGAGGCCAGAATTCCTTTAGCGCTGAAAGAAAGGTCTGAAAGGCAGTAGGAAAGGCTCACACTCATCTTAACATCTACATCCACAATCTCCTGCAACCAGAACAGCAACACAGGCCACCCTATGGTCAGGAATTGCCATGGCTCTTGAGCAGATCCCTTGCTCTTGGTCTTGCTCTTCTTAATGCTTCTGCTATGTAACCAAACATCCCAGACTTCCACTCATCAAATCCTTAATGGTTTCATCTTATCATTGGGTAATGCTCCAGTTCTTAAGCCTGGATTAAATTTGGAGGCTTGCCCATCACTAAGCCATCTGACAGCAAGCTAAGCTTGGTGAATGATGAGCTTTGAAGTGACTAACACACATAACCACAGCTCAGCCAATGCATCTTACCTCCAAGGAGGAAACACCTGGCAGGTACCAGGGCTTTGATAGTCTGGGGGGGCTGTACTGGCCACACATGCCTAAGGACCATCATTTTGAATGTGGATCTAGTTTGCCCTGGGAATCAGTGTTCAAATGCTGCCCTGATGCTTCAAGCAAGGCAGACCTTTTTGTGTGAATGGCATCTGGTTGAGACACGTTTTAGCCTCCAGGTAACCCTCTTCAGGTAACCCTCTGCAGGTAACCCTCTCCAGCACAGCAGTGCCACTCTGTGGTATTGGATATGGCTTGCTAGTTCTTTAAGAACCTCTAACCCTCTCTGCCCAGTCAGCACCTCAACAGGACTGTTTTTAGGGGCATGAGATATCCTGAGTCTAGTGTTCCTGCACAGGGCTGGGCTGCAGAGCACAGATCTGATTTCCACTCCTTTTCTTCAGTGTAATCACACTGATTTCAGAACCAGTTGAAAACATACTCCTGACAACATCCAGCATCAGCTTTCATGTTCTGACGCCTACCCAAACTATTGTGCCATATTTACTCATTCCAGCAGGAGCAGGGAGGGGACTGTCCCCTTGTACTCAGCTCTGGTGAGGCCACACCTGGAGTGTTGTGTCCAGTTTTGGGCACCTCAATACAAGAGAGATGTGGAGGTGCTGGAGCCAGGGCAGAGGAGGGCAAGGAAGCTGGGAAGGGCCTGGAGAATAAATCTGATGGAGAATGACTGAAGGAGCTGGGGTTGGTTAGTTTGGAACAGAGGAGGCTGAGACCTCATTGCTGTCTACAACTACCTGAAAGGATATTGTAGGGAGGCTGCTGCTGGTCTCTTCCCCCAGGTAATTAGTGATAGAAGAAGAAGAGATGGCCTTAAGCTGCCACTGGGCAGGGTTAAATGGGAGAGGAGGAAAAAAAATTTCCCAGCAAGTGTGGTCAGGGATTGGAATGTGCTGCCCAGGGAGGTGGTGGAGTCCCCAAGCCTGGCTGTGTTTCAAGGTGTTTTGGATGTGGTGCTTGGGGCTATGGTTTAGGGGTGAGCCTTGTAGAGTAGGGTTCTGGGTTGGACTTGGTGATGATGCTGAGGGTCTTTTCCAACCTGAATGTTTCTGTGATTCTGTGGTTTCTGCTGCTTCCTTAACCTGCTGGCATTTCCTTCAGGCACTGCTTTCAGTTGTCTGTGCATGATGGAGAACTCTGCAGAATCTCCTGTGTGACAATGTCACAGAAAGAGTCTGTTTCGGTTTCTCTTGTGCCTGTAAAAATGATCACATAATAGATCCTTTTCAGGTTTCTCCATACTTAGTGTCTCAGTTTCTTTTTTCACTTTGTTTCTGAGTTTGATGGAGCTCTTAGCTTTTTGCAATGACTGCAGAGAGGAGAGTGACAAATGCGAGGTGTCTGTGCTGGAATTCACCTATAAATTTTAGAACAAATCTTGGTTTACTCTTTGCAGATAATGTTAAGATCATTGCACCTTGGTCTGTGGCTTTAAGCATTGTTTGTCTTTTACAAATGCATCTGAATGATGCTGGGGACTTAGAGAATAATCAGCTGCTTACCCCTTACCTGCAGCATTTCTTGGCTTGGTACAGCTATGCTGTCAGAGACTCCCAGGAGTGCAAGTCATTGCTCCTTCCTTCAGACTTGGAGTCATAAAATTGTTTTGCTTGGAAAAGACCTCTAAGATCATCCAGACCAACCACCAAGCTAAGAACACCATGGCCATTAAACCCTGTCCCAAAGTGCCACAACCACACATTTCTTGACCCCCTCCAGAACACTCCACCACCTCCCTGGGCAACCTATTCCAGTGTCTGACCACTCTTGCAGTGAAGAAATTTTTCCTAATATCCAACCTAAACCTCCCCAGCACAGTTCCAGGCCATTTTCCCTTGTTCTATCACCTGATAGTTGGGAGAAGAGGCTGAGCTCCACCTCACTACAACTTCCTTTCAGGTAGCTGTAGAGAGCAAGAAGGTCTCCTCCAGACTAAAAAATGCTAGTTCCCTCAACCACTCCTCATAAGACTTGTTCTCTAGACCCTTCCCCAACTTTGCTGCCCTTTTAGACAGTGGCTATCTCTAGGATTCCTCTGTAGTCCAGAAGAAAGTAAGTCACCTCCAGAGGATTCTTTCTCTCATCACCTAGATTCATGGGTTTCGGAGATACCAATTTGCTGTGTCTGCTCCTCTTTCCCCATTAGTTAGTGAGAACATGAATGAGCAGTTAGGCTGAGCAGCAGCTATCAGTTGTCAAATGGTGGGGCAGACTAAAACTGCCTTGAGTGGTTTTGTATTATGGGCTGTGACTCGTGGAAATCATCACCTGAATGCCATCTCCTTTCCCTTGTGCAGGCCACTACTGACAGATGTGTGAGACTGATGCATGCTCTAACACACTGATGCTCTTTTCTTTGCTGGGGGGTGGAGTAAGCACCAGCAGCCTTGCTCAGGGATCACTGCTGGAGCTCAGTTACAGTGCATGTGTGGACTGCAGCAGATGACCCTCTATTAAATAACAGTCCTTAGGGAATAAATGTCTCCAGCTGGCTTTTGTCCTATCATGAGAGCAGTAATGGTAGGAACCTGTTGAAGTCAGGGTGGAATTGGTTTTTCTGTTGGTGATACAACTATGTCATAGCCTGTAGGGGTGGTCCATCCCACACCTACAGTTCCCCACACATCCTCTTTCCAGAGGAAGCATTGCTGTTCTTCACAGAATGTTAGGGGCTGGAAGGGACCTCAAAAGGTTTATCTAGCCCAACCCCTTCTGCCAGAGCAAGGTCACCTATACCACATCCTCTTCTGCCAGCTAAATAGCCCCAGCTTGCTCAGGTTTGTATGATAAGGAAGGAGGTCTTGCAGTGGGAAGTGGGGAGCTACATACTTCTGCTTGCTGCTGCTGCTGCTTCTGTTTATTTGTGCCTTGGCTGTTAAGCTGAGCCTGGCTACAGCTCTACGCTGCCACTCTCAGAGACCAGACCATGCTGTCTGGGTACAACCCTGGGCAGAAATGCAGGGGAATTAGGGGCAATGTCTCTTGGGAAACCTGTTCTGCCCCAACTCAAAAGCAGCCAAGCACATACTCAAGCTGTCTGAACACGAAAACTAAAACTTGTCCAGAGACAAATACCTGGCGTGGGAAATGAGAGCATGAGGCTGCTCTGCCTAACCCTTCCTTCTGTCTGTCCATCCATTCATTTCCTCTAGGATCAAAAGGAGTCTGGTGCCAAAGATGGCTGATGTTTAGCAGTCACACCATTTTGATTCAAATCCATGAGTGAAGAGGACTGGTATTTAGAACCTTAGCCACAGAGAAGGACCAAGCTAACTGTGCCAAGAATCAGGTATCTTGATACCCGCCATGCTCCTCTTACTTCAGCTAGTGGAGTACTCAGTTATGTTTTACACTCCTGGGACTTGGGTGCTTTTTTTCTTTTTGTTATCTGTCTTTCATGGAGCTAGGAAGTTCTTCCATTGCTTAAGCTGAGGAGAGCCATATTTAACCTCCTGTCTGAGCAGAATACTCCTCCTGCCTTTGGGAGTGTAGCTGTCTCTGGATGTGAGCATCAGAAATGCAGAGGGTGGGAGGAGTCAGCCAAATGGAGCAGAAGGTGAAATTGTCTTTATGTTTTCCCAGTCAGCTGCCAAGAGATTTTCCCTACCACATTGTGCCTTGGGGATGCAGCTGGTGATGTTGTCCTCAGTCACGTAGGCAAGCCTGCTGGCTCAGCCTCCCTTTTGCCCTGGGAAGGTTTCCTAGGACTAAATAATAGCAGAAGCTGTAGTATCAGCTTGCTGCCCAGAATCCCAGGGGGATGAGGATCTTTTGCCTCCTCATCAATGCTGTGAGTGCAGCCTGGGATGGCAAAGCACAGCTGCACTGGCATTAGGGATGTAGCTTGCTAAATAAGGACTCCTATTTCCCAAAGGGATGTGGCCATTTCTAGCTGCTCTCTTCCGCCTGCATTCATGGAATCACCATCTTGCCATCTGGAGGTGTTGCTGTTGCCCTTGAAAAGAGGGAGACAGGGTTACAGGAATGAGTTGGGGTCTCCATAGTACTTTGAAAATGTTTGGTGGGGATCAGAAGGGATGGAAAGGAGGTGACAAGTGAAATGGCAGTTGTAAATCTCTAGAAGGAGGTAAGAAAGGTCAGGAAGTAAGGCAGCAGCTGCAGTCCAAGGAAGAGGTGCAGTGAAAGTTATCAGATGAGAGAAATCATTTGAAATCTGAATTCATGGAGTCTGGTGTACCTGGACACTGTTAATGGACTTGAACTCCATTGCTGGGGCTCGCTCTCTGGCCAAGACTGACAAGCAGGTATCATTAGAAGGGAATTACCAGTCCCAGCCTGGCTGAAGCTGGGACCCTGTGTGAGATGCAGTTACAGCTAAACAGAAATCCTGGATGGATCTGGGTCCCAATGGGCACACAACCTAGCAGGGGACAGCCAAAGATGAACAGCTGAAGTACAGACAAGCAGAGGATGCCATCAGAGAAAACATATGGCCCTCCAGAGGGCTTTGGTGCACCACAGATCAGCTGTGAGGTGTGAAAGGTGGGGGTGCAAAATCAGCAAGGTTTCTGAAGGACATAGGGCAGAAATCTTGCTCCTCATAGGGTGGAAAAAACCTCTGAGCCTCATGGCCCCTCTCTGACCTTCCTTGTGAGTAAGCTAATTCGAGATAGGTATTTCATGAAGCTTTCTTCAGTCTTAGAGAATCACAGAATCATTTAGGTTGGTAAAGACCTTTAAGATTATCAAGACCAACCACTATCTAACTCTAGCAAGTCTGGTCCCAGTTTCCAAAGTAAGAATGAGATCATCTCAAAACTATTGGCTTCCTGTATTTTCTCCCCTTTAAATCAGCTGCCAAAGTTCTTCAGTCTCTGTGTGGGCATAGCAGAATGACACAGACATGATCTAAATCTTCGCCATCCACTCTAGAGAGTCCCATGACTTCTGAAACTATGCTAAGCATGTGTCTGCAGACACTGGCTGCATTGGCCTGCCATTAAAATGCTCCTTTCCATTGCCTTGTTAAGGCTGCTGCTAGGAGTCCTGGGTTGTGATGCCTATCAAGAGGTGTGTGCAAGACTCTGTATATCATAGCCACCCAGAGCCTAGGCTGATCAGAGTAAGATCTCTGATGCTCTCCACTGGCATCTGTGATGCAAGTGGAAGAAAAAAAAAAAAAGAAAAAAGAAAAGGCAGCTAAACTTCCTGAATTTGTAAATAAAAAGTGAGTGGTTAATCAGTTTGTAATCTTTCAAGTGAGGCAGTGAGAGCTGGGCAACCTGTGCACAGACTAAGCTAGAAGCAGGTTGAGTCAGTTTTGAAGAACCACTAAGAACCAAGCTTGATGTGAGCAATGACTCAAAACTCTTCTCCAGGGCCCACCACTTCAGATGGCTCAGGTGGATGTTGCTGTCCTTTCCCCATGACCTGTCAGTTACCTTTCCAGATGTAGTGGCAGCATTATGGCTGGAGGCCGAGACAATGTCCAAAGCATTAAGAATTAGCAGCTGCTTGTCTTGGAAAAGGAGTTTGCTGTTTGGCAACGTGCAGAGCAGCAGGGAAACAGCCCAAGCTAATTTTGTTCAGATGGTTCTATAAGCAGGAGGTTGTGACACTGGGTTGGTGCTAGTGCTGTACCAGCCTGAGCAATGGAAGGGAGAGCAACGTTCTTCATTGGTAAAAGTGACTGCTTTGTGGATTTTCATTGTGTTTGCTGCCAGTACTAGGGCTGCAGAACTACCAAGTGTCTTTGTTGTGCTAGAGGCTACCTTTTCATCAATTATTTTAGAGTAATGTTAGGGAGGAATCATAAATTCAAGGAAAACATGAGGGTAAAGATGAGTCCTGGTTTAAGAGGGAGATTAATTTCAGCAGGGATCTCTGAAGTCCTAACCCTAAAACTATATCTACTATATACACTCCAGATATGCCATTGGAGTGTAGAATGGGAACCTGATTGTTTCTCTTGGGTGCGTTGAGCCTGGAATCAGACCTGCTTGTTCAGAGCTGACTGGCACTGCTGTACACTTGTGAGGAAGAGCTGCTTGTCATAGGAGAGAGCAGCAGCCGTAGTGAGGATGATATTGCCTTGCTCTCATTGTAGCAACTTTAGTCTAACATAGATCTGCTGCCCATGAAAATTCCAGGCAGGCTCTAGCTGGTGGCTGTTACATGTAGATGGTGAGGAAAATTCTGTCAGGAGGAGGTGTTGTCAGCACAAAAGAAAGTTCATTAAGATGACATTCAGAAACATCTGGCTGACCTTGAAACTGAAGTGATAATATCCGACTGTGGAGACAAGGCAGAAGATTTCAGACAAAAACGTGGAGCTTGAGCTTCAAACTACCATAAAGAACAGTAATGGATCTCCCCAGCTGAGGCAACACCTCAAGGAAGGGTAAATCTAAGAACTACAAGGGATCAAAGAAAGCGTAAATACTTAAGGAACTCATGTCCTGGAGCCTATTCATGGATTAAAAAGGTGAAATGAAACATGGAAATGAAACAAGTAGTGGAGGGGAAAGCCTTCTAAAGAGAAGGAAAGCACCTGTGGAGGAAGTGCTGTGAGGATGCTGTGTTTGAAGGATGTGTAGGCTGAGATGAAGTCTGTGTACCCAATTAATGCCATCACTCAGTTTTCAGGAAGGGACGTGTGTAAGGTTAAGGCTGGAGTTTAGCAAGAATGTGAGTGTGGTAAGGGACCACCTAGAGTGGGAGCAAAATTTAAACTAACCAGCATGAAAATACCATGATCCCTGAGGAAAGTTTTCCTTTAGGTACTGAAAAAAACTGGGACACAAAACTGCAGATGATTTGAAAAGAGTTTTTTTTTATTACTCTGTGAATTTGGGAACAGAGCAGTGGCAGATAGAGTGCCTGTCTTCAGAAATGGAGGAAAGAACCTCCCAGAAATATAGTTCCTAATTTGCATCCAAGTCTTGACATGCAAGAGGAAGGATGGCTGAAGGTGGGAAGGCAGTGCAAGAAGATAACGAAAAAAATCTTCAAGCACAGCACACACCCCACAGGTCAGTGATTTCAGGAGTAATTGGATGTATTTTGTTTGAGGATAGCTAGCTTCTTAAGGGGTAGTGTCAGGGAGAGAATCAATAGTCAAGTGAAACACTGATCCATAACCCCATAAGGCCCTTCTCTTTCAGGTTGGAAGTGATAATGGAAGTTACAAGATCACCAGGTGGACTCAGCTAAGGAGATTCTCCAGCTAGGATTGACCCTATTTAATATAGTCCCTGGCTATAAAGATACTTGGCCTTGATGTTTGCAGACGAGACATCTGGGATTAATATCATTACTGTGGAGGACTGTTTTTTTCTTACAGGAAAATTATCTTAGAGGCGAATTCCAGGAGAAAATTATTTTGAAGGTGAAGATTGAAAGCAGTGGACTGCAGTGCACAGACAAAAGGAGCAAGAACTTTTGCAATATCCTGACAAGTTGTTCCCAGGAGAGGGTGATTAGGAAGGAGAAGGGTGGACTGCCAATGTGACTCAGCTGTAAGAACGCCTTGTAAGGCTGTGGGATGCTTCTGTGATTCTTTGTGGTCATGGCAGTTGGGTTACAACTTGACTTGATGATCTGAAAGATACTTCCCAACTTTAATGATTCTATGCTGTCAATAATTTAATAAATTTAAATTCCTAGTAGAAAGATGGAAGGATTGGTGTAGTTGTAGAAGCTGCTTTTAAGACCCTATTTGGAGTATTTGGTACTGCTTAACATCCTTTATGCCCAAAAGAATGTAAATAACCAAACTGGAGTGGAGCAAAGGGATTCTGATAATGGCCAGGTCAGCTTTCAGTGTTTTATTCTCATGAAGTAAAAAAAAAAAAAGAGTGGGGAGTTTGTTGTTTAGCCTAGCAGAGAGTAGATTCACAGAATATGCCAAGTTTCTCCATAAACATATAAAACTGCTTCAGTTTAAGGTTAATTCTGAGTACAAGACTAATTATGAATAGATTACCTTGAACATTGCCAAAAGCTCTGTAGCCATTCAGAGGAGCAGACCAACTTCCTGGGTGCCTGGTGGGATTGCTTCCACCTGGAGTTAAAGGAAGACATTTTCTGAGGGGGACCTTAGGATCAGGGGGGACAAATTTTAATGGTACAAACTTTTGGCTTATTGTTGTGTTAGCCATGGTAAGAAAGGAGTAGAGAAAATTTAGCAGCTGTTAACTTTTGGCTTATTGTTGTGTTAGTCATGGTAAGAAAAGGGTGGAGAATATTTAGCATCTGTTAACCTTTGGCATTATTATTATTATTATTATTGTTACAGCTCTGGGACTCTGCTTGTCATCTACTGAGGTCAGGAATTCTTTGCTTTCTCCATGGTGCCTTTCTCTAAGTATCAGGTATGGGTGACTATTAAAGGCAAGAGACTGCATGGAGGCAAGAGACTGTGTTGGCCCTTGTGGTGGTGTCAGAGAACCGCAGAATTGCCAGGGCTGGAAGTGACTTCAAGGCTCATCCAGTTCCAACCCCCCTGCCATGGGCAGGGACACCTCACACGAGAGCAGGTTGCTCAGAACCACATCCAGCCTGGCCTGAGAAACCTCCAGTTGCTCTGGTGCTCAGTGGTCTCTTACTTGTGTGTGTCTGGCTTAGCCGATGGCCACATTCCAGGAGAGAAAGGAATTTTTTTCTCTGAGACTGGCAGCAACTGCAATGTGGAGCTTAGCACTCCTCCAACCAGCAGCAGGGAGTTTCACCTGGTAAGTTTCCTTCTGTTGCCAAGCAAATAGGACACAACTGTGTTTCTAAACATCTTCTGGGTGGTGATTTATAACAGACTTGAGTAAGGCAAAGCAGAAGACCACTCTTGGCTGACAGCAGGAATGCTGCTGTTTCTGGGATACCCATTGGCTGGAAATGGTAGTAAACTTGTAGTGCAACTGCATAGCACACATGGTCAGCTCCTGGCTTCATCACATGCAGTCTTCCCATTGGAAAGATTTCCTGTTTTCCCTTTCTTCCTGTTTCCTGAGGAAGAGAGGACGTTAGAAGCAATGCTGAAATGTGCTGTGCAGTCCTACTTTGTCACTGTTCTGTAAACCCCTCTGCAAATTACTTTCTTTTACACCATTTAAAAAAAATATTTAGAAAGAAATATTTTTAAAAGTATAACATTTTTTAAAAGATAAATAAGAAATTAAATTACACCAAATAAGAAATTAAATTGTACCCTGAATAATTTTGTTACTATCCTGGAGGTTTTTAGTTTGTACTCCGAGTGCTTCCCCAAGTGGAGCAGTTGGCTGAGCCATTGAATGCAGGCTTCCAGAGGAAAACAGTATTTCAAGAAGGGTGCTCAGCCTCATTTCTTTCAGCAGCAGATGATTAAGACTGAATTATTGTCCTCATTATTATTGTGCCTTCTTATGAAGTCGATTTCCATGCACCTCTCTATGACTAATGGCCCTCTTACACCTGGACCAGAGTGAAAATCATCAAAACAGAGAGTTCAGGGCTGTTGTGCAATCATGCAGGCAGGCATGAGCAGACAGAAAACTTCAACCCTTCTTTAGGCTTCGATTAGGATGTTGCTAACACTTTTAAACATGTATTTCTTATCTCACTCCCACTGGATGTGACCCTTTCCATACCCTGAAGGTTAAGAGCAGTCTCGTGTAGAAGCAAGAACCAAAGAAGCATGATTGCTCTGTGACCTCAGCTACCTCATGGTTCAGAGAGGGAAATGTACTGCTGCTCTGATCAAGTTGTGTGCATGGCCATCTGCCCTCTGCTCACCCTGTTGTGCTCTCAGTCAGGGCATAGGAAGAAAATAAGATGAAAGACCTCATGAGTCAAGAGAAGGACAGGGAGGTCACCCACCAATTACTACCAAATGCGAAACAAACTTAACCACAGGAAGATTAATCTATTGCCAGTTAACAACAGAGTAAGTAAGAAAAGGTCTTTCCCAACCTAGGCAACTCTGTGATCCTGTGAAAGGTGATGGGACAAAGCTGAAGTAGCTGCTGTTGGTGACCTTTGGCTGTATGGAGCTTTTCTCTGTCCCAGTACCAGCCTGAGAGTGAGAAAAGCATGTAGTAAACCCATTTCATAACCTTAGACAAAAACATTTATGCCCAGCTGGCTCTGCCTTGTTTCCCGTCAAATGGGAATGACAGCTTTCTCTTAGAAGTCCTCCACCAGCTGTGTGGGTCTCCAAGCTGCAGCAGTCATGCAGCACAGAGTGCAGACAGGACTGGTTACTCGTGTGGGTGGCTCCCTGCCTGTACCTCCACACCAGCCCCTGCCTGCAGAGAGCAGTGCTGAACCTCTGTGAGCCAATACCCAAGTGGGGCAGTGAGGGCTTGTGATCTGTGTCTTTCAGTAGCTTCTTTTCTGAATATCTGAGGTGCTTTGAACCTGATTTCCCAGGGGCTGAGGTCACAGACATCCACCTGATGATGAGAGATTAGTTCTGAATACTGAAGAGAAGCCAGGGCAGGGGTAGGGTTTTTTTTGGTATTGGGTTGTGGAGCTGGTGGTGAAAAGGGACTTGGGGAAGAGGTATTTAAGCATTTTAACTTAAAATTTAGTCTGATTTGAGATTCCTGAATATCAGGAGTTTAGAGGAAGGTAGGGTGTAAGAATTTGGGGTCTTTATTTTGTATATGAATTAATGTGTGTATTCACTGCTAAGCACAAAGAGCACAAGCATGGTTGTTTTAGAGAGACCTCCTTAAACACAGCTAACAGTGCAGACCTGTGAATAGTCTAAAGCCAACAGCTGAAAGCACTGGACAGCACTGGGAGGCTCTACAGCCACTCAGATGCTGGTGAAACTGCATTCCTGATCAGCCTTACAGAGCTCACAGCAGATAACAGGTGTGCACAGAGAAATGTGCAGGCAGAGAAACTCTTGGGCGTGGTCTGGGAAATTGTAACCTATCCATGTCCTCAGGGAAAAAAAAAAAAAAAAATCCTTCCTGCTCAGCATGGGAGACAAATCTGAGGCTTGGTTCTTCTCTTGTTTAGAAATGCTGAGTAAGCAGGTCTTTGTGCATCAGAGTCACAGAATTGTTTGGGTTGCAAAAGACCTCTAAGATCATCGAGCCCGAACGCTGACCTAACAGAACCGTGGCCACTAAACCATGGCCTGAAGTGCAATGCCCACACTGCTCCAGGGAGGGTGACTCCACCACCTGCCTGGACAGCCTGTTCCAATGCCTGACCACTCTTGCAGTAAAGGAAGTCATGACCACTTCCCTATTCTTGCTGGCCATGCTATTCCTGATGCAGGCCAGGATATTGTTGACCTTCTTGGCCACTTGAGCACACTACTGGCTCATGTTCAGCACCCCCAGCAGGTCCAAAACACCACTCTGCCAGTTTTGAGGGCACATCAGGAACTGTCCCACTGATGCCCTAAGTAGCCAAGTGAGCAGGTAGCCCTAACTGAGAGAGACTTCAATACCTGCTTACCCACAGGCAGAGCTAAGACGAAGCATGCACGTGAATTCCAGTAATGGTAGAGTGGCTTTCTGGTCAGCCTTTGAAGAAATGTCTCCTGGGTCTTAGTTCTGATCTGAAGGCATGTCCTCAGCCCCCACATATGAAAAGGTCAGAAGATTAAACAGGATATGTTAATGTATTGGCTTTTCCCCTGGATCTCCCCCACTTACGGAACAGTAAGTTGCAGTTAAACTGTTTCTGTGGACTTCTCCATCAAATAATATAGTAAGAAACTGGGCTTGTGTTTGCAGAGCCAAGGCTGTTGTGCAACCACCTGAATCTCAGCACATGAACAAAACTCATCTTTAAAAAGCATGCACATAAGCATGTTGGCAACAAGGAAAAGGTTTCCTTGTATCTTTTCATCAAGAGAGAAGGTAAATGACTTCATTATGCTGCTGCTAAGTGATTTTATAAAGCACATGTTCTAATTCACTGATATCCTCCCTTCCCTTCTCAGCAGCCTAGCTGTGTGTCAGAGTGAAGGTCTCCACCTGGCTAGCTCCAGCCCAGTGGGGTTTGGATGTCCTCCCCATGGTTGGAGCCTGAAAGTGTGGAAAGCCTGTGGTACCTGGTAGCATGTTTGTGTCCGTGATGAACAAAATCCATAGTGACTAGGATCAAATTCTGCTGTAGGTATGCTCCCTAGGGTGGTCTGCCCAGGGCAGTGGTGGAGTCACCATCCCTGGAGGTGTTCAAGTGGTGTGTGTGGACCTGGTGCTTAGGAACTTGGTTTGGTGTTGAGCCTTCGGTGCTGGGTCGAGGGGTGGACTGGATGAGCCTTGGGGTCTCTTCCAACAGGATGTTTTCTGTGATTCTGTCTTTTTTCAGTGCTTTGCCAAAATAGTTTTGTCATCTCTGCTGATCTTGTGCAGGTATTGGCCCATCTTGGAGGTAGAGGCTCCATCCAAAAGGGGGGATAAGCAGGACTGGGCTTCTTTTGGGGCTCATCTAATGGCCTGTACCTCTGTTGTATGATGTAGCAGCTTCATCTGAGCACATCCTTTGTGGAACACCCTAAAGGAGGAATGAGAATCCAAATCAAGGGTTCTTACCCCTGAGCATTAGTTGGGTCCTATCAGAGAAGATGCAAACCTTTTTGCTGTGGTCTCCTGGGTACCTTCTACCTCTGCCAGGCAATATCACAGTGTCCCACATATGGCACTGAAGTCCATCAGGTGGGAGAGAAACAAGATCTGTTCTTTATCCAGTGGCAGGAAAAGTTCATTGCAGAAGGGTTTTAGCTCTTTGTCCCAGTCTGATTTGCAGTTTAGATTCCTGTCTAGACAATTGCCTGCAGTGAGAGGAAAGTGAAGCTCGCTGTTAGCTGGCTTCTCTGAATCCATCTTTGGTGTGTCCATCAGGAAACAGCAGTCCTTCCAGGGGGCTGGGACAAAGGGAGACACAGCAACACAGCAGCTCCATGGTATGGGATTGAGACAGTGTTAAGATAGACAGGACATGCATTAAAGCAAAAATGCAAAGGGGGTGCCAGTATGGGAGAATATAAATCTGATTGTGAGCAGCAGGGCTGGAGCAGAGTCACTGCAGGGCATTCCACTTCTTCCCAGCCACAGAGAACTTCTTCAGAGGGATGAGAGGACAATTGCTTGCAAGAGATTTTTGTTGCAGACAGGGCAACAAAAGGAAGTAATCCTTGAATCGATGTGAACATGACTATGAATATTCATCAGCCTTTAGACCATAATGCATGCTTCATATATCATTATGGTTAACAATAGACAGATCTTTTCCAGCTCCAAATGACAGCTGATCCTGTGCCTGGTTCCTAAACACTGTAAGGGGTTTATAGCATTTTCTGCCCTTGTCCTGAGAGGTTATTCCGATGTGTGAAAATAACCATCCTCATACTCTATATATTTGCTGAGCAGCAAAAGAAAAATCCATACTAGAAAAACAACAGCAAACAAACAAACAAATGACAGAACCAAAACCAAACCAACCAAGCAAAACCCCTGCAACACACAACAGCAGAACAGGAGCCTCTTCACAAAGCAGGTGGCTGAATAAAAGGTTTGGGTAAATGTTGTTCTAGACCACCAAATGCTTGATCTTGTGATGTGTTTCTTCATGGCCCACGTGAAGACTACACTACTAAAAATTGTCATCTTTCCTGTGTAAAGGGGAACAGCAGATCAGAAGGCATACAGAGAATAAAAAATAGAATAGTGTCAAATTTCCAGAAAATATTTCAACAGCAGTTACGTGGAAAAGCTGCCTGAGGTTAATCCTAGGCTAGGAAGTCCAAGATCAGGCTGTTCTCTGCATGCAACTGTGTGTCCTCTGTACCCACAGTTACCCCCCAGCCCTTGCCTCCCCCAGCTGCTGTCAGCTAAATAGGAAAGAGGAATCATCTCAGCTTACTACAGCTTTGACACAGGTGGGCTGCCTGTTAGGAGAGAAAGGAGCAGCTGAACCCCACCACAAACAGCAGTGTAAGCTCCGAGTCCTGGAAGGGCTTCTCTCAGAGCTGTATCCATTTTCCACATGGGATAATCCAAGCACAAAATCCAGGTGGATGGAAGAAGTAAGCTTTGCTCATCTCACAGCTTGTTAGGCTATGTGGCTATACCCACCCAGTGAGAGCTGTACATGCTGGTAGTACATGGACAGAAAGTTCTGAGTTACTATCCCTGAATTTCAGCTCTGCTCATTCACTAAGTACTATGATCTGCATTTCATTTATGGCTCTGACCTGGCTAATGAAGGATGAAAGAAGAAAAAAAAAAGCTGCAAAGACAAGCTGCATTAGAGAACTGCAGACAGGTAGAGTTTGAGGAGATGTCCTACGCCCTCTCTGACTGTTTCTCAGGTTACAGAGCTCAGTACTCAGAGAATGGTGCTGAGCTTATACATAAGGGCTGCAGAGGCCTCTCAGAGCTCACTGGTGTGTGGTTTGCTTGGTCACCATCAGAGCACCTGTCCTTGCTTCACTCCACTCATCCTTGTCCTTGTCCTTCACTCCACGTTGTCCTTGCTTCACTCACTCATCCTGGCTTTGCTATATGTGAAGGGGTCCCTCCCTTTCCTGTGGGAAGATATATTTTATACTCTTCATATTGGAGATAAGTGACATCTACAACAACCCTTCAGGGTCATAGAATCATAGAATCACAGAATAGTCCAGGCCAGAAGGGACCTCCAAAGCTCATCCAGTCCAACCCCCTGCAGTCAGCAGGGACATCCCCAACTAGATCAGGCTGCCCAGAGCCCTGTCCAGCCTCACCTTGAATATCTCCAGGGAAGGGGCCCCAACCACTGACCTGGGCAATCTGTTCCATGGTTCCACTACCCCCTCAAGGTGCAGAACTTGTTCCTACCATCCAATCTAAACATGCCCTGCTCTAGTTTGAAGCCATTGCCTCTCGTCCTGTCCCTGAAGGCTTCTGCAAACAATCTCCATCCTTCCTGTAGCCCCCTTCAGGTACTGGCAGGCTGCTATTAGGTCTCCCTGGAGCCTCCTCTTCTCCAGGCTGAACACCCCCAGCTCCCTCAGCCTGTCCTCATAGCAGAGCTGCTCCAACCCCTGATCATTTCTATGGCCCTCATGAGAAAGTGCTTCAGACAGAGTCAACTTGGCCAGAAAACATTTGTAAATTTGAACCTGGTGGTGATCAGGAGGAGCCAGTAGTACAATCAGCCTGGCTTCCAGCTGAAAGTTCAGACATGAGCTTTAGATCTGGAACTTGAAATATCTTCCCAGTCTTCTGCTCCAGCCTGTATAGTTTTGACTTCCATGGGAAGGCATTTGGCACAAATGCCAAGTGAGCACAAAACTGGAACTTGCTGTCAATGTTCCTCCCCACCCTGTAATATTTATTTCAAGCATCTCAAAGGTTGTAGAGATTTTCATAAGTTAAATCTCAGGACGTGGTCCACAGCATGTAAGGTTTAAGCAAACTGTGGCTTGTTGATAGTGCCAAAATTGTTTCCATAGAGCTCTCATTGTCAGTGTGGGTTTTTTTTATATGGTTTACCTGGTCTTCCCTTATTGCTAGCTCCAAGTATTCAAAATGTGTGACTGCGACCTGAAACACTGTGCAACCTGAAGATTTCTCAAAAGCAAAATGCTTAGATTCTCTTTTCTTAGTGCTTTTTGATACCTTTAGATCATTTCCCCTCCCCTACGCCCCCAATTTCCTCCAAAAGTTCTTGGGAAAAGAGCAAACCTTTTAACTGAAATTGCATTTCTGGTATCTCATGCTGTAGGCAAGCCACTGGCAAGGCTCATGAGGAAGCTACATTTAGATGAGACATGAGGGGGGAGTTCTTTGCCATGAGGGTGGTGAGGCATTAGAACAGGTTCCTAGAGAAGCTGTGGAGGCTCTGAGCCTGGAAGTGTTCAAAGCCAGGCTGGGTGGTGCTTTCCTTGAGCAACCTGCTCTAGCTGGAGGTGTCCCTGCCCAAGACTGGATGATCTTTAAGGTCACTTTCAACCCAAACTGTTCTGCGGCTCTGTGATGGAAGCTGTGTGGTGCAGTTTGAAGAGAGGTGGTAGTGAGCTGTCAGGATGGTGCTGGTCTCTTCTCACAGGTAATTAGTGATAGAACAAGAGGGAATGGCCTCAAGCTGTCACTGGGTAGGGTTAGAGTGGACAATAGGAAAAAATTTTTCCCAGCAAGAGTGGTCAGGGATTGGAATGTGCTGCCCAGGGAGGTGGTGGAGTCCCCAAGCCTGGCTGTGTTTAAAGGTGGTTTGGATGTGGTGCTTGGGGCTATGGCTTAGGGGTGAGCCTTGCAGAGTAGGGTTCTGGGTTGGACTTGGTGATGCTGAGGGTCTCTTCCAACATGAATGTTGCTGTGATTCTGTGATTGCAGAACAGCTAAAATGAGGGAGGGAAATCAAAAGTCTTGTACGTAAAGGTGAGGACATCGAGCAGCCAGACCTTATTTCAGGGTGGAAATATTTGAAGTGTTTGAGATGACCCAAAGCCCTCCAATAGGAAAGAAGAGTGTCTGGAAACCTCCAAGGGTGGAGCTGCGAGACAGTACAGCCTGTGGTAGGAAGAAGTGAGCCGAGCTCAGAGGACGAGGCAGCAGCCAGCTTTCACTTCTTACTCTGTCCTGTAACAAAGTACTCTGCGATTTTTCTGTGGAGTGAGTCACCCTCCTCTGACTTCCCCTCAGTGGCTCTTCTGTAAATTGGTTGCTCTGCAGAGACAGGACATGCTCCCAAACCTTCCCACTTCTTCAGAGCTTTACTGGAGGAGTAGGCAGAGTGCTGGCCTCTAGCACCAAGTGTTCTCTGCCGCAGCATGGCAGCTTCTGCAGCAGCCTTCAGGGGCTGAGCCCTTCTGCTCTCTATCAATGGCTCCAAACCCAAATGTTTTCTGCCTTGTGTGTAAAGCCTGTGCTAGCAGTACCCAGCGACTGCTCTGCAGGTACTGGAGCTGAGGTGCTGTGGCATCTTTCTATGCAGGGATGACATGAAATTAGGATTTCTTTTCCACAGATAATTGTTGGATATCATAAGGGGGGGAGGAGAAATGCTGTTGTCTTCTTTCATCTCAATTGAGATGAAAGGTGGGACTTGCCAAATTTACATGGAGAGGGCATTCAATACCAGATCCTCTTTCAGAAGAGCTGAAGCAGAAATGGGTTTCTGCTTCCCAGCTTGCCAAAGCCCAGGGATCCACAGCACAGGAAGGTGTCCAAGAAGGCCTGTGGAAGAGGTGGGTGAGCACTGTGCTGGCCAGCCTGCTAATGCACCAGTACTCTGTACCACAGCCACATTTCTGGTATTTGGAAGCTTTTTCCTTTGTCCACATCTAGCATATTGTAAATATGTTGTATAGTTTTCTTCCAAACAGGAAAAACAATAATTGAAAATTGATTTTTTTTCTTCACGTGCATGATGCTGGCTTCACTGAATGTGAGCTGTTTGGAGAGCTTTACAGGCATGCCATGGGTAAAGCCTGCCATGGGCAAAGCCTGGCACACAGAGAAATGGACAGATTCTCCCCTTTCTTTGGGAGAATGCGTGGGCAGGCATAAGAGGCCCAAGAGCTCGCATGAGAACCCGTGGGCAGCGCTGTTGTGACCATCCATCACCTCTGCTCTGAGTGACCTTCGGGTGGGCACATTGAAAACATCCCAAGGAATAAGGAGGCCTCCAGGCAGTTCCACTGCAGTGGCATTTCCTCATCTGTCCTCTGCTTTCATGCTGCTTTCCTCATCTTTCCTCTGCTTTGGGTGCCTGGATCTTGGAGCTAGATCTTCAGGCCAAGGTGTTGCTGGCTCTGGGATTTTGCTGGTCTGAACTGTAGAACAAGGAGGCTTTCACCCCTAGCGGAACCTTTTTTTTTGGCTTCCCGAAAGGTTTGTGTTTCAGAAAGTAACTGGGGAGGGTGGTGCTGTGTGGGTTTTGACATAACAGCTGCCAAATGCTGGAGCTTTATCACCTGCCTCTCCTGCCTGTTGCTTTACCTGCCTGCATCCAGGGCTTAATGTGCTTTGCTGTGTGGGCTGCCCTGGGTACAGACATCTGCTCCTCCTCCCCACTGGGGTGGGCCACATGCAGCTCCCCTGTAGGCTGAGAACAGGACTGAGTTTGGCACAGCCCTGGGACTGTGCATTTCAAACTAATCATTCTCTGTACTCCTCCTGCCAAGCCCTTGGAGCAGAGCAGGGAGTTCAGTGAAAGGAGATGAAGGGTAGGGAAATGTGTCAGTCTGTGTGAAAAGAGTGAGATACACTTGACATTTGCAAGCCTGTAACTTATTTTTATTATTATTTTAAACGAAGGGAAATCAACAAAGCAAATAAGAACAAAAGCAATGTTTTAATTGCCAATAGTTTGTGTGAAACAACACGACTGCTGATGTCTGTTCAAAACCTTGACTCAGTTCTTTAGAGTTACAATACATAGAATATAAAATCAGAAAAGCAAATAGCACCCTTAACTGCCCCAATCCACCCCAAATCATCATTGTTTCCAGCCAGCTTCTCAGTTGCTTTGCTTGCCCATGAAAATTCAACCACAAAGCTGTGACATGCTCTGAGGAGTGGTACAGGCAAAGGATGTGCTGCTCACCTGCTAGCTCCTGGTTCCTGCCTCCCTGCTGTGCTTTGTATGGGTATGGAAGCTGTGCCCAGTGAGGGGGAGGCAGCAGGGAGGGATGCTCAGCCCTTCCTCTTTTCATGTCAGAACTGTGTCTGCTCTGCCCTGCCTTGCTTACAACACCCACTGCACAGCACGGTACAAAGGGCTGGGAACAGCTCTCCAGCCCTCCATCCCCTGCTCTCCTCTCCATGCCCACTGTCCTCATGTGCATCTTTCTGCATTACCTCTTCTTTGCAATCTCTACTGCCAGCCAGCACTTTTGATACCGTTTCTGTGTTACTCAGCTAGCAGTGAGGCCTCCTTCACGTCAGCAGGATGGGAAATGCTGCACTGTGTGGATCCAGGAGCTCGCTGTGCTGTGTGCCTCTGGGCTGCAGCAGGGAGGTGATGTGAATTCAGAGGTGCAGTAATGCCTTGTGCTTGACTGGAAAAATCCTCATGCTCTGAATGACACAGGAAGATGCCTGCCTGGTGTTCCCCTTGCTAGTAGCAAGGCTGTGGATGGGGTGAGAAGCTTTGTCCTTCAACACAGACTGCTTCAGAACTATTTCATCCCTCTGCTTGAGAAAGCTTGCTTCACAGGCAGGTTGTGCAGGAAGGCTATGGAATACCTCAGCTTTACCTGGCACCTTTCATTAGAAGGGACCCAAGGTACTGACACACACACAGCTCTGAGAGACAACCAGCTGCAGAGCAGAGCTCCTCCCCAGCTCAGAACAGAGTGACTTGTTTTTCCAGGGTATCAGAATCAGTCCCACCATGCATCACAAACTTTTCCTCCTGGGAGAATCCTTTCTCTCCTACTTGGTGACAATCAGCTGCCATACATTACTCCCAAAGTGTGCTGTTGGCTTTGTTTAATACCTTACTCTGTCACTGCAGGATACCAGCGTACCATGGCATGTACTCCAGCAAGCTGAGTTTCATACAGAGAGAGAAATCACACCTGCTTCATCTGTGCCCTGAGGTTTCCTGGAGGGGATAAGGGAGGAGCTGACTCAGAGCACAATCCTGCTACATTTTATAGAGTCCCCAGTAAGTCTGATTGTTTCCCAGGATAGAATGGGATTTGTTATTGACTTCACAGTACAGCTTATCTCCCTTCTGCAGGAAAAAAGGCCTCCCAAAATGCACTGTGCCACTGCTGGTCGTGTTGGGTCCCACAGCCTTGTTGAGGATGATGTCTGGCTCCTTGCACAGCATCACTGTGAAAGTCTCCTTCACGGCCTTGATGCGGTTGACCTGAGCGTAGATGAAGTACTTTCCACTCTGCTCAATCCTCAGGTACTGCTTGTGGACCTGCTGCACAAACCCATCGCAGTGCTCCAAGTTCCACTCCCATCTCATGATGCTATCCAGGCTTTCTGGGTAAGATTGGTCTACTGGGGAAAGCACAGACGACATGGGCATGGTGATCAGTTACTGTGGCAGTTTAGGTGGATGCCTAGGGAAAATTTCCACAGATCTCCAGTGGAAAGTGGTAGAATGCAAAGAAATTACCATTGGGTGCAAAAGGAAAACAATGCTGAGCTCTAAATAATTCCATTGGACTGATATCAAGCATAAAGTTAGTTGTGTAAAGTAACTCTTTTCCCTTTCTGAGTTCCTCACTCTAGCAGATACCAGCTGGTAACTTTGGCTTGGCTGTTGCTGACCTTGGCTGCATCCTTGTTGTGACTAAGTACCTACAAGCTACTCTCTGCTTTTATCCTCTCTTTTTCCCTTGTCCCGGAGGGGGAGAGGGGGAAGCTTTAGGTAACCCTCTGGTTTTATCCAGGGGGGGTTCTTGTGTTGTTTATAAGTTGTCTATATGTGTAAATATTGTATGTTCTGTACATATTCATTGCATTTCCTATTTTAGGTTGTAATTTTGCTTGTGAACAGAACTTCATTTGCTTCCATCTGAACTAGTCTGGCAATTTTATTTTGGGGGTAATTTCAACCCACCACAGTTATGTTGCAGGTTAGCTTTATTCTGTACATGAGTGTTTTACCATTTCCTGCTGGCACATCTCACTTCCCCACTCCCTTCTTGGCTTTATTATTATCTATTAATTCTTATGTTAGCATTATTATTATAATTATTTATCTTTTTGAGTATAGTAACTCTTCAGAAGTGCTGGGAAGGCATGTAAGTCTGCCAGGAGAGGCTGGGAAGAACCCCTATGGCCATGGGTGGCTGGGAGGGGCTCCCCATCAGGATAAGACAGCTGCTGAAAACACCCTGGAGTCACAAAACCTTCAAGGCTGAGAGTTGGGACTAAGATGGTCTCTAATTAAAAAAATTTAAGTAGTTAAGGGGCAGATCTTCAGCCAGACTTGAGGACGATGAGGGCAGTTACTGGTGCCTGGCTGCTGGAGTCCTTCACAAGAGCAGAGGCTGCAGGGTCTTCCCAGACTTGTCCCTCCCTGGGCTGGATGCACAGATACTGTCTGGCTAAGGAGGGGTGGCAGCTGTCACAGCCCTTCCTGTGCACACTGGCAGGCTGGGTGAGAAGACAGCCATGGAAGACTGTGCATGCTGGGAGGGCACAGTTATCTGTGGTACCTGATGTGCTGAGGTCTTGATGCAGAAGGGATCAAGCATCACAGAGTGGAGATAGACAGCTCAGACCACAGTGCTGGTCAGTGCCTTCAGCCACTCCAGCTACAAGGACAGGAGGGCTGCCAGCTGGTCAGGGTCCTGCACGGTCAGCAGTCATTAGCTAAGTTTTATGCATGCTGCAGCTTTTCACTGATTTAATGAAATCTCTCTGAGGGTCTCATCTGGGCTGTTTAGTTTGGAAAAGAGGAGGCTAAGGGGAGACCTCATGGCTGTCTACAACTACCTGAAAGGACATTGTGGAGAGGCTGCTGCTGGTCTCTGCTCACAGGTAATTAGTGATTGAACAAGAGGGAACAGCCTCAAGCTGCCACTGGGTAGGGTTAGACTGGACAATAGGAAAAAATTTTTCCCAGCAAGAGTGGTCAGGCATTGGAATGTGCTGCCCAGGGAGGTGGTGGAGTCCCCAGGCCTGGAGGTGTTTAAAGGTGGTTTGGATGTGGTGCTTAGGGCTATGGTTTAGGGGTGACCCTTGTCGAGTAGGGTTCTGGGTTGGACTTGGTGATGCTGAGGATCTCTTCCAACCTGAATGTTTCTGTGATTCTGTGATATGCAGCATCACTTTAGGAGTTGCCCAGGCTGAGCTTAGGAAACTGGTGACTAACAGTGGGCAGCAGCAAATCTGACTGCGGTGATGATGATTTGACTTCAAAGAGGTGCATGTGGCTAGCTCTGGCAGAGAGACAGTTACTGGCTGACAGCCCTGAGTGCTGAGCTGGAGAGCTCTCTTTCTTGCGGCCACAGTGCCCTTTGGACTCTGTATTTCTATAGCCAGGATTTACACCTGTCCTTGGAGCAGTTGTAAGCAGGTATGAAGGCTGTGAGACAAACACCTTTGTCACAGCACAAGCCTGTCAAAACCAGAAAGTGCGTTCAGCATCTCCATACTTACAAGATCCATGTGCCCAGCATGATTCCAGTGCCTGCGGAAAGAAGCAGTGCTTGGTCAGTGTTTGCTGCTGCAGTATTTCCATCTCTCAGTGAGCTCAACAGAGAAGCATTATCATTGCAGGACCACAAAAGCATGCTTCCAGGAGGGGAAATGACCCTTTTACCCCAAACAAACACCAGCACTGACGTGTTGCAGAAAAACATCTGGTTTCCAACAAAGTTTGGAAATTCTCCTATCCATTTTGGTGATATTTTTACAAAATGAAAAAGACAAGGACCAGCAGTGCCTAGGGAGGGATCTGTGCCCCTCTTGGATGGCAGGACTGGCATTTCATCCCTGGACTGGCATGATGTATGTATGAAGCAACAGGACTGATGGCAGCCCTTTCACTTGGTAAAGTAACTCTGCAGTAGGAAAGAAAAGAGGACGAGGAGTGGAATGTGTGTGAAAAGTTGCATGCATCTGTGTGCTCCTGGTCATCAGAGAGATGGAGTTGTCACTGCAGGGCTCAGAACTGCTTCACAGCTCCTGAATAGGTAATAAAAGCTGTGGCACCATGCCTTTACAGCCAAGGGAAGGAGGCAGCTGTGTGGGAGCTCAGGTGGGAAGCTGTGAGTGACAGATTTCAGCCTGTTCCTGTGACTCATGGTTTGGTGTTTGCTTATAGAGGTCATGCTCTTCCTACATAGCAGACACATTCTCACTCTGGCCAGCGCCCTTAAAAGGTTTGAAATCAAACACAGGCACTCCATTCTGACTCACATCTTACTACTTACAAGCTCTGACATGCTTAAAGTCACTACTGAAGCACAGCTGTTCCTCAGGAAGTTGCTGTCCTGAGTGCTGGGCAAGCTGTCAGCTCTGGTGCAGGGAAAGACTTTCCCCAACTAGTATGAACCAACAGGACTGAGGGCAGCCCTTTCACTTGGTAAAGTAACTCTGCAATAGGAAAGAAAAGAGGACAAGGAGTGTAATGTGTGTGAAAAGCTGCATGCATCTGTGTGCTCCTGGTCATCAGAGAGATGGAGTTGTCACTGCAGGGCTCAAAACTGCTTCACAGCTCCTGAATAGGTAATAAAAGCTGTGGCACCAGGGCTGAAAGTCTCAAAGCAATTCATTTTGGGGTGGTTTTTTTTTTTTTCATATTTGCTAATCAATGATAGTGCTGTAAGGTACAGAGCAGGCTCCTCTCTTGTGGGAGATTAGAAGAGTTCACACTTCACCAAAAAAAAAAAAAAAAAAAAGAAGAGTTCCTTGTAGGGTCAGTCTTCAAGTCTTCAGAGGTGCTTTTTGGTGTCATGATGCCACAAGAAGGTGGCTCACCCCTGTATTTCTTTCCCTCACCATACATGCAGTTAGAGATAGAAGCAGCCCATTGAAATCAGGTAAGGAAATGCAGAAGCTGTTTGGGACAGCTAGTGGGATAGGAAGGGAATCAGGACAAACACAAGTAAAACTCATGGGTTGAGATAAGAACAGTTTAATAACTAAAAAAAAAAAATAATAACAGTAGTAAAATATAATAGTAACTGTAATTAAAAGGAAATAATAATAATAATAATAATAATAATAATAATAATAATAATAATAATAATAATATAGTAATAATAATAAAAGAGAGAAATAAAGCCCAAGGAAAGACAAGTGATGCACAAAGCCATTGCACACCACCCACTGGCTAATGGGCAAGCAGTGATCAACCCCTCCCAGCCAGCTCCTCCCAGTTTATACACTGGGCATGATGTCCTATGGGATGGAATCCCTTTGGCCACTTGGGGTCAGCACTCCTGGCCATACTCTTTCCCAGTTCCTTGTGCAACTGCTCCCTGGCAGAGCATGGGCACTGAAAAGTCCTTGGCTTATGATAAGCACTACTTAGCCACTGAACACCTCAGCATTGTCACACTAAATCCCATACCTAGCACTGCACCACTGACTAGGAAGAAAATCAACTCTCTCTCAGCCAATTCCAGGACAGCTAGAGTGTATTAGCACTTAGTAAAATCAAAAGTGAAAATGCTTCATGCCTGGATATATTCCTGGACTCCTCAGCCTCTCCAGTCCTGACAGAGCTGATAACATGAGGACAGTGTACAACACTGGTACAGAAGAGGAAACAAAAGAAGAATAAAAGCTGGTCTTTGTTTTTGTTGTTAACTGAAGGCGTTGACCCAAGGAACTGATGGGAATGATACCATCTGAAATCTTGGAAAGTAGAAGAGTTATCAGTCTCCAAAAGAGAAAGAATGAGTAGGTTGCAGCTAGTCTGTAGCATCAAGACAGCAATGTTAATCATTAGGAGTTAATACTTGTGCTGCATGCTCCAGAGTTAGGAATTTTGCTTACCTGCTTATGATAAAGCAAGCAGAAGACTACAGCAATCAGGGTTGAAATCATCGCAAGTATTAAAGTATAAAGAGCCACCTGACGCCACTGGGATTTCCTTTGCCGTGGGACGTTTCCATTCTCCAATAAGTCTAATGGTTCCATGATGCTTATCCTTGAGACGGCTGAGAACTGCGCTAGCAGAGCTGCTGAGGTCCTTATTGCCACAGTGGAGCATGGACACAATTAAATGCTGGAGATTTCCCCATGCTAATAAAGCCAAGAGGAGGAGCCTCGGTGTGTTTCGTCACTAGCCTGGGCTAAGAAGCAGCCAGTTAGCATTTCCTCATGAAACTGAGGCAGAGGACTTCCATTTGGCTCCTGGCGCAGAATGACTGAAATGAAACTCCAGCAACAGGCTGCTGGGGCTCTGGAAAGCATCCTGGGCTTCCATGCTGGAAGGCAGATTCACAAACTCTCCAGCAAATGCAAAGTGAAGGGCTGAGGCTGGCACGCACAGCAGCCTCCTGACGACCTGCATGAGATCTGCTTCTGTCGTAGGAGCACCAGTGCCTTTTATGGCTGAGAGGTTTGCACCAGATTAAATCTAGTTATCATTTTGATAGCACAGATCTGAGCACTGATGGTGGAGTGGCATTTCTGGAGTCCCTTGAGGGTATGATTCATGCAATGAAAGTGAAATCTCACACACTTTAGAAACATGGCTGCAAGCGAGCACTGCTGTGGAGCTGCGAGGATAGCCTCAGAGGGAAGCAGTCCCTTGCAGCCACCAGCCTGGACTTCCAAGGGACACTGTTCAAGGAGAAGGACAAAGAGTAGGAAAAGAATGAAAAGGAAAGAAAAGGAGAGGCATAAGAAGTGAAGAACAAAGGAAAACTAACCACCACCTAAGAGATACATCACTAACTGCCAGCTTTGAGAGGAGTTTCTGGTTTGTGCATTCTGCAGAGACTTTTGAATTTTCTTCCAATATGAAGAATTGTTCTTCATTGATAGTTTGCCAAAGAAATTCCAGTGCACAAAGATGTCTCTCAGAGATTTCTGCCAGCTTTGCTGCACTCCCCTGCTGGGGATGGGATGCATGGAAAATCTCCCTTATACACTTCAGGCTTGCCCCTGCCCTTCCCTCTCCTCTTCCCAACCTGCAGAAGAAGCCTGAACTCTTCCAGCTGCACAGGAGTGAAGTCAAATATCTGTGTGGTGGAATGGAAAGAGAAATTTGGAAGGGGCACAAGAACAAAACTCCAAAACCTAAACCATTGTGGTAATACTCTGCTGCTTCTTTCAAATTCCCACTTGGTAGCAGAGTGGGTGCTTGGAACGTGTTGAATTCAGGATGAGACAGGAAAACCTGCTTGAGCTGCCCCAGGAAACTCCTCAGCTGAGCTGCTGGGATGCTGATGGAGGGCATGCCATTACCAGCCTGAAGCTACCCACCACTCTCCTGGCTTTTTGCAATCAAACCTGGAGCTTCTCCCTCCAGGAAGATGTGAGGGAGTTACTCAGAGCAAACAAAGGAGGGCAATGGAGGGAGCTGCCTGCTCAGGACTGACTCCTGGCAGGGTTGTTTGCCCCTGAGGGCATGCTTTGGGATATGTTCAGCGTGAGCTGTGGGATAAGTCCTAGACAGCCTCAATGCAACTTTCCTGTGACCCCTGCAGCCCATATAGATTTTCTGCCTGCCTTAGTAGTGACTCCATCTGACTAATGCCCAGGGGGCAGGGTACTTTCCACAAACAACTCCAAAAAAAATCCAAAGGAGAACTCAGGCTGCGTGGTGAGACCTGCTAACCCTTGTGACCTGTGCCTTCCTCTGCAAGTGACAACAGAGCAGAAATGGCTGTCCCCACATCAGCCTCTTCTCCACTGCCTCTCATAGCTGGGTCACTTAGGCAGTGTGTGCCACAGACCCTGGGGGTCCGGGTCCTCAGCTGAACCAAACCCTGCAGTCACCTTGGAATGGAGCAAGCCCAACAAGGCAAATACATCCCACCAGCTGCAAACTGGAATTGTTCATAGTGGGTCAGAGCCTGCTTCTCCTTGGGCATTCCCACAGGCTGGTTCAAAAGCCCTGTTCTGACCCCAAAACAGCACTAGCCAACCCCACAGCTCCACACACTAGGCTCACCACTTGTTGAACACCTGGGTTTTGCCACCAAAACAAACAAACAAAAAAAAAAGGGTCTAAACAATGTTCATTTTAAAGCATGCAAATGAGACTTCCTGTGACATCCCATGTAGCTCACATGCAGAAAAGGGTCTAAAAAGAAGTGCATTAAAAGAAAAAAAATTTAAAAATCTAAACATTTTAAATTTTTTAAAAAGTTAAAAGTAGTAAACATTAAAAATATTAAATAAAAAAATTAAATATTAAGATTAAAAATTTAAAATATCAATAAGACAGCACAAGAAGTGAAGAAAACTGCCAACAGCCATTTCAGTAGCTTTTTTTTTTTAACCTGCAAGACAATCAGTTCTTTGTGTTCAAGCAAAAAAACTGTCATTGCTGCCACAGAGAGAGCTCAGGGGGAGGAAATGCCAGCCTCAGTACTCAACATCTGCCAGTTATTTAGATGAAAGCAGGGTTGAAGTGGGAAGCAGCATACAGGGAGGGATTGCAGAGGCTCAGTAAGGGCCTGGAAGTGAGTCAGAGAGGCATTTCATCTGGTGGAGGTGGAGTCCAGCTAGGACTGTATTTATTTTATGTGAAATATATCACACTGTATGCTGTTAAGCATGGATGCAGCAGTATGTGACTCACTGTTAGGAGACAGCACTGAAGGACTGTAAGTGCAGGTTAATCTGTACATGCACAGCCTGGGGCACAGCAAGGAGAGAGCCTTGGTGCTGCAGCACCATGCTGGGATCCCTGTGATGCCACAAGCCCTGCACAGGGCTGAAGGAGCCCCGGCAGGAGTCAGACAACAGCAGCATTTGGTTCTGCAGTTCCCCCCATCCTTAGCCAGGCTTGGGAGCAGCAAGAGTATTGTTTACATTAAGGCTTTCTTTTATTTGCAAGAATATTTATGGCTATATCCCAGTTGTATTTTCCCTACAGACCCCAGCAGTTTTTGTTCAGCAAGTGTTTAACCATCTTGCCCTGGGTTGAAAAACAGAATTAGTCTTGTCTGCCTTTTCCTTTCCTTCTTCTAACAGCTTGTTAGAAAGGGATGGAAGCAAAGCCAGTGTAGAAGCAGCCATGCTTCATACACAGGAGAGGATGTGATTCTTGCCTGCTTTCTCTCCCTCACTTTCCTTCCCTGGTTTCTTTGAAGGGCAAGTGTTTGATAGGCTTCAAACTGGCAACTGCCACAGCTCAAGATACATAAAGTTCATCTCTAGCCTTTGAATTTCCATTGCAGTAATTCAATTTCCACTGCTCTTCACCAACTGTTAAATACAAAATAGCTCTTAGGATCATTAAAGCAGAATAAGGATGTCATGTGCTCTGCTGCTGTGCAGTCCAAACATCATTTCCTCTGCCTAAACCCACCCCTGAGACTTGTGGTAATTCCATGGCTCAGGAACAGAGGGGGACTTGCAGATTTCCCACCCACATAGCCAGGCAGGAACTTTCTGTTAGCCTACTTGAAGCTGAATGATGACCTTCATTAATGTGCTTGTCCAGCCTTTCTCACTCAGACACTCTGCTGTGCTTGTCCCTGGAAAGCTGCTTCTCAAAGCCTCAGCAGTTACAGAATTCTGTATTTTAAGCACCAAAATGTGGTGAAATCCACCACAGAGGTGTAAGAAGAGGCCAACTCTCCTGTGACATCTATGAGAGGCTCTCAGAACTCTGAGTGACCTACTGACACCAGCAGGTGTTTTGTGTTTGAAATGTTCCATTGCACAACAGATGCTTCTGGGTTTGCTTTTCCAAAAGCTGTGGTTCCTTACTCCTCACCAGAGCACTGGGATCAAAGAGCATTGCTTCTGATGCACAGGACCAGCACTGCTCCTACATCTTCCCTTGGAGCCCACATCTTCCCTCCCCACCAGCAGTCTCCCCAGGGTTTTCCTGGCTCCCTGGCCACACTGAGCTCACCTCCTCACTGTGTTGATAAGTGTGAGAAGGGCTAAGGTAGTGGCTGGCTGTCAGTTCAGACTGCAAGGGCTGGAGCACCTCTGCTACGGAGACAGACTGAGAGAGTTGGGGCTGCTCAGCCTGGAGAGGAGAAGGCTCTGAGGAGACCTTCTTGTGGCCTTCCAGTATCTGAAGGGGGCTACAAGAAAGCTGGGGAGGGACTTTATAGGATGCCAGGTTGGATTTTAGGAAGAAGTTCTTCCCCATGAGGGTGGTGAGACACTGGCACAGGTTGCCCAGGGACGTGGTGGCAGCCTCATCCCTGGAGGTTTTTGCAGCCAGGCTGGATGTGGCTGTGAGCAACCTGCTGTAGTGTGAGGTGTCCCTGCCCATGGCAGGGGGGTTGAAACTGGGTGGTCTTTGTGGACCCTTCCAACCGTGGCAGTTCTGTGATTCTGTGAAGATGGCAAAGTCATGATGTGTCTGTGACAAGCTCCTGAGAACACAAGAGAAGGGCACAGTGGTAAGTGCTGTACCTTTGCATCAAGCAAAGTGCCTCCCCACTGCAACAGGAACAAAGTGAATGTGCCCTGCCTGGGCTGCCTCCCACCTGCCAGCAGCTGAATATAGCACAAAATTTGCAAGGCACAGCATATGCAGGCAGGGAGGCTGAAAGGAGTGAGATACCTGTAAGAAAAGTGAAGGCTGAAAGGACATGGGGGGACAAAAGGCAATGGGAGGACAAAAGGAATTGGGAATCTGGGGGAAAGTGGAGGTCCAAAGGAGGTAGTAAGTTAACAGGAATAGGAGGCTTTGAAAAGTTTTAAGGACCTGGAAAAGAGTCTCATGTTTCAAGTGGTACTTTGTGAAGGAACTGAGAGTCTCCATCACAAAGCCCTTGGCCATGACCCACAAACACAAGCAGAGGACTCCAACTAGGGAGCTACTGTAGTGAAATGGTTATTGGAGTCATCTGAAAGGTTACAGAGTCCTTCCTTATTCCTCAGCTGTTTTCACTTGAGCTGGAAAAAGCAGTGCACTACCACTCTCTGTTCTACTTCCTCTTGGCACACAAGCTCGGGAGCTGCAGCATAAGACTTGTGAATGTTAGCAGAAACAGCATGAATGGGCTGAAAATGGGTTGAAAAGATCTAATTATAGCATGAGCTATAAGAGACCAAATAGAGAAGTGTTTGCTCTCATGTTTACACTCTCCTCAGCCAGTGAGTATCGTGGCTATTGCTTTATCTAGAAAATCTCAGCGGTTCTGAACTGGCCTCAGAAAGTCTGTTTGACCTCAATCTTTTGCAGGCAGATGGGTGAGAGAGTTTCCAGAGTCTCAGTAAAGCTGCCTCAGAAAGCTGGTGCTTGTTTTCTCTTTTGGCTGTGACTGTCTTCTGCTCCAGGGATGCCCTCTGCACCCTCATCTCACCCCATGGCAGGGCATTGGTACTTGCAAGGTACCTAAAAGGAAATTGTCTGAACTGTTCTTAAAGACTCCAAAGAGGCTCTCTCTGTTCTAGGACTCCAGTGTCCCTGCAACTGAGGAGTTTCCCAGCAGTCTCCCATGGGCTCCCAGGTTAAGCCTGTGGTCTCTTCCATACCCACCATGGGCACAAATTATTTCTTTCTCTTTAAACCAGTCCTGACCTGAACTCTGTCCAGAGGGCCATGGGACTCTTGGGAGATGTTCTCTACACCTCCAAATATTCCAGTTTTCCTTTGTGTCATGCAGGATTGATTCATGCCTTTTCTGGAAGGTGAACACTTGGGATCTTTCCACATGTCCTCAAGCTTCCATACCCAGTGTAATGTTTGCCTTTCCCAGTGAATGTCATCTTCAGCCTAGTCCTAGTACCCTGCAGCCCCAGATGCTTTTCACAGAATCACAGAATGAGAGGGGTTGGAAGGGACCTCTGGAGATCATCCAGTCCAACCCCCTACCAAGGCAGGGTCACCTAAGAAAGGTCACCCAGGAACACATTCAGGTGGGTTTTGAATGTCTCCAGAGATGGAGACTTCACCACCTGTCTGGGCAGCTTCTGCCAGTGCTCCATTGCACTCCAAGTACAGAAGTTCCTCCTCATGTTTAGATGGAGCTTCCTATGTTCAGGTTTGTGCCTGTTGCTCCTTGTCCTGTCACTGGGCACCACTGGAAAAAGCCTGGCCCCATCCTCCTGACACCCCATCCTTGAAGTATTTATAACCATTTCTGAGATCCCCTCCCTTCAGTCTGTTCTAAACTAAAAAAAAGACCAAATTCTCTCAGTCTTTCCTCTCTGAACTGGTCTTTTAATTCTTCAAAAACAGTAAATATTTGGTTTCTCTTGCTCCCAAAGGTTGTGGCAGTGCACTGGTGCTCAGCTATGCATAATGGAACCATAGAATACACTGGCTTGGAAGGGCCCTCCAGAGACCATCTAATCCAACCTCCCCTGCAGTAATCAGGAACATCTTCAAGTAGAGCAGCTTGGATTGATCCTTGCTGCATTCCTGGTGCAGAAAGCTCCTGTGTAGGCAGAGTGCAAACTTGCAATGGTGTTTTCCTGAATTGTGTCTCATTTTTTCACATCCTCTCTCCAGTTGTACAGATCACTTGAACTTCACCCTGTCCTGTTAACACTCCTGGGGTGGTGTCTAGGTCTTGGCAGCCTACATTTGTTCTTCTGTACCCAGCCCCTCATACAGCACAGCAATCTCCATCAGTCATGGGGTCTCTTTCTCTCTAGGAAAGCATTCACCTTGGCTCCAGCAGGGCTTAAACTAGGCCCATGTGCAACTCATGAGGTTCAACAGAGCCAAGTGAAAGGTCCTACACCTGGGTCTGGGGTGACCCTTGGCAGCAATACTGGCTTGGAGGGTGAAGAGGTTGAGAGGAGCCCTGTAGAGAAGGACTTGGGGGTACTGGTGTATGAAAAGCTGGACATGAGCCAGCAGTGTACACTCACAGGGAAGAAGGCAAACCATATCCTGGACTGCATCTGAAGAAGTGTGGCCACCAGGTGAAGGGAGGTGATTCTGCCCCCTCTACTCCACTCTGGTGCAGCTCCACCTGGAGTATTACGTCCAGCTCTGGGGCCTTCAGTTTGGGAAGGACAGGGATCTGTTGTAGAGGATCCAGAGGAGGGCCATGAAGATGATCAGAGAAATGTAACACCTCTCCCATAAAGAAAGGCTGGGTGGGAGAGTTGGGGTTGTTCAGGATGGAGAAGAGAAGGCTCCAGGGAGATCTTATTGTAGCCTTTCAGTACCTAAGGGGAGCCTATAGGAAAGACAAGGATGATCTTTCTAGCAAAGCCTGTGGTGACAGGACACAGAGGAATAGTTGTAACATTACAAAGGGGAGATTCAGACTAGGGAGAAGGAAGAAACTTCTTATGCTGAGGGTGGTGAGACACTGGCACTGATTGTCTGGAGAAGTGGTAGGCGCCTCATCCCTGGAAACACCCAAAGACAGGTTGGAGATGTCCTGGCTCTCTGTGGGATGCTTGGACTAGATGGCTTTTAAAAGTCCTTTCCAAGCTGAATCGTTGCATGGCTCTTTGGTGCCAGCTCAGCCCACATTCATCACAAGAGCTGCAGGGATTTCTGTTAGCAGTGTCAGGTTATTGGCTGAGATGGATTTCTTCAGTTACAGACTTGTCTCTTCTTTTTCCCTGCTACTCTTCCCCCTCCCCCCGCCCCCTCTTTCACATGCTGTTTTGTGTTAACAGCAGAGCTCGGCTCCTCCGTCTGAAATCCAGGCGCTCCTGTCACGGAACAAGTGTGGAGCAATGTCCCCTTAGTGACGTGGGAGGTTCTGTACAGGAGGGTTGGGATCTATTTTTCGTGTGAGATCAGCGATCCTTTGGGCGTGCTGAGGTGCGTATGGAGTCGTCCCTGCACACACTGCCGTACCCAGATCACGCTGCGGCAGGGAGCCGAGAGCGAGGAGAGGAGGGGAAAAGAGCAGTTGTTGTCTCGTTCAGCTCTTTCACTTTCCTTCCAAATGGCTTTAAGAAAGTGAAGCGCTGTTTGTTTACTCATCCGTCCTTCTCATCTGGCAGAGATCCCAGCTGACAGCGACGTGAAAGCAGAAACCCTTCTGAAAGCTGTGAAACACTGGTGCGGTATTTCCCCAGCCCCGGGCTGGGAGGCTTTCATCATCCACCCCCGACTCCGAAATTCTGCTTCGTCCAACCCTTCAGAGAGCCCTCACACATCAGCAGCTTGCATCGCATCAGCATCTGGCAGCCAGCCTCTCTCTGCTGAAATGGAGCTCTGGCCCTGCCGTTGCCTGTCATGGGGCCTGGAGCCGTGTGTCCGTTCTGGGCAAGCCTGCCGAGACACTCGGCTCTGACTCATCAGCGGCAGTGTCCTGCACTGCGGGAGTGGCCCTGGGTGCCAGGTGGTTTCTGCCTTCCGCAGTGCTCCCCACGGGGCAGAGATGAGCCTGGAGAAGAGGCTTAGAAGGGACCTTATCACTCCCTAGTCAGGTGGGGGTCAGGTTCTTCTCCCAGGCAACTTGTGACAGGACAAGAGGGCATGGGGTGTGAAGCTGTGCCAGGGGAGGTTTAGGTTGGATACTAGGAAGCACTTCCTCACAGAAAGGCTGATTAGGCACTGGGATGGACTGCCCAGGGAGGGGGTGGAGTCACCATCACTGGAGGTCTCTAAGACAATATTGGATGTGGCACTCAGTGCTATGGTCTGGTTAATGTGATGGTGCTAGGTTATAGGCTGGACTGGATGATCTCAGAGGTCTTTTCCAGCCTCTGTAATTCTGTGATTCTGTGAAGTCCCCCAGCCCCTTGCACTGCCCATCCCTGCAGCACTGCTCCAGGGTGGCCGTGCTGTGTTCTCATAGCCTGGTGCTTGGATGTTTGTGAAAGGTTCTCCTGCTCACTTCCTTCACGTTGCATTGACAGACACTGATTTTATTTTCCTTGTGCATGTGTAGAGCCAGTGCCTTACCAGCAAAGCCAGCATTAGGGAACGAGGGAGATAGGGCTCTGCGAGCAGCCTGTTGTGTCCTGCCTTGCATAACTCTCTGCCCTTGATCACTTCCTCTGCAGGAGGGGATTTCTTCTTCTGGCAGGGCAGTGGGTGGTTGGTGCTGCTGCAGAGACACACTGCAATGACCCTGCCTGAAGAGAGCGTGTGAGGTGGGGCAGGCTGGACTTTCAGCACTCCGGTTTGTGCACTCAGCAATGGGGAGCTGTTTTTTGGGGTATTGACCTTTCCATTCAACCTCGTGTAACAGTGGGCAAGTTCAGTGGGCTCAGAGGCCCCCCAGCATGGCATCCTGACTTGCATGTTGAGAATGCAATGCATTGTTTAATTTGTGTTCAGTAGTTTGTGAGGGATTCCTGAGTCTGTCCAACCTTTTAGCTTCCTCCTGTGGCAGTGACTTCCCCAGGTTAGCTACCTATGGTATAAAACAAAACTGGACGTCCTTGCTTTCCATTTAAACCTGCTCTCTGAGGAGTTCATGAGATGCTCACTTCTCTCTGAGCTTGCTTTGTATGGAGTAGTGTGCATCACTGCTGCCCCTCTTGGCTCCAAGGGCTCATGCCAGGTCTTGCAGCTGCAGGGCTCTCTGCTCTTTCCAGAGTGGTATAGCTCAGAATGTGCCCTGTCTCCTCTGACCATCCCAGGATGGAGGCAGGGCTATGGTGCAGAAAAGCCTTTGAAGAGTTGCCAGCCCCCCACACCTCTTATGAGGACATCCCAGTGCAGGGCTCTGTTTAAATCCATAGCAGTGCACCCCTCAGACAAACAATGAGCCTCTGCTACACAGCCTGTGGTGAGCAGGCCAAGCTGTGCATGCCTGCTGCAGCAGCAGCCCTGCTGTGTCCCACGCATCCACACTCCCCAAGACCGCAGGGCTGAGGGAACACGTGTCAGGCAGCCTTCCCTGGACCTGCCTCTGCTCCCTGCAGCCAGGATGCACACACAGCACCTGAGACACTCCGACCTGCCCTTGCCTGGCACTGCTGATGGGCTGGAACCTGCAGAAGCCTCTCCTGCTAGGAATTGTTTCTACTTGGCAGTCTGTGAATCCACTGTGGTGCTGGAAACCCTGTGGCTCCGTGTCAAAAGCTCCTTTACAGGAGGTTCCTTCCCACATTTACTTAGCAGATGGTTTCTGAGCTCTGTCCAGAGGCAGGCAGGAAGGGTGAAAATGCCACGAAGAACAGCAGGCAGGGGATCCCCATCATGCGCCCAAGGAGCCCCTTCTCCTTGCTGAGAAGCAGGCCAAGCACTGCTCTGCAGCTTCCTTGCACCTGGGAGATCACAGGATCACAGATGTTAGAGGTTGAAAGGGACCTCCAAAGATCATCGAGCCCAACCCGCCTGCCAGAGCAGGACCACAAAATCCAGCACAGGTCACACAGGAACACATCCAGATGGGTGCAGAAAGTCTCCAGAGAAGGAGACTCCACAACCTCTCTGGCCAGCCTGTTCCAGTGCTCTGGGAGCCTCACAGTGAGGAAGTTCCTCCTCATGTTGAGGTGGAACCTCCTGTGCTGGAGTTTCTATCCATTGCCCCTTGTCCTATCCCAGGGTGCAACGGAGAAGAGATGTCCTGGACAGGCCCTATAGCTTGCAGTGGAATGTTCCTTCCCAGTGTGTGGAAGCCTGGTTTGCTGGGTCACTGAAAATTTGTAGAGATCAAGAAGGAAAAACATCTTCCCCTGCTCTTTGCAGACTAAATATCAGAAGTTCAGCCATCCTCACATCAAATGCTTTGCTTTTACAGTCTTTATTTGTTTGGGTTTTTCATCCCCATATGAAATGTTTTGCTCTTACAGTCTTTATTTGTTTGGGTTTTTCATCCCCATATGAAATGTTTTGCTCTTCTTTGCCTTTATCTGTTTGGCTTTGAAGCAACCCTCTGTCAGTTTAAAAATCAAGCCTTGTTTTGACAAGAAACATGGAAACATTTTATCTGGAAACATTCACAGAAAGTTACTGCCTGTGGGAATGTGCCTGCTCGAATCAGAGTCCAAATTATGTTACTATGACTCAGTCCAAATTTAGCTAAATGCTAAATTTAGCTCAGCATTTGGAGGAAAGAGGTTTGTGGGTTTGACAGGAGTGAAGTGGTTTTCACCCAAATCAAGTAAGTTGGCCTGGATTAAGAACAGTCACCAACCTTTTCCTAGAATCTAACCCATGAGCAGACCTTCCAAAGGCCTGATGCTTGAGGGACTGCTTTAAGAGCCCTCTGTGTGGTTAACCTCTGCCCATCCTGCTCACACTGACCCTCTCTCGGTCACTGAGCTTGTCTCCCTCTGCTTGCCAAGTTCCAGGCCCTTCTCCCTTATTTCCCCATCACCTCCTCCATTTCCTCTCTTGATCTGTGACTGTAGCCACCCTCACAGTCCCATCCCAGATGCTGCTCAGCAATCCAGCTCAGTGTGTCAGGCGCCCAGCTGGGGTTTGAATTGGAATTTCATGTTGCTCATATGTGCTGGGAGCTGCTGTGCAGGGCACAGCCAGCTGAAGAGTGGCATTGTGGCAGTGGCGGCATGGTGGCAGTGGTAGCACTGCCGAGCTGGGGTGCAGGTGGGTGGGCAGCAGCACTAGCAGCTTCCTCATGAAATTTGTCCCCCCAGGAAAGGCACACTGCACTGTCCTGCAGGCTTTGACCTGACAGGTTTTGTCTTGCAGTGTTTTGTTGGTGAGAGGGAAGGGTGATAGAAAGCAGCCCTGCAGGAAAGGACTTGGGGATGCTGATGGATGAGAAGCTGAACATGCAGCACAGGAGGCCAATGGCAGCCTGGGCTGCATCCAAAGATGTGTGGTCAGCAGATCCAGAGAGGTGATTCTGCCACGTTGCTCTGCTCTGCTGAGACCTCACCTGGAGTGCTGTGTGCAGCTCTGGAGCCCTCAATATAGGAAGGACATGGAGCTGATGGAGAGGGTCCAGAGGAGGGCCATGAAAATGATCAGGGGGTTGGAGCAGCTCTGCTACAAGGACAGGCTGAGGGAGATGGGGGTGTTCAGCCTGAGGAAAAGGAGGCTCCAGGGACACCTAATAGCAGCCTGCCAGTACCTGAAGGGGCTCCAAGAAGGCTGGAGAGAGACTGTTTGCAAAGGCCTGAAAGGACAGGACCAGAGGCGATGGCTTAAAACTAGAGCAGGGCACATTTAAATTGGATGTCAGGAACAAGTTCTTTACTATGAGGGTGGTAGAACACTGGAACAGGTTGCCCAGGGAGGTGATTGAGGCCCCATCCCTGGAGATCTTCAAGGTGAGGCTGGACAGGGCTCTGGGCAACCTGATCTAGTTGGGGATGTCCCTGCTGACTGCTGGAGGTTGGACTGGATGAGCTTTGGAGGTCCCTTCCAGCCCAGAGCATTCTGTGGTTCTATGATTCTGCAGTGTCAAATGGACAAGTTAATCCTCCCTTTTCCCTCTCACACAGTCTGTGCTTGGCATCTGCATGTCCCTGCCATGACACAACCACGAGTGGTTTTGTTTTGGCAGAGAGGTGGGAAAAGAAGCCATTTTCCCAAAGTGCAGCACACAGGGGAATACAGCCAGAAGCAAACCACAGCTTGCCTGTGTTTCACATTCCACAGGTGTGTGGAGGACTGAAAGTGAAATTTCACCCTCTCAATGTACTTTCAAAACAGGAAAGTTGATTGAGCCTCAGCCTGAAGGAAAATTAAGACTTTGGTTTTATAGTCACAGTGCTGATTTCTGCCCAACCCAGAAACTGATGATCTGGCACTGCCAGCTGGCACCTGTCACAGCCCTGTCTAATTATTAACCTCTTTCAGAAACCTCTCCCATCAACCCCCCTGGCAAAAGGACAGACAGAAACCTCTTTTCCTGTTGTTCTTGTCTAAAGGAGATGTCATTTATGAGCTTGCAGAGTGGGCAGGTTGCTGATAAATCCCAGCTGCCCACCTGACACCTGGCAGGATGATCTCATGTGGTGCAGTGCTCCTCCAAGGCGAGGGCAAGGAGAGGAGGAGCAGGCAGGGAGGATGCAGCCAGAAAAGAGGTGTACTTTTTGTTTACAAATGTTCTGATTTCAGGGCATCCCAGAAAAATGATGTGATGAGAGAGCAGCCTTGCCAGGCTGCTGCCATGCCCTCTCACTCTTCCTGTGAAGCAGTCCCTTGGGAGCTGCTGCCCCCACATCTGTGTGGGGCTGATTTTGGTTACAAAAATGGCAGATGTTTCCCCCACATCTATCAGCTGCCAGTCACTGTGTTTACAACATCTGCACGCCAGGTGGTATCTGGGCACATCTGCAGGTACCCAGGTGTAGGGACACCCTGTGCATCTTTTCCCCCATGAGTGCCCATGCTCAGGGCTGTGTGTTGTAGTTAGGAGCCTCTCTATGCAGCCTGAAGCTCCCTGGACAGCATTTTCTCATCCTGCCATGACTCAGTCTGCCTTTCCTCAGAAAACCTGTGTATCTTCTCACTCTGAGTGGGTTTTGTTGCAATGCAGATGGAGGCAGGAAATCACCTAATCCTCCATCCCCAGGGGAGCTTAAAAAAAATCAGGCAAAGATAACATTCCAGCTGCTGCTGCTGACCTGCTTTTGGGTGGTGGTTTGCACCCAAGTGGAAGACAGGCAGCAGGATCATTCAGCCTGAGAGAAAACTTGCTGCGTGACAGCCAGCTCAAAGCTTTCTGTTGAGCTTCGGCTCACCACATGAAGGTGATAGGACAGGGAGAAGAATAAGCCAGGGAGACCCCAAACACACAAGCCACAACCTCCATGAATTTTGGTTTAGACCTTCTTTTGGATAAGCACCAAAATCAGATCTGGGAACGGAGATCAGAACTCCAACCTTAACCTGTCCTTACTTCCAGCACTTGGCTCAGGCTCACGATGACATTGCAGGTAGCAACAGGAGGCTTCCATATGGCTTTGCCTGCAGTATCCTGTGGCCTGCTGGCTGGAGATGTCTGGCCTCTAGATTGGTAGAACCCAAGCACTGGTCCCCAGTGGTGCTGGCACACACAGGACAGGAACCCTGAAACCCATGTGGCCAATAGGGACCTTGGGAGCTATCGGGGGAAAGGAAGGAAGAGGAGGTATGGGAGCAAGGTAACCTGGATTGCCCTCTGCAGGACTTCATAAACATCTTCTTCTCCATCAAAGAAGGAGGAGGAAGTTGCCTTCTCGGGGCCAGGGGTGTAGGCTTTGGAGCCCCAAGAGCAGCACTGAGAAGAGCCTGGGCTCCAGCTCTGCTGGGGTAGCTCAAGTCAAGCAGAAGTTCAACATGTCCTTCCTTCTAAAGGAAATCGTTCCAAGCTGTGCCAGGAGAGGTTCAGGCTGGATCTCAGGAACTTCACTTAAAGGGTTCTCAGACATTGGAATGGTCTGCCCAGGGCAGTGCTGGGAGTCACCATCCCTGGGGGTGTTTAAGCAGTGTGCAGAGCTGGCATTTAGGGGTATGATTTAGTGTTGACCCTGAAGTGCTGGGTTGAGGGTTGGACTGGATGAGCTTTGAGGTGTCTTCCAACCAGATGTACTCTGTGATTCATCAGCTGGCTGCCTGCAACCGCAGCAGAAGGAAGCTAAATTTTGTTGTCACTTGAACAGTGTCAGAGTGTTACCTGCCAGCCCCCAGTGGCCAGTCTCATATTTCAACCTGTGGCAGGTCAGACTCATTTCAAACAGAACTGGGAGATGATGCCCAAGGTTCATTTCCCCACCACACTCCTGACTTTCCGTGCCTTACTGCAGTCGGTATGGCAGGGGCTGTGAGGAGCAGGTGGTACACCTGGCACACCCATGCATGTCTGTGAGGACAGAGCAGGATGTGCAAGCACTGCAAAACTGGCTTAGAAATAGCCCAGCTGGGTATCCCTGGGTGATGTTGCTGCTGGTGAGCTGCCTCCCTTCAGCTGTTTGTGAATGGCTTTAAGCACCAGCAGCTGCCCTGCCTTCTGCCTCTGCACTTATCCTTTGCCTGCCCCTGCATCTGGCTGTGGCCAGAGAGTTGGTTGTGATGATTTTTATCTCTTTTCTCTTTTGATCAGCTGTGTTTACAAAGTGAAGCATGCCAGATGTTAAGAAAGCAGAAGAGGTTGTTTCCACTAAGGTCAGGTTTTTGTTTATCTTTCTCTCTGCTTCTGACTCAACTTTCTTTACATGTCAGCATTGCACTGACCTAAAATCTTGCAGTGTTTCTGGCATGCTTCTCGAGACCAGTGGCTCTGGTGTTCAACTTACACCACAGAATCATAGAACTGTCAGGGCTGGAAAGGACCTCAAGGATCATCCAGTTCCAACCCCCCTGCCATGGGCAGGGACACCTCACACTACAGCAGGTTGCTCACAGCCACATCCAGCCTGGCTGCAAAAACCTCCAGAGATGAGGCTTCCACCACCTCCCAGGGCAACCTGTGCCAGTGTCTCACCACCCTCATGGGGAAGAACTTCTTCCTAAAATCCAGCCTGAGTCTACCCACTTCTAGTTTTGCTCCCTTCCCCCTGGCAACCTACAAAGTCCCTCCCCAGCTTTCTTGTAGCCCCCTTCAGATACTAGAAGGCCACAAGAAGGTCTCCTCAGAGCCTTCTCCTTTCCAGACTGAGCAGCCCCAACTCTCTCAGTCTGTCTCCATAGCAGAGGAACTGCAGCCCTCTGATCATCCTTCACAGCCCTGCTCTGAACACCTTCCAGCACCTCCAGATCTTTCTTGTAATAGGGACACCAGAACTGCACCATCCCCTCCTGCAGCCCAATCCTTGATGATGGCCATGGTTTCTCTGGTCCAAACTGCATGCAGATGCCTGGGAAATCTGAAGGGTCAGTGGAAGGTTATCTCCTTTCATCACTATTACTTTTTTTGCAGCTATTCTTACAAACTCAGGCAAGAAGAATGTCTGTGTGGCTGTACCCACAACAGAGAAGAGAATCCTGGCTGCCTTCTGATATGGAGCTGCTAAGGTCTCTGGCTGCATCCATCAGCACAACTCTCAGGACTCAACACATGGACCATGAAGCACTGGGAGGCAGGGGAAGGTGGCTGCCCCTGCTTCTAGAAAGGACTTTTCCTGTGAAAAGAATCAAGCATAAGTATAAGCAGACCTCAGAGGTCACTTGAGATACTGCAGCAACCAACAGGGATGCAGTGAGATTATTCTCACACAAGGTGCAACAAATCTTTTCTTGTAAGGGATGAATACTGCTGGAGACAATGTAAGATCTGATCTGGAGGCTTTTCAGAGCTGGCAAGCAGCCACTAGAATTAGTCCTTCACATCCTCAAGAGTGGAGTATATCAAATAAGTTTCTTGTTGGTAGAGGTTTTTTAATGTACCCTGGGTCTTATAAGAAGTGAAGAAGGGAGAAGCAGATAAATCAATGTTTCAAAATACTGCACATAGCAAAAAAAAAAAAAAAAAAAACACAAAACCTGGACAAATCTCTCATCTGTTTGTCCTCACTGAATACATGCATCTTCCTAACTTCCTTGTGAGGCTGGCAGGAAGCCCAACAAGCAGACACTGGCAATCTGAAATATACAAAACAAGACAAAGGAGAGTCAGCCCTTTGAACAATGTGAGATAATGCCAGGGATACCTTATTTCAGGGATCTACCTGTGTAACAGTGTGAGAGCTGAAATCCCCTCACCAACAACAATAACCAGGCTAGCTCAGTCTGGAAGCAAATGCAAGCTGTATTTACAAAAAAATCTACAATCTATGATGAAATGCAATGAATATGTACAAATAGACACTGTTCACAGATATGTACAATCAACAGAAAAGTACAACCAAGCTCCCTTTGCTTTCCCCAAGGGGCCTCCTCCCCAACCAGAAAGACTCCCCCCAGACACAGAAGCCGAGCAAGCAAGCTGAGTCCCCAACTCCGACTTTTTTTTGAGTAATAGTTCTTAAGCATTTCTCTCTCTCCAATGGAAGTGTTTAGAATAATCATTATTTTGCTTTCTTACACCCAATAGTGACTTATTTAGATTCTCTCACTTTCTCTGCTTGAACTTTGTGAAGAAAAACTAAAAAGACAGTTTTAAAGCCATCACAACCTGGCAATGAAGGGATGAGGTTGCTCTATAGCTGTGATGGTTTCAAGACTGTCTTTTTAATTTTCTTCACAAGCAGAGAAAGTGAAAGAATGTAAATAAATCACTATTGGGTGTAAGAAAGCAAAATAACGATTGTTCTAAACACTTCCATTGGAGAGAGAGAAATGTTTAAGAATCTCTACTCAAAACAAGGTTGGGGAGTTGGGCAGTCTCAGCTTGCTCGCTCGGTTTCTGTCTGCCTGCTTCTTCTTCCTCTTTTCTGGCTGAAGATAACACACTGACCTTGACAAGCCAAGTCTAACAGCCTCTCTGCTTCTTGACTCTGCCTTCTGCCAAGGGGATCTGGGGGGATTCCTTCTGGCTGGGGGGGGGGGGGGAGAGGCCCCTTGGGGGGAGGAAAAGGGGCTTGTTTGTGCTTTTCTGTTGAGTGTACGTATCTGTAAATGTTGTGAATAATGTCTATTTGTACCTATTCATTGCATTTCATCATAGATTGTAGTTTTGCTTGTAAATACAGCTTGCATTTGCTTCCAGACTGAGCTAGCCTGGTTATTGTCTGTGTGGGACAGAGATTTCAGCTCTCACACTGTTACAATACCCTACAAACCAGATCCTGTGCTGGGTGAAGTGTTTGTTTATCCCTAGAGATGTATTCAATAACCATTTTTTTTACTTTATAAATAAACCAAACAAGTCTATGTATTGCCAGTAAAGACAATTTTGCCCTTGTGTCAGTGTGAGCTCTGGGGTCGTGGCTATAGAGGCTCAGAAGCTAACTACACTCCAACAGAGAAAGAGACAGTTTCAAACCATCACAGCCCTGAAGCCAACAATGGAAGCCATTCTTAGGAAAGCACATTTCATGCTCATATCAAGTTTTGTCTTGCCCCAAACATCGGCCTATTGACTCTCTGAACACTGATGGATCACCTGAGCCCGAGGCTCAGCTCCACACCTGAGCGTTCTGGCTGGCCATGAAAGAGCAGCGTGGGCTACCAGCCCTAGCAAACTGCAAAGGTAGGAGAAAGTGCAAGCCCAGGAACAGGAATATGTCTGTGCTTGTGAGCAGTTCTGGCTGGTCTCCTTGGGACAGCCTTGCCTTGCTAGAAGGTGAGCAATGTTATAGAGCAGCTAGTGCCAGCTGTCATGTTTAAAAGGTGATTGTGCAAAGCTTTACCTTAGGAGGAGGAAATGGGCATTGGAGGGGGCAGCAGCTGTGCTTAGGTGTTTGCAGAGACCTGGCTCACTGCCTCTGGGCTTGTAGGAGAAACACTCCTTCCCTTTGTCCTACTCCATGCTCCCAAAGTCCTAAGCACAATCCATGGACCTGCTATCTACATCATATCTCTCCCGAGTTCTCCTTCCCTGAGCCTCCTGCCCAGTGATCCTCTGTGTGCTCAGCATCCCTGGGAACAGTCAGCCCCAGAACCCTCTCCTGCCTTCACCTGGGGGGTTTCTAGTCCTCAGGCACCTGCTCCCTGGTGGGGTGAGAGCAGTCAGCCCCTGCTGACACAGCATGTGGGGTACTGCCAGGGTGTGTTCTGCCCTGGGATGATGAGCAGCTGCTGCCAGCAAGAGAACTCACATCTTGGCACCTTGATGAGGAGACTTCTACAGCCTCTGCTCTGCTTGCTCAGTTTGATAGCTCTTCACAGCCTTCCCCATCATCTCAGAGAGCTGAGCAAATAAATTCTTCAGCCCTCCCTGGCCTTAGGGCATGCAATGTTGCAAACGGCAAATTACAAATCCTTCTGCACATCTCTTGCCATTGTGTCCTTTTCTGGCCTGGCACCAGCCCTGCCTTCTCCCAGTCCTCAGGAAGCATTACTTACTTAGCTTTACTTGGCACACTACCACATTTCTGGAAGAAGCATCCCTGGGGCAGCTCTGGATCTCCTGGAAAACAAAAGTCATCAGCTGAGAGAACAGCAGTACTGGCTGAAGTCAAGGATGTTGCTGAGAAAAGCCCACTAGGTTCAACTTTCTCTTGTGCTTTAAACTTTCCCAGAGCCCAAATGGAACACATTTAGATTGCTTCCCTCCCCCTTTTTCCCAGCAGGGTAAAAGCAAATTAGGCAGGAGAAAAAGAGAGATAAAATCATGAAAGAAACAGACTGGAATCGTTTTGGAAGTAAAAAGGTCAGATTAACGGCATATAAAGGCAGTAAAAAGGTCAGAATAACGGCAGATAAAAGGCATTTGAGTAACAGGGAAGTCACAAAGGCATAAGGATAAAGGGTAAGTAGAAAAACATACAAAACCAGGCCCAGCTGACATAGGATTCTCCTGATGCAAATGTGGATTCTCTTTAGATGCAGTCCTTAGGGATGCAGCATGGAGCAGACTTCACTACCTGGTAGCAGCAGGAGCAGCCTCTCAGGCAGGTGAGGAACAGGAGCAAGAGAAAAAAGACAAGCAGATGGCTCCCCTTAAATAGGCTTGGTGGACAGGAAGGAGGAGTGGAACAGACCTTGACCCGGGGACCCCTCCCCCTGGGAGGGGGAATCAAGTCTCTCTGCCCACCTGGGTCAGGGTTCTTTGTCCACCTGGGGGCTAGGTTCTTTTCAGCCCCTCCAGGGGTGGGTGTAACCTTACACACCTTCCCTACCAGATACTGCAGGAGAGAGTTGGATTTCAGACCACACTTCCCCATCGTGATACCTGGATACAGAAACTAAACTCCTGTGCTTTCTGCTGTCAGAGCTGAGCTTGCAGCAGCAGGGTCAGTTGCTCCTCACCCAGCACACACCAGATTTCCTGCTGTCTTGCCAGCAAAGCAGTCAGGCAGAGCAGTGACTCATGCTGGGTGATGAAATGTAAGTGGTGTCTCAAAACCACAGCCTCCTTATCCGCCAGTACTAGTAACCATTTGTGGTAGAAAAGGAGATGACTTTTGAAGGAATGTAAACCAAGCCTAAATTACAAGTTTCCCATTGTTTGCTTCTGTACCCATGTAAAGAGAAGGACCTCCCCAGGCCATTCTGCTCTGCATCACCTGCAGCAGTTTGTTCTTGACTGGAGAGCAAGAGCCCTGTGGCTCTGATGGGTGCTGAGGTCCCAGGAGTGTCCGTGGCTCTTGTATCAGCTTTGCCACCCTGTCCCTTGCTTTGCCTTTAGGTAGGAAAGAAGAGAGAGAGAGAAGAGAAGGGAATACAGAGTGGGCACCTGTGTAGTTTATGCAGTAGAATGTGTTAAACACCAGAGACAGCAGAGGTGGAGACTGCTGTAAAACCATGGAGGGCTCAGCAGAGCCCAGCTGATGACTGTATCCTGTGCAATAGGTCTCATTAAAAGCCCTGCGAGCAGCAGGTCATGAGATCCCGTTCCGGTGGTGGTAAGCACAGAAGAGGAACATGCTGTCCTCCAGGCTTGGGGACTGTCCCCAGAAACTGCCTAGCACAGCTTTGCACCTCAGCATCTCCAGCTGTGATGATCTTCAAGGGACAACGTGAAACCTCAATGCACTGACCTGTCTGGACAGAGCTGTAAGATGTGACTTCAGCACCATCTACAAACTCCTACAAGGGCTCAACAACCAAAATTACTGTTTCTCATATCAAAGAGACCTCTAACCATGTGGGTTTCCACATACAGACTGGTGAGGAAATTTACTGGTGAGGTTAGTCACTCCCTCAAGTAATTAATCTCAGAAATGTAATTATTTCGACCTTTACTTCCAGACAAGTGCATGTACATATGCAGGCCAGTCTAGTTCAGCCTGGAAGTGCAGAGGAATCAGTGAGTGGAATGCCCTCTGCTGCTCTAAACAAGAAAGGCTGCACCCTGCTGAGGCACAGATCCGTTTGTGTTGTTTTCTTGCTGGCCTGTGCACATCTGTCCACACCAGATGTGCCCTGGCTGTGACAGCCCATGCTGGGGAGCACCAGCCCTGCATACCCCTGGGGAGAGCTGAACTGAAGCCAAATGGTAAATAAAGGAAAGGATGTGAAAATTTTCTGTCCTTTTCATGCTAGTGAAAATGTCTGCTCAAAAATATGCCTGCTCAAGAAAAGAGTGAATGTGTCGTTCACCATCCACACCCCCTGCAAGTGACACTGGAAGCCCAAAGGTTACAAAGGAAACTTTTATTAGTTTTTAGGAAAGCTCTCTAACGTCAGCCAGGGAGCGTGACACTCAGCTTAGAAGCAGCTGCTTTTGGTCCTGGTGATGGGTAGAATGGCCAGAGGAAAAACCCCAAACCCTCTCTTGCTACTGGGGAGGAGCATCCTGCAGAGGCAAGTCAGCCCACAGCTTCTCAGTCCCAAGATAAGAAAAAGCTGCCTCTTGGCGCCACCAAGGTTTTCCTTGGGGTTATAGCTTGGGCTGGGCAGGGAAGTTCATAAAAACCTGTCAACCATAGAGCAAAGCACATGGGAAAGCTCACCAAGGCCTGGAAGATTTCCTTAGCTGCCTTTGTCACCTGAGCCTGAAGGAGTGCTCAGCCAGGAGTGCCTCAGCTGGGGACAGCACAGTGCCCATGTGGCAGGAACACTCCGGGGTGCTGGGAGCTTCTGCAAAGAGGAGCTTACCATTGGCAACCCAAAGCCTGCCCCCCTCCAGTGTTTGTAAGAAATGTGAAGTAACATTCTTATGTATGCTATGGTATAAATACATAAATACTTTTAACAAAAGACTTTGCAGTGCACAGCTAGCAGCCAGATGCTGAAATGTTGCTGGAGTTCATTGAAGCCAGGTAGTTGACTTGCCCTTGCCTCACTTCAACCAAAAATGCAACAGTCACTGGCTGTGCTCAGGTCACATGCTGCCTGCAGCATGGGCAGGGTAGGACTTGTCCTCAAGAAGAGGTATGTGCAACCCAGGACCACCAAGAGCAGCCTCATTTCAGCAGAAGCCAGGCAGGGGCCGCATGGGAGCACCAGCACACGACGGAGGTGGTGCCTGTGAACCTCTCTGCAGTGCACAGTTGTGTGTCAAGGTCTGCTGGGAGCCTCGTGGGAGCCATCTGAGCCCTACCAGAGGACAAGGATGTGCACTCAGTCCCTTAGAAAAAGCCTTCACGTTTTTTCCAAAGTTTTCTGTGCCGGGATCTTTTTTGGGTCAAGCCAGCCTGTGTGCGTGTGCTTGAAGGAGATTCTCCTTCAACTTAACGTCTCCAAGAGCTGCTGTCAGGATGTGAACGTTCATCAGGTATTCCCTTGGCTCAGGCCTCAGTAGTCTGCAGGCAGCTGGAACAGCCAGTGGCCCTCACCTCTTAAAGGCTGCTGCTAAACACCTCGTGGTTACTGCAGGAGCTGCGTTTCTGCCATCCTGTGCAGTCCTGTTAGCTCATTTCAAAACACCACCGTCCTTTATTGGCCTTTGCCTCTCAGGGAGCATTTCTCCAGATCTTGCTGTCTCTTCCCTCTCTTCTGCCTTGCCAGGCAAAAGGCTGTTGAGCATATCTGTTCTCCTCCTCCAAATGGCTTCAAGGCACATGAGTTATCTTTCTGATTTACCAGGCTTTTATTTTAGCAAATATACAGCAGTTTTGTCCTTTACACAGACACTGCCACCCAGTACACAGAGAAACCCAGCGTCCCTCTGAATATCAGCTAAGCTCTTTGGCTCTTACTTGTCCTCCAGGGCTCCACACTTTCCCCAGCTCTAGAAAGATCCCTCTTAGGTAGCAAGACAGCTGCGCAGAGCTCTGAAGTGCACTTATGCAAAGCCCATTTGCACCGAGGTTTGTCTGCACTCCAGCTGAGGCTTTCCACAGCCACAGGCAGGGGAGAGGCTGGAGCAGTCTGCCAGTACAGGTGCAGCCTGTGGGAACGAGCTTCCCATGTGCAGGTGTAGGCAAGGCTGTGCTTTACAGGTGACATTTCACATTGTCATCGACAGGACTCAGTAACACCAGGCTGAAAGACAGACCCTCGATGATGGCTTCAGAGCTGGTCAGCAGGGTGATGTTGTCTTGATGGAACAAAAAGAGCACTGTGATAAGACTGACTGCAGTGTTGCTCTCCATCACAGTTTGCTCCCAGAGGACTTGGGGCTTCTTATCTGTCTTCAGCAATGTCAGCTTTAGCAAGCTCTGGACAAGGAAATGGATGTTGCCCTTCAAGGACATGAGGTAGAGGCCATCACAGGGCATCATGATGGAGCCATTTCTGATCTGAATAGAGCCTGCTTCAGCAGTGAGGTTCACGGCTGTTCCCTTGAAGCTTTCTCCTGGAACAGAAGAAAGCAAAGGTGATTCCATGATCACAGAATCATGGAGTGATTTGGCTTGGAAAAGACCATAAAGGCCATTTAGTCTAAACCCCTGCAGGGAGCTGGAACACTCCTATCAACTGGAGCAGGATGCTCAGAGCCCTATCCAACCTGACCGCGAATGTTTCCAGGGATGGAATATTTACCACCTCTCTGGGCAATCTGTGCTAGTATTTCACCACCCTCAGTGTAAAATATTTCTCCCTTATATCTGGTCTGAATGATGACAAATGTCCTCTTGGAAATGGGTTGGTTTATGTGGACTAACTAGAGAATAGGGTAGACCAAAGCTACAATATCATTTACTCTAGACAGGCACCAGCTACAGTAGAAATTTCCAGGTTCCCACTCCTAGGAAAGCGTGCCTTTGGGATTACAACTCCAGTTTATACAAATCATTCCTCCAAGTGAGTTTAGGAAGCACAAGGTCCAAAACAAACAAACAAGACAGTAGCTGGGAAGAGGAAATACAAGTTCAGAGCAGTAAGGAATGGGAAAAGTGCTTTCTGTGGTGATGCTGGTAGCATAAGTCCTTTGGGTTTGGTTTGGTTTTTTTTTTTAACAGAATACAGGATAAAAGAGCAGCATAGAGACACAAATGGAACCAAAAAATTAATACAGAGCAGAGTCAGGAGCAATGAAACCAGAGCTTAGCGTGAAAGCTTTTCTCTAGGTGCAAGAACCAATAGTTCCCAGGGCTGCACTGGAAATGTTTCCATCACAGCTCCTTCCAAGCTGAAATATCTGGGACCAGAGGACCCTGAAGGTTTCCTGGAAGGCAGCACAGCCCTTCCAGGCTGAGACCAAATTTCTTGAGCTTTTTCTCTAAAGAGCATAGGTACTTATGAGGTTAGGCTCTCTGCTAGCTGACAATACTGGAGTAAAACAACCAACAACATTTTTGGTATGATTTATAATTTTAGTGTTTACTTCTCTGGCTGAGGTATGCCACCAGACAGAGCACTGCTGCCTCTGCCACCCCCTGTGCACTCACTCACCCTTCCCCAGGCAGTCATTTAGGCTCTCCATGAAATCACCGATATGTTTCAGAAATGCCCCAGGAGCACACAGGGTCTACTCAGTAAATTATCAAAAATAGGTTTCTCATTCTCTTAGAGAACGAAAGCTTGTTGCAGAGGGTAGGTAAGGACTCCAGAAATTCAGGCAGATTTTCAGCGTTATTTCCTTCCACTCCCGGCAAACTCTTCTGTTTGGTTTTGGCACCTCACAGGTCTGGTCCCTCTCGCCCAGACCACCCTCCTGCCACCTTTCTCCATCACAAGCACCAGCCATCCCCGTGTCACATAGCGCTTAACAAACTCTGGCCTTTTATGTGCCGGCGGGGCAGAGCGGGGATACCGGGAGTCCTCCCGGGTACCGAGAGGAGCCTTCCGGGGGCATCCCAGTACCGGGGAGCTGCAAACTAGGGAAGCCGGGAGCCTCCGCTTAGTAGCGGGAGAAGCCTTCCTGGGACACCTTCGTCCCGGGAGCCCCCCGCAGGAAACGCTGCGGGAAGCCGGAGCCGTCCGGCACCGAGGCACCGAGAGCCCTCCCGAGATGCCGGGCAACGGTGCGCGGTAGCGATTGCCGTGCCGGGGCAGCGCCCCGTGGCTAGCGGCGCTCGCCGGGAGCCCTCCCCGGGGTGCCCGCTGCCCGGCGGCTACCTACCTGTGTAGCGGATGTAAGTCCACGGCACTTTGTCCCTCTGAGGCTGAAGAAAAAAAAAGAGAAATCCTCGTTAACGCCCCAGCCGGGCCCTTCGCTCTCGCCGCTACGGCTTTTGTTTCCCAGTCGGGACCGGCGCCGGGATCGCGCCTCCGAGCACGGCGCCAGCAGCCTCCGTTGGCACGGCTGCCCGCCTTACTCGCTTCGCTATCGTGGGTATAAAATACGATTCTAGAGAGATGCCTGGCCAGTCCCACCTCCAGTCCGGTGCCCGGCCCTCCAGAGCGCACCAGCTCGCAGCAGTAAAACATCCTGGCGAGCAGCAAGGCAGGAACGCAGAGCGCACAGCCTCTTGGCCATCGTGCCTTTGACGGGCAGCCAGCAGGGCTGGTTTGCAGACCTGGGCTCCAGGGGTGCCCCCTCTGCCTCCCCCTCCTCCTGGCCACTAAAAGGTGGGGTCTGGCTTCATGGTTCCTGCACCCTGGGTCGGGCTGTTACTGGGTGCATGTCTCTCAGTGGTTCCCCGAGAAGTGCATTAGGATGTTTAAAACTGATGTGCATTTCAGGAGTATAACTGGAGACTGCAAATACCGAAGTGTGCAGTATCTTACTGATCAGATACACCAAACACCAGGCTTCTCCGTTAGATTTTAAAATCTGAGCTTTGCATCTCAAGCCCATCTCTCGTTTTAACCACAGGAGGACCAAATCTGCAGTCTCTTCACAACCACAGCTATTCGGCATCATGCCTGAATACAGAGTGAAAGGTTAGCCTCACTGCTCCGTGTTCTTCTCCTTACCTGTGCCATAGGTGGGCTGGTGAGGTGTGTGTTGGGCTGAGTTTTATCTATTTGGCCCCGTGCTTTAGGAGAACAGAGCAGTCCCTTCCCTCCGAGCACAGGGAACATGTTGGAATGGAGTGCAGAATGAGCACGGAGGTGCAAAGCTGCAGGTTCGGTGCTGTGCTCTGTTAAAGGCAGGCAGCCGAGGAAGGAGGCTGAAGCCAGGCTGCCCTGTGCAGTCTGTTCCGGAGGGTGAGGTGGGTGCTGTGTGCCGGTGGTGGGAAGGGTAGGGTCTGCTCTGGCACCCTCTAGTGCTGCCACGGCTGATGTTTTGACGCTTGCTCCGCTGGCAAGGCTGGATTTCAGCTGCGAGTTTCATTGCGCGGTGGCTCTGGTGGGGCTCTATCTCCCCCGGCATGACCGATCTTCTCCATTGCCTCAGGAGCTTGAGCCTTATGCTTGCTCTATTTCTAGGCACCTAAATGCATCAGCGTTTCTCTCTTCAAGTCCAGCATATGTGCAGGCTGAGAGCACTGAAGTGTTTCATGGGTCTGGCTAGAGCTGTCAAAAGCTAGCTTGCTTTCTCACATTCCTCCCTGCACATGTAGTGCATTTTAAAATGCAGTCTGGGTTCTGATTCTTCCACATGCGCTTGCTGAAAGCAAACATTCCTCCCCACTCCCCCTACGACCCCATTTGATTAAATGGAAATGAGCAGAAGTTGTTGAAATTAGGGGAGCAGGAAAGAAGCACACCCCCTGGGACCTGTGTGAAGAGCATTCTTGGAACAATCTACCTCCCAGACAACCTGTCCCCAGACCCTACTCTGGGCAATAGTGGATGTTGTTTTGAAGTCAGGCAATGAAAAGTAAAAAAGACTGACAATCGTTAAGGAAAGGATTAAGAACTTGTTGTTTGAATAGGGATAAATCTAAATGCTTTTTTCTTTCCCAAAAAAAAAAAAAAAAATAAAGCCAATATAAAGTTTTATGGGCCAGCAGACAGGGTTCAACATAAGCTCTTACCATTGAGGGTTGCAGAGAATTTATACCAAGGTAAATCAAGCAGGCAAGCAGTAATATCCACTGAGCAGCTGCAGATACGAGGTGCAGCGTGTTCCTAACCTGTCCTCTTTGCCAGCTCTTCCACTCATCCTCTGCAGGTTCCCTTCCATGATCCATCTGGTCTTGATTGCTCAGCTTTTCATCTGGCTGTCCTTCCATCCCTACTATGATGCCAACAACTGCTGGGGAAGGGGCCAGGAGCACAGCAGGAGCCTGAAGGAGCAGGAGGTAGATGAGCTAGGAGTGCCTAACTGATCTGGAGCAGAGAAGTGAAGCCTGCACCTTCAGGAGACTGCTTTATGTATGCAGAGCAGCAGGCGGGGGAACTTCTTTGTGACTAATCTAAATTTCCCCTTCCTTCCTTTCTTTCCTTTTTTCTATTCTTTTTGTCTATGTGTGTGTGTGTGTGAGTCTGAGCGTGGGGGTGGATATATTGCATTCCAGTTCAGTTTTGAGTAAGGTGCTTTGAAAGTAGATGTGTTTATGTCTTTCATAACTTCAGCTATGGATGTCTTGATAGATGACGTTTCCAGCAACAGCTAAGAGCTTGGTGGACAGTGCTGTCTTCACACAATCTTTTGTCTGTTAAAACTCTCATCTTTCTGCTCAGCCTCAGGAGAGGGGCTGGCTCCCTCTCTTGTCAGCATCACAGAGCGCTGCTGAAGTCACTTGGCTGTAAAGAAGCAATGAATAGGAAGGGATGTGAGACAGGTGGACAGCATAAAGAGCTGGAGAGAAAAATAGGCACTTTCCATTTATCTTCATCTTTGACTTCTGGCTTTTAAAGCCATGGGATGCTGCATGAAGATTACAAGGGAGAAAGTGGAGAAGCCCTCAGGGAACATCTTTTTTTTTTACCCACTGACATCTAGAGTCCAGGGAATGCACTCAGAGGCCATCCCATCAAGAATACTGCCAGTCCTTTGGGCTTCTTGTAACATTTTGTTGTGATGCTCAGAGCTGCTAAATGCCAGTTGCCTGCAGCAGGGACCACCTCCTGTGCTTATTTTGGGTGAAAGGCTTTACAACCTTTTGGGGGGGCAGTCCAGCACTCCTCTTTCTGCTACTTTTTTTAGCCAGATTTTTCCTCATTTAAATCAGTATATCATGACTGAAGTCAGGTGCTGGCCTCCTCCCAGTGATGCTCAAGCCCACTGGGAGTGCTATCCTCTGTCTCTCTTTCAGGGATGAGTTGTCAGAAAGTTTCCCTTCCTCAAATCATGCCCTCTCAGCCTGTCACAAGGCACATGTCCTGACAAACACCAGCTCTGCATACAGAGGAAGCAAGAGCAGCATTCTTTTCCATCTAAGCAAAGACCTCTCCTAGAAACGTACACCAAACAAAGAGGGGAGAACAGCAGCTGGGTAAGCAACCCGCCACAAGGACACCTAGCCTTTGCCACTTTGGTCTTGAAAAATAACCTCAAGCTGTCAGTAGCTTGTGGACTGAGCCAAGAATACACCAGTTTGGGTCTCAAGAGGAACCCAAAATTCATGGAAAGTACTGAAGGAAATCAGAGCCATTGGCTCTTGAGAGCATGGACGTTCTTGTTCCACTTTCACTAGTGGCCACTCACCAAGGCATGCTGGAGCCCCAGCTGAGCCCCTGATGGTTAAGAGAAAGGCTGGGGGAGCATGGGGAAGGCTCCTGTGGCAGGATGTTGCAGATCTATGTCTAGATGCTTGCTTAAGAGGTCCTTAGAAGAACATTCACCCTACTTACAGCCCTGGTGTCCATCCATAAAGGGTTTGGTGGTGTGGGTGAGCCCACCAAGACCTTGGAGATGAAGAAACCTCAAATATGACTTTAGAGCAGCTTCCTTGTGAGGAACAAATGCAGCCCTGGGTCCTTCCCCCATGGGTGGGGATCTCAGCTGCCTGCAGTGCAAATCAGTGGCAGTGGTGTCCCACAGGAAAGGTAGGACAAGCTTGGGTGGGGCTCTCCAGGCTGGACAACGGCTGAGCAAGTGCTTTCTCATGCCTGGAAGTCCCTGCCATGGGAATGTCTAATGGCAGTGCCCCCAGATCCCCATTGCTTGTAGTCCCCACAGTTAAAGTTGCAGCTGAAGCAGGCAGGCACGAAGGAGAGCTGTGGAGCCAGGGGTGCCCCACGGCTATGTTCCTACCTGTGGTGAGAGGCACCAGCAAGTGGCTGCAGAAGCAGTCAGCCGTGGTCTTGCACAACCCACCCATGAGCGTGTCAGCGTTTCAGTGGGGAGGCACAGAGCTGCAGAGTGCAATCACCACCGGCTGCCCTCCTAGGAGAGCAGGCACTGCTGCCGAGCACGGGCAGCCTGGGCTGCGTTGCTGCCTACGGGAAAGAAATGTGGGAATTTTGCTGTCTGCTGCTTAGCTCCTGCAGAGATGCCAGCGTGCCGAGCCAAGACGTTTCACAGTGCCTCATTCTCGCATTTTTGAGTACGCGCCTTTGAACCAGCCGCGACCACTCACCCATCTCTGTTTCCTTCATCCCTGTCTCTGAATCTTGTGCTGGTTTGGTTTCTAAAACTCTAAAAAAGATGACATTAAAAAAAAAAAATAAAAGCCCTCATCGGGTGGGTGGAGGCTGTGCCTGTGTGTTTCTGAAATCGCCCTGTCATTTCTGTCCTCCCCGAGTGCAAGTGTCGCTCCGCCGGGGTTAGCAGCGCCGCGGAGCGAAAGCTGCGTGTCAAGTACCGCGTGTGGCGCCGTGTCCGCAACAGGAAAGGGGACAGCTCATCCAGGGGCATCACAAACACCTATGCACAGACCACCTCTCGCAGTTTTAATCGCCCTCAGCTTTCCCTCCTGCCTTGCAGCTGAAAAACCAAGTGTCATGCAAATTCGGTGGCTTCAGACCAGACGTGTGCTGTCAGGGACCCTGCTCCCCGCCTGCCAGACTTTCGGCCCCCCAGCTGGCTTGCTGCACACTCTGGCAGCTGACAGAATTTGCTGCTCTGATCCAGATTAATTTGGTCCCTCTCTTCCACAGGGACAAGGGGTAATGGATGCAAGCTACAGCACAGGACCTTCCACCTCAACATGAGGAGGAACTTCTTCACTGTGAGGCTCACAGAGCACTGGAACAGGCTGCCCAGAGAGGTTGTGGAGTTTCCTTCTCTGGAGACTTTCTGCACCCATCTGGATGTGTTCCTATGTGAACTGTGCTGGATTCTGTGGTCCTGCTCTGGCAGGGGGATTGGATTTGATGGTTGCCAGAGGTCCCTTCCAACCCCTAACATCCTGCAAGCCTGTGATCTGTTATCCTGTGACCTGAAAGTTGCCGTTTCTTGAGGCTTTTCTCAACCCTTTGCAGTGATCATGCTGGTCCAGCCATGGGGCAAGCAGGCAGGTTGAGGTGCTGTGGGGCTCCATGTGCCTGTTGGCACTCTGCAGCAGACCCTGATGACCTGGTCGTCTCTGCAGCTTTCCAAAGAGGTGCAGATCAATGGCATATACAGCAACATTGTCACCACAAAGGCTGAAGGAAATCAGAGCTCCTTGGCAGTATGGCTTGCTGAGGGAGTTCTGACAACAATCCAACATCTCATACCTTAGGCTGTGATCCGTTGGCTTTCCCAGGCTGAGGAGCTGAGTGTTCTGAAATCATGGCCAAATGGTGTTGGTTATAGTCAAGGCTGAATCCTGCACTGTCATCACTGTACCAGTTCTCAGATGCAGCTCAGAGCCCCAGCCTGATAGTGTCCCTGTGCTCCAACCAATAAGACAGGGAAAAGAGCAACCTCACCAGGAACCACAGCCCCTGGCTCATGGAAAGAACCACACTTGTTGGCATCCTCCTCAACTTAGTTCCCATTTCCTGAAAAAGTGCTCTCACTGCTCTGAAAGGAGGAGTTGGGGAATTACATAGGAGGGTTTACATTTACTTCTCAGAAAAACAGTGGAATAACAGATTGAATTGTTTGTAAACATCAAGTAGGAGATAGGAAAGGAGCAGCAACAAGGATGGTTTCCCAAGAACAAAGCCTAATGCTGTCTTGTGGGGCATGGAAGCCTCTTGGGCAGCCCTGGGTATTCACCATGCCTTCAACTACAGTTTTGACTCTTTTTTTCATAATGCTCTTAAAGCATGGTCTGTACAAAACTGCTGCTCAGCAGAAGCAAAGCTGATGATTGAGTGATTGCTGACGGTTTGTTATCAAAATGTTAGGACATACCTTGTCCTCCTGGGGCCTGCCCTTCTGCAATGTGCCCTTCACCTTGGGGATCCTCATACTGCTGCACTGGGAATTTTCCAGGCAAGCTGCCTTATAGAAGCAGAGGGGTGAGCAGCAGATGTGTTCCCTGCAGCACACCCCCAGCAGCAGGTTCCTCACTGCTGTGCAGAGTCATTTTCCCAGGCTAGCAGAGTCCTCAGGCCAACAGAGCCTTTTTTCCAAGAGGACACAATGCTGAGCTCCCTCTGTGCTGGGCACAGCAAAGCCAGGCAGGATTAGGACCTGCCCCTCAGACAGTGCTAGAAGCTCCTCTTTGTGCTTAAGGACTGTGGCCTGCCCAGCACACCAGGACAAGCTGGGTGGCATCTCTCAGTGCCTGTGAGTTTAATGGCAGCTTTTAGCAGCAGCATCATGGTGTGCAGCAGTGCAGACCTCCCAGAAAGGCAAAGCTGGTGTTTCCTCAGCTGGCAACCACCACATTTCACACCAGAGCTGTCAGATCTCTAAATGTCAGATGCTGCCTCCTTTATGACATGATGGGAGGTTTTCTCTTGTTAGTGGTGACCTTTCTCCTGAACATTCTCTCTTTCCAGTCAGCCCCTGCAACCTGTGCCCTTCTGTTCCTCAGAGTGGACTTCACCGCAATATCAGCTGAGTGGGTAGGGGCTAAGTGACACCTTCAAAAGATAAGGTGAACTTAGTCATACCAATCTCCCTTTCTTTTTCATAGTAGCTGCTTCAGTCAGAAACCACATCATACCATACTATGATACCATAAGACACCAGGAGAGAAGATAAAATATCTCCTTTGCCTTTTTTCTGGTAAAGAGAAGTAACATTCAGAAACACATCTGGTCTTGTAGAGCTCCATTCCTGGTCACTCCTGTGGGGATGGAAAGCCCTGGGAGGGATGTGGAGCCTGTGATGCTCCACTCAGGGTTAACAAAGTGCTTTCTCTTGCCTATCTGACATCCTTATTGTCTGCCTGCTTCCCCTCACCACCCCCGGGGGAGCTTTTTTGGCCAACAAAGATGCCTCTAAAGCCATCCCTACTGAGAATTAGGGCTTATTGCAGCTCTTGATTCTTCCTGTGGGGCTCTAACCTGCTCCATATGATGGGACTTTCAAGCAGTGTTTTGAGGAAGATTTGCAGACAGAGGTACTACCTCCTATTAGCCTTATCAGCCTCTTTAAATACCTGGAGTGAAGCATGAGCAGATGGGTGGTGGGCAACAGAGACTGCAGGAAGGAGAGGAGGGGTTAAGAGCTGGTGACCTTTCTAGGACAGAGACTAATCCTTAGGTGAAGTATAAGCAGCCTGTTGAATTTCTCTTGTGGAGACCTGAACATAGCTGAGCTTCAGGGGTGTGTTTGGGGCTCCCTTGCTTGCACCAGGCAGACCCCACACCCTGACCTCCCCGGGGGGAACTTGGGAAGGGTCACTTCTCTGCAGGCAGGCAGGCATGGGTCCATAGCAGTGTCCCCTTGGGGAAGCCTGCACTGAGGTTGGTTTGTGTTAGGCTTTGCCAAGTCTGGCAGCCTAGTAGAGGCAGGGCAGCTGCAGGTCTGGCTCCCTGGGTCTAGCCAGCAGTGTGTACACACAGTCTGTATATGCACCACATGCAGAGTCAGCCATGCAGATCAGCACAGGTAGAAAATGCACAGGCATCATACAAACTGCACCAGTGGCCTCATCCTGTTGCCCTCTCTGATTAATCAAGATGGCAGCCCCTGAGCATAAAACATGCAGCTGGACACATAGAGCATAGCTTCTCTCAGCTGCAGCTCTTACACAGAGTCTCTCCAGCCCATCCTCCTGGCTCCTGAGCCTTTAAAAGCCTGATTTCCAGCTGGGCTGCCTAGCTGTTTGCTGGCCACTGCACACACCACCACAACACAGCATACACAGATGTGCACTCTGAGCAGAGACCTCCACCAGCAAATAGCTAAAGAGAGCTTAATGAGCAGACATGACATGGGGCAGTGATCAGGAACAGTGCATGGCCAGACAGGAATCTGAGCAGTCTCTTTTGTCCTGTTTTCCCTCTTTTTCCCCACACTTGTTCCTCCTCAAATCAACCTTGGTCTCTCCATTTCCCCATTTGCTCCTTCCACCTAACATCCCACAGTAAGCCCTGTACAGTCTCAGAAGAGTCTACCCAGCATCCTGCAATGAGCCTTTGAGAAGTCACCCTCTTTGCTGGGCAGACAGATTTCCCTGCTTCCTCCCCAGGGCATAAATCCAGCAGAATATGACCACCTGCTTCCCCAGCAGTGTCCTGTCCTCACCAGTGCCACTAGAGCTCACATATTAAAGAGGTGCTTGGAGCATTTGTTGTCTTTTGTAGGTTTTTTTCAGAGAGCTCCAAGCCTCTGGACAGGTTCCCATGCTGATATGAGCAGCTGTTCAATGCTTTCACTGCAGCACTGCAAAAACAGTAAGTTACAGCTCAGAAAGTTCTCTTTAAATCATCTCTTCCTCACCCATTGTTTAGGGATTCTTGGCTTTTTTAGTGTATGCAGGTTTTTTAGAACCTTAAAAGACTGACTTTTTCAGTCCTCAGTAGAGATGCAACAGATAATTCAGATCTGAGCAAGGAAGGACATTTTTTCCCCTGGGACTACTTTACCCTGCTAACATGCTCAGCTCCCTTCCAGGCTGGAGAGGGGAGAAAGAACTCAGATTACCTTGGTTTTGACAGCATTCCTTCTCATCTCAGTGTCTGCCCTGGGTAGGGAAGTTGCTGCAGTGATCACATCCCCCAGCTCACGTGGAAACCCACCACAGCATCAGGGCCTGGCCAGAGTTCACCTGCATCCCATCTGCAGCACCTTGAGAGGTGGAGTAAAGGCTCACTGTGCCAGCTCTGCTTTGGGCAAACACCCCAGCAGAAGGAGCCTTGCTCCAGCCCTGCTCCTTTTATAGCTGGAGAGGCTTCAGCTGGCCCTAGGGTTGTTTCCTGATGTGTAATGGGCTGAACCTGGCTCCAGCACCTGCAGCCCTTCCCTGCAGGTTCAGCTCATAATGCTCTTTCCCAAACAATGACACACCAAGTCCAGCTCTCCCACGTGAAGAAGTTTTTCTTTTTGATTCTCCTTCCTGAAAAAAAAAAAAAAATGCACACACACACAAAGAAAGGATTTTCAGGAAAAAAAGAAAAAACTGAAATAAAAGAGAAAAGAAAAAGAATGGAAAAATAAAAAAAAGAAAAGAAAAGAAAAGAAAAGAAAAGAAAAGAGAAAAGAAAAGAAAAGAAAAGAGAAAAGAAAAGAAAAGAAAAGAAAAGAAAAGAAAAGAAAAGAAAAGAAAAGAGAAAAGAAAAGAGAAAAGAAAAGAAAAGAGAAAAGAAAAGAAAAGAGAAAAGAAAAGAGAAAAGAAAAGAAAAGAGAAAAGAAAAGAGAAAAGAAAAGAAAAGAGAAAAGAAAAGAAAAGAGAAAAGAAAAGAAAAGAGAAAAGAAAAGAAAAGAAAAGAGAAAAGAAAAGAAAAGAGAAAAGAAAAGAGAAAAGAAAAGAGAAAAGAAAAGAGAAAAGAAAAGAAAAGAGAAAAGAAAAGAGAAAAGAAAAGAGAAAAGAAAAGAGAAAAGAAAATAAAAGAGAAAAGAAAAGAAAAAAGAAAAGAAAAGAGAAAAGAAAAGAAAAAAGAAAAGAAAAGAAAAGAAAAGAAAAGAAAAGAAAAGAAAAGAAAAGAAAAGAAAAGAAAAGAAAAGAAAAGAAAAGAAAAGTAAAGAAAAGAAAAGAAAAGAGAAAAAAGAGAAAAGGAAGGAAAGGTGAAAAGAAAAGGATAAAGAGCCTGCCTCTGCCTTTCTGACTCAATTCTGTATAACCTTTAGTGCCAAGAATGATAATAAATCTGTATTTTTTTCCTGGAAAAGGCTTTCTGTGCCACAGCTTACCCCGTGGGCACAGAGAGGGCACAGCCCGTGGTGACACTGCCTGCCTATCGTTGCCCTGGGTTTGGCACCCCGGGAGGAGGGTCAGACACATGTCCTGCCCCTACAGGGCTCGCAGAGGTGCCTGGCATGGGTCTCCTGGAGGGCCAATGATCGAACAAGGCACCCTAAGCTACAGTCTGACAGAGAGATGTGTTTCCTTTGAAACCCAAGCCAGAAAAGCACCTGCAAGCAGTGACCGTGTCTGAACGTGCTTGACATGTGTGAACAGGGGGCCAAAACCCAGCCAGGGCGCTGCAGCAGCTTACCTAGTGCCCAGCTACTTCCACCCAACCTATGGCTTCAGCATGTGTGAGAGATCACAGGATCACAGATCACAGGATGTTAGGGGTTGGAAGGGACCTCCGAAGCTCGTCGAGTCCAACCCCCCTGCCAGAGCAGGACCATAGACTCCCACACAGGTCACACAGGAATGCAGCCAGATGGGTCTTGAAAGTCTCCAGAGAAGGAAACGCCACAACCTCTCTGGGCATCCTGTTCCAGTGCTCTGTGACCCTCACAGTAAAGAAGAGGTGACAGACATCAGCTAGGAGAGAGCCCCCAGCGACCTCCCTCGCTCTGTCCTTTGCACTTTAACATGGGGAGCAGGGCCAGCCCGGCACGACGCGGGTGTGAGAGAGAGCCATCCTGGATGTGAGAGGCAGCCCCCTCCAGCATTCCTGCCTTGGGGCACTGGCCTCTAGCTGCTGCTTCCCCCACCCCCTCCGCGGGGCAGGGCTGACCCCCAGGAGAAGCCCCTTCGCCTCCCCGGGCAGCGTCAGCACCAACCACAGCGCAGGATGTCTCTCCCCCGTGACTCAAGTAGGTCAGCCCAAGGCAGGCGGCGGCGAGCGAGGAGGCAGCCGTGATGCAAGCAGGGCTGTCTCTTGATACCACAGCGGCTCGGCAGCTGGGGACATTTTCTAGCCCTGATCTGAAGCCAGGAGCGATGGGAAATCTGTCTGCGTTTTGTTCTGCTCTGGCACATACCCTTGGCAGCTCCCCGTGGGTACCCAAACACCTGTGAGCCCCGATGGCAGAGAGCTCACAGGCTCGCCAGGCTGGGCAGTGGTCTGGGGGAGCTGGGACAGAGGGGAAAGCAGGATAGTACCTCCAAGCTGGTGACCCACCCTGCTTTGATGGTGGGGTGTGCAGGTACTGACCTAGCTGTGAGGTACCATCAAATCTCAACTGGTTGGTGCTGTGCTTTGCCGAGTTTCACACTCACTTTCCCATTTTTCAGGCAAAGTTTCTCCCAGTCATATTTCTGCTTCCTCTGCTAATCTCTCTGTGGTTGTGTTACTCTTGGCAGGCTCAGCACTGTAAATGTGCTAATGGAGAAATTGTATTTGTGGTTATGACTCATCACCTGCATCATCACTGCCTGCAAAATCAGTGTGTATCTGGGTAGAGATGCTAGTTCATGCTGGAAAATGAAGCCCCCATGGCTTTATGTGGCACCCACACTTATTTCAAGGCTGTGACATATTAGGCACTACCTGGTGAATCGCGTCCGTCCCCGTCCTCCCCCACCCCCCCCACCCCGGCTGTCCTGCAGTGACACAGGAGTGAAAAGGGAACCTTTTTAAGTCACTCTCCCCACCAGATGTGATCAAGCCAGCAGAAGCATTTGCAGGGCTGCTTTTTCATCTCTCTTTGCTTTCCAGCAGTTGATGCAGTTGAGCTTTAAAGAAATCAGCATTTTTGGTGGGAAAAGACTTCTGGTATTTGGTGGCTGAATTTAAAAGAAAAAAAAATCCAGGGAAGTTAGCTGCTAGCACGGTGGGGTCATCTGTGTAGTGCTGGGAGAGGGCGCAGTCATGTCTCTCCACCCAGCGGTACCATCAACCCCGCTACGACTTGTGCCGAAGGCGAGATGGGGAAAACCGAAAGTGCTCAAGCCGGCTGGAGACCTTCAGGGGCTGTATGAATCTGCAGCAAGCACTGCTGGCTCCTGGGAGCCCACCACAGCCAGCGGCCCCGGACACAACAGCCGCGGTCAGAGCCACAGCCGGCTGCAGGACCTCCTCTGGTAGCCAGAGAGAGCCCAGACCCTGACAAGGCAACCCTGGGATGGAGAGAGCAGAGAAGGGGTGGGGGGCTGCTTCCACCTCCGAAATCCACAGGGCTGGGTCCCTTCAGCCATCTGTGCTGCTGAAAGAGGGGTTGGGGTGTGTGGGGCTGCCTGGGAGGCAGGTGCAGGGCAGGAGCTTTGTCCCTCTCTGGCTAGCCATAGCTGCAGGCAGCAAAACGAGCACCCCTTTGCAGAGCTTTCCGTGCCTTGTCACTGAAATTCCTGACCCAGGCTGACTTCACACACGGTGGGAGCTTGGGAGTCCAAACGTGGGGCAGCATTGTTCCCCAAAGGCAAACGCTCCAGAACTGGGAGGTGCCAGCTAGTCCCTGTCCTGTTGGCACAGGATCTCAGGCTGCGAAGGGATGCTCGATGCTGAGTGTTGTGAGCTGGTGGCACTTCTCCACACCCTGCAGAGCCACGTGTGAGCATTTAGTGATGTGGTTTGTGTGTGGTAAATCCCAGGGGAAAAATGCACTGCTGAAGCCTGTGACTGTCCCAGTGCCAAAGCAAACCAACGCCTGCATCCCCAAGGCTTTTGTAACCCTCCTACAAATTTCTAAGGAGGGAAAAACAAAACCCCAGCTGTCAGAGGCAGACACACTCAAGGGGCAGAGGGTTTCTCTCATTGATGGACACCAAGTTCTTGAGAGAAGCACTGCATGCAGAGCAGGGACACATCTTTGCCCACAACATGCCATTCTCCACCCTGCCCTCACTGCAGAAGCCACTGAAAGGCAGTTCTAAAGTCTGGTTAGAGACCCCAGAAGCCCACAGAAAGGAGCTGAGTTGCTGAGAGCTACATGTCTGTGGCCAGCCAGAGCTGCTGTGACCACCCAAGGCACAGGTCTTTGGCACCAGAGACAGCTGGTGTGCCCTAATGGCAACTTGCTTTGGGCAGCTCTTACTTTCAAGCAGCCTTTGTCTTTACAGGGAATGGTAGTTCCTCTGTCTCTGCTTGAAAGCCACAGGAAGCTGGTTTCCTCAGCAGGCAGGTTTGCTGTGCAGGTGGGAAGCAGGAGGGAATTTCCCTGAAGCCATAACCCAGTGATGCCCCAAAAGCAAACCAGAGATAGCTGTGGCAGGGAAAGCCCTGGCTGAGCCCCGCGAGGGGCATCACATCCACCTTGCCATGAGCTGGCAGTGCCGAGCCCACTGGAGGCACACCCTAGCTCCCCCTCCCCACCAGTACGGATCATCTTCATGCTTCTTTTAGACCTCTGTTCTAGCTGATGCCTTCTAAGCTCAAAAAATCTCTCAGCAATCTGCTGGCCACATGGCTGATCAGTTCAGCTGATAATCCAGTGGATGAGCACTTTAAGCTACCTTAATCATTGGTACATGCCACAGGGCATCACCCACCTTTGGGAACCCTTGGTCACGGGAGGGCTGGGTGGCTGTCAGGGATGGGTGGCTGTCAGGGCTGGGTGGCTGTCAGGACTGGGTGGCTGGCAGGGCTGGGTGGCTGGCAGGGCTGGGTGGCTGTCAGGGCTGGGTGGCTGTCAGGGCTGGGTTGCTGTCAGGGGTGGGTGGCTGTCAGGGCTGGGTTGCTGTCAGGGGTGGGTGGCAGTCAGGGCTGGGTGGCTGTCAGGGCTGGGTGGCTGTCAGGACTGGGTTGCTGTCAGGGCTGGGTGGCTGTCAGGACTGGGTGGCTGGCAGGGCTGGGTGGCTGGCAGGGCTGGGTTGCTGTCAAGGCTGGGTGGCTGTCAGGGCTGGGTGGCTGTCAGGGCTGGGTGGCAGTCAGGGCTGGGTGGCTGGCAGGGCTGGGTGGCTGTCAGGACTGGGTTGCTGTAAGGGCTGGGTGGCTGTCAGGACTGGGTGGCTGTCAGGGCTGGGTGGCAGTCAGGGCTGGGTGACTGGCAGGGCTGGGTGGCTGGCAGGGCTGGGTGGCTGTCAGGACTGGGTTGCTGTCAGGGCTGGGTGGCTGTCAGGACTGGGTGGCAGTCAAGGCTGGGTGGCTGTCAGGACTGGGTGGCTGGCAGGGCTGGGTTGCTGTCAGGGCTGGGTGGCTGTCAGGGCTGGGTGGCTGTCAGGGCTGGGTTGCTGTCAGGGCTCAGTGGCTGTCAGGGCTCAGTGGCTGTCAGGGCTGGGTGGCAGTCAGGGCTGGGTGGCTGTCAGGGCTGGGTGGCTGTCAGGGCTGGGTGGCTGGCAGGGCTGGGTGGCTGTCAGGACTGGGTGGCTGGCAGGGCTGGGTGGCTGTCAGGGCTGGGTGGCTGGCAGGGCTGGGTGGCTGTCAGGCTGGTGGCTGGCAGGGCTGGGTGCTGCAGGCTGGTGCTGGCAGGGCTGGGTGGCTGTCAGGACTGGGTGGCTGGCAGGGCTGGGTGGCTGCAGGCTGGGCTGGCAGGGCTGGGTGGCTGTCAGGACTGGGTGGCTGGCAGGGCTCGGGTGGCTGTCAGGGCTGGGTGGCTGTCAGGACTGGGTGGCTGGCAGGGCTGGGTGGCTGGCAGGGCTGGGTGGCGGCAGGGCTGGGTGGCTGTCAGGACTGGGTGGCTGGCAGGGCTGGGTGGCTGTCAGGGCTGGGTGGCTGGCAGGGCTGGGTGGCTGTCAGGGCTGGGTCGCCGGCTGGGCTGGGTGGCTGCCCACAACTTTGCCCTGGCTCAGAGGACTCCCCCTAAGCACAAAGTGCTAAATGTCGGGATCCAGTGAACTCCCCCTCCAGTGACTGCCTCATCCACCAGCTGTGACCTGCTCCAAGAGGCCAAGTGAAACCAATGGAGGGAATAAAGTCACTAAGCTGGATTTCAGAGCACTGGGAGCAGGGAATCTAACAAGTGGGAGCTACCATTTATGAAGCCAGCTTACTGAGAGCAGATGCCTGTAGTGAGTGATGATTTAAGCTTCTAAGAGAGCAGCTTTTCATCACTGTCTGCTGGGTACCTAGACCATCACTTGATGTGAGGCCACATGGCCCATTTGCTGCTGACTCCAAGAGAAATGAGTTTACATTTCTCAGGTTTCCTCTGGTTTCTGCAGCGTTCATTCCTCTAAGTTCCTGAATCTGGAGTGTCTCTGAGACTCACTCTCTCATTTACAGCAGGCAAGTTTTGCAAGGGAGGATAAACCACAGGAAATGAGCACATGGAGAGGCAGTGATGGGAGAGCATCTGCTGTAGATGAGATTTGCTATGGACCACATTCATGGAGGTCAGTGAAGGTGCTCTGAGTGCAGCCTGAAGTAAATCCCTCTTCCCACACACCCCTTGTGTCCTGCAAGCAGCAGCATGCTCCCATCTCAGCAGTGACTATTTGGGAGGGTCTGGGTACCCTGCTGTACTGCTGTGCTGCTGTGCCAAAGTTGTGTCTCTCGTCAGGCTTTTCCACAGGGTTCTCTTCTTTTCCTATTTGAGAAGATCCTCCCCACCATGAAGCTCATCTTGTCATTGCAGCTGCCTTTGGGAGTCAGGAAAATGATCAAGAGCTTTTACACGTGGGGTTTTTTGGAAAAAGAACCTAATCTTCAACCAGCTGTGCTGTGCTGTGCCTTGGGGCAGGCAGTGGTCTCAAGCTGTGACATGGGGACAGGGGCTGGTCTCATCAGCATCCCTCTTCCTCAGCAGAGTGCTGCTCAGAATGGTGCCAGCCCAGGGCTCCAGCAGGGCACTCAGGGAAGCTTCCAGCTGCCTGCAGCATCCTCTCTGCAGCCCATTCTCCCCACAGGCATCCCCACTGTCACTTCCAGCTCTCCACACACAGAAGCAGTGAAGTCCTGCTGGGCTGTGAGAGCAAGCCAGGAGGAATCCTCCTGTTACCTTGCTGGTATTTGCATCTTGGCTTTATAAGACTTAGGAGGAGTTCTTCCCACCACATGTGGCTGCTCAGGGACTGCACAGACACCTGTCAGGGGTTGGCTGTGATCTCAGCCAGGCTGTCCAGGGACTGTAGTGATGAATCTCCTCTGCTCCATAGCTCTCCCACTTACCAAGATGAGTCTCAAAAACACCCTGGGAGGAAGCAGACAATGATCAAGATGCCATTTACCCAGACACCACTGAGTCTTCTCTGCCTTTTCATGGACATGTAATTCACAGGGCCCAGCCCACAAGGGGAAAGCAGCATCCTAATGCCAAATGAGAGCCCAGATGCCCTCCCAGGCAAGCTGTGAGCCAGAGGGGACCAGGGCAGATCAAGGACACGCATCAGGCTTTGTGCTTCTGCCTGATGATCCTGGGAAAGAAGCAGACTTTAGGTGATGTGCTTTAAATAGAAACTTCCCTTCTGAAGCAGCAGAAACCACAGATAAGGATGGCACAAAGATGTGGCTACACTGCTAAGGAATTCCCCTAAGGAATTCCCCTAAGGGAGCAAGCCATGGCAGCAGCCCCAGCCCTCCGTGGTGCCCTCACTGCCCGCAGCCTTCACTGGCCCCACGCAGCCATCACAGTTTAGCCAAGGCAGCAGGGGCTTTCTGACAGACCCAAAGCAGTGCAGGGACACACAGAGCCTCCCACAGCAGTGCACCACAGGCCCGTGGCACTGTGGCCACTTGCTTGCTGTTGGTGATGGGCTCACAGTGCCCACCCAACAAGCCATGACTCCTAGCCATGTATGCTGGCACCCACAGGGGCTGGGAGGAGATGTGTTATGGTGTCAGCATGCAAGTGGCTGCTCCTTGGCAGTCTTGTGCAGCTTGCACAGCCAGCATGTCCCCAGCTGCCCAGGGAAGGTGGCAGGTCCCTCATCTTCCCTTATAGCCAGCATGTCCCCAGCTGCTCAGGGAAGGTGGCAGGTCTCTCATCTCCCCTTACAGCCAGCTGTGGGCTGCGTTTGGCTCAGGGTAGGCTCCTTGCAGCTTCTCTGGCACCTGTATCTCTGGATTTAGTAGTGATGCCAAATGGAGCTACTAAGCCTTTTTCCAGACTTTTTTTAGCCAATGTAGCTGCTAAGCACTGCTCAGAGGCAGGAGGCCTCTGGACCACAGCTGCAAGCAAGTACAGCATTGGCCTGGCTGAGGCTCCAGAGGAACAGGCTGGGTCCTATCTTCTGGCTGGGCAGGGCAGGGCAGCACAAGGGGGCCCTCACCTATGCCACAGGAGGACAGCCACTGCTCTCCAGTCCCCTGTGATCCCCTGAGAGGCCTGGAGACTGGCGTCAGCCTTTTGCAGTGGGTGCAGCCCCTTCCCAGACACACAGCAGCAGTGGCTTTCTGCAGCCCCTACAGAAGCCAGTGGAGCAGCCTGCTCCTGCCCCACTGCAGCAGGCAGCACTGTTACCCTGGCCCGAGGCAGCCAAGGTGCCTGAGGCACGCCCCAGATACAGCCCAGACATGCCTCCAGGCTTGCTCTTTGCAAGAAATTCTTAGTGTTTCTCTCTCTCCCTCCCCAGTTTCATTTTGAAAAGCAGCTGCAGCTCCTCTCGCTTGTGACACCAACAGGAAACACAGAGCCATGGCCTGGCCATGCTCATGTGTAGGGTGCCAGGCTCAGGGGCACAGGGCACATGGTGCCCTCCCTGCCTGGCCATAGGGTGAGCCTGGCCCCGTGGCACTGAAAGTGGTCCAGCAGAGAGGGGAGCAGAAGACTGAGGCCATGCACACTGTAACCAGCTGTGATGGCCACACTCATCCATCCCAGCTGCTTCAGCTCAGCCTCTGCTAGGGACCTGTGGAAAAATCGATGGATAAACTACCAACAGCCCAGAAAAGAGAAGCCACGACTCATGCTCTTTGAGCTTCCCTCGAGTGTGATGCCAGAGCAATAAGCAGCTGCAGGAACACAAACCAGACTGGGCAGCAAGTGGCTGGGAGTGCCAAGCTGCTCCTCCACCACCTGGCCAGTCTGGTATGGGGCCAGGCAGGCACAGGCTTCCTGCTTTTTACGTCCTCCCTTGAACTAGGAGCAAAATCATAGCCAGTGAGTGCCTGGGGGAGCAGAAGCATTAGGGGCACCAGGAGGACACAGCCTGCCCTTGCCACGATGCCCACAGAGCTGTTCAGGGACACTGTGCTCTGCCTGTTCCTGTCCTGCTCTCCAACAATGCCTGAGGCTGTGCTTCCACAGGGCTGGGTGCATGCCTGACCTGACAACCCCAGCCCACCCAAAGCCCACAGGCATCTCTGAAGCCTCAGCAGGGGGAAGCCTCAGTTGATTCCCAGATCAGAGGCAGCAGGAGAGCTGTGGTTAAGCACATCTCTGAGGTGCTGCTCATTTGCTTACCTCAGCTGCTTTGATGTCCCTGTGAGGTGGTAGTGCCTGGGCTGCTGGCACTACTGAGGACAGGGATGCTCCTGCTGCTCCCTGCTGAGCAGCATCACCACCAGCCAGGCAATCTGGGTTGCTGCAGGCTCCTTCCCTGCCCTCACCAGGGCCAGCTGAGCCTGCAGCAGCAGCATGGCACTCAGGGACTCTGCCCTCGCTTGTCTGTTGTTGGCTATTGAGGAGCTAGTGAGTGCTTGGAGGGGGCCACAGGCTGGGAGGGTGCCTGCACCTCTTCAGGCACCCGGCAGGCTGCTCCCTCCTGGATTTACATCTTCACATCACTTTTGCAAGACAGGGCATGGCTCTGTGTTCTGCATAGGGATTTAATCAATGTTTATCAATATCTGAGGGCTGGGGTCAAGAGGGAGGGGACAGGCTCTGCTCACTTGCACCCTGGCATAGGGCAAGAGGCAATGGATAGACTCCAGCACAGGAGGTTCCACCTCAACATGAGGAGGAACTTCTTCACTGGGAGGTTCCCAGAGCACTGAAACAGGCTGGCCAGAGAGGTTGTGGAGTCTCCTTCTCTGGAGACTTTCAAGCCCCATCTGGACGTGTTCTGTGTGACCTGTGCTGGATTCTATGGTCCTGCTCTGGCAGGGGGGGTTGGACTTGATGATCTCCTGAGGTCCCTTCCAACCCCTAACATCCTCTGATCCTATGGCCAGTGCCACCCCTCAGCAAGCCTTGTCCATCAGAGGTGGCACACATTCCAAAGGTGCCTTTTGGAGCCTCCCCTGCATGGGGGGCAAGGTGGGCTTGGGCTGCTCAGAGCTGATGGCACACAGGGTGAAGAAGCAGCCCCCAGCCATGGGGCTCCTCAGGTAACCACAGCAGGAGAGTAGAAAAGGCCAAAGGGGCTTTACACCAGTGATGCTGGTACCTCTGCAGGGCAAGAGAGGCAGGGCTGGCCTTGATGGGCCCCAAACGGACCCCAGACAGAGGGGCTTGCCCCCTGCGAGTCCCTGCAGATGCCCTTAGGTGCAAGCTGGCATCCCTGGCTGCTTACTGGTATTTAAAAGCATGATCTCCAGCTGGTTGTGGCTGCTCTGTGTTAACCATAGACTCATAAAAGCTGGAAAAACCCTTTGAGATCATTGAGTCCAACCAGAACCCAACAATGCTTTTCAGCCTTTGCTGGCTTGCTTGCTTTCTGGTTTTGGCTGCAGATGTAGAGGTTTTGTTTTAACAGGGGCCAGCACTGACCCAGGACATGAACTGCTTCTCTGCAGTGCTGAAGCTGCACATGCATCCACTGCTCCGACATCAAGTCCTCAGGAGCTGGAAATCCATGACCTTGGTGAGCCACAGCAGGGCACAGCCAGGCTCAGCAGCAGCCTGCAGCTGCTGGGCTGTACTCAGGTGGATGTTTTCTTGGGGTGTGCCTGCTACTGGCTGTCTTTGCCTTTCCTGGTTTTTTTCCACCCAAGGGCATCCTAAAGACACAAATAATGCAACTCACCCCATTGCTGTCTGAGGGGTGCCCACAGAACCTCAGGGAGCATGAGTGGCCAGACACGTCCCACTGGCACTGGCTGGCAAAGCCTGTGCCTGCTGCACAAGACAGCACCAAGGAAATCACAGCTGAAAGAAAGACTGAGGCCAGCCCTGCACCTGGTTCTGCTGGGAAGCTCCTGCAAAAGACAGGAGAGCTGTGCTGGGATGTATGTGAGTGAGTGAAGCCTTAGCAATGTGCTTCCTGGTCATCCCCACAGCCTTCAGGGGGGCTCACAGCAGCAGGAAGCAACAGGAACTGCTGGCCAGCCACACACCCAGCTGGCTCAGCAGAAGCTGCCAAAAACCCCAAAGGGGCTTCTTTAACACTCATAAAAAATAAATAAAGGAAGGGAGGGAGCAAAATGTTCCCATTCTTCTCTCTTCTCCTGCTACCACTCTCTGGCTCCCCCTGGGAGCTCACCCTTGGGACCAAGGATGATGGAAGCTATGGTCTTGTTTTGGAAACAGGATGCCTGTGCTGGGGCATGGCCTGAGCTCCCCTGGCCTGCATGGCTTTGGCAGTTGGCAGCAGGGAAACTGAAGTGGGGGAACAACACAGGCAGCATGCAGGCAGCCCCAGGACCCACAGGGCCAGGCAGCAGCAGCCCCTCACCATCCAAACATGGCTCAGCAAATGGAGCCATGTAAATGGTGGGGGACACAGGCTCCCCCACACAGGGTCTCGTACCCTAGCCATGCTGACCAGAGCCCAAGGCCCCAGGAAGGTCTGATGCAGGGGCAGCTGGCATGGGCACAGCAGCAGGAGCACATGGAGCAGTGCCATGGAGCCTGCCCACCAAGGCCCTGCTGCCTCAAGGGCAAGGGCAGGGCTGTTGGACCCACAGACCTGCCTCCTCAGCATGCAGGAGCTAGTACACACTTAGGGCTTTAAATCTAAGCCCTTTTTCCCTGAACTGCAGCTGCTGGGCCCCAGGATGGCTCCCAGGGCTGTGTGCAGTACCTGTGTGTCACAAAGGACACTAAGCCAAGTTCTGCTTTATGTCCCTAGCTCAGGGGCAGACACAGATCCTGACCTCCTCCTCTCCTGAGGGACGGTCCTAGCAGAACAAGGGCCACAGACAGCATGGAGTCTGCTGAAGGTCCTTGAGATGGAGATCCAGCTCTCCTCTCATGCATCCCATGCTGGCAGGCTCCAGGGGAAGGCAGCTGAGGCAGTTTGCAGCAGGGCAGGAGGAATGCATAAAGATGAATCTCCAACAGGTGAGAAAGGAGAAAGCCTGGCACTGCCCCTGCATCCCTGAGCCCCTGTGGGAGCCATCAGCCATAGAGCAGGGCTACAGCTCCCTCCTGGGCATGGCAGCAAAGCCAGGAGACAGTCAGTTCTCACTCCCTCTTGTCCTGCCTTACAGGGGCACAGCAGAGAGTGGCTCAGGAAGAGGGCAAGCTGGTGGATAAGCATTATTCTGAAGCCATTCCTTATGCAGTTATTTAGTAACTTCATTACAGAGTTAAAAAGCAGATCTGACAACTTGGAATAATCCCCCAGTGAATATTTTGGCAAGATTTGAGGCAGAGGCTAAAATAAAGCCTTGTGGTTTCTTTCTGGGGGGCAAACAGCACTAGTGAGAAATGAAAGTGCCAGTGGGAAAATGTCTGCAATCTTTGTTCTTCCTGAGAGCAGCAGAGTGCCTGCCACAGCTGGCATTTCATATGGTGCAGTAAGAGAATATTCATGACTGAAAAATCAGCCCTGCAGTTCACAGGGCAGCTATGTCAGCCTCTCACAGTACACAGACAAGCCCCTGCTGATGGCTCTGCCTGATCCCACCTGGAGCATCTGCTGCTCCCAAGAAATAAATAAACCCAGCTGGGAGACTGTTCCCTGCAGCATCTTTACTGCTGCAGCCCAGGCTGCACTGCAAGTGGAAAGAGCCAAAGGAAGTTTTTCTGTGATTACCTGCAGCGGGATGACAACTCCAAGAACTGCCAGGGAAGACTGCTCAGCCATGGCCAACCTCCAGGGATGAGAGAGCAGCTGGCCAGCTATGTACGTGGAGGGAAGGAAGAGAGGAGCAGGCTTTTGTCCACACACACCTCTGCCAGGACACAGGCAGCAGCACTACCTCTCCACTCCCAAACAAGGGCTAAAAACCTTCAAAGAGTTTAAAGGGATTACTTAGATTGAAAAGTTGAAACCTGAGAGAGTTGAAGGGCTGCTCTGTGGCAAAGCCAAGCAGCCCTTCCTGAGACAAAAGCAACCCCAGTTCCTTCTCTTATCATGAAAAAGGAGTTTCAGAAACAGCTGTCACTGCACACAAGCAGATATCTGATGGTGGAAGCTTTTATATTTAGCAAAGGCCTTAACAAAACCCAGTGATGGGAAACTGGTCTCAGAAATTCAAATGGAAACAGTATTTTTTTTTTTTTTTAATGATAACCAACAACACATCCCCAGCAAGTCAGCCACTAAGCTGGTGCCTGCCATCTTTCTGAGGGAGCTCTATTCAGAGAGAATTCCTCCAGGGCTTACCTGGGCATCAGATCCAGATGGATCAGAAGAAGCTGCCAAGTGCCCCCCCAACCAGCACCCATCCCTGCTCCCAGTCACAGGGCCCCAGCCACTGGCCACAAGGGGAAAGGGTAAGGGCTTGGTGTGTGGCAAAGGGTCTGCTTGCAGGCTGTGCAATGGGAATGGCTCCACCAGGCACACCTGAGCTGGCAAGGAGGCCATCACCACTCCCCAGGGTGGCAGCTTCAAGTTCTTTTCCATGGCAGGGAGGTCAAGGCTCCAAGCAGAGTCCCAGCAGCACCTCACACTGCTCAATGCAGGAGCTTTTTGTCCTCACTTAAATGGCCCTCAGGCAGAAATAAGAGCCCAAGTGCAGGCCTCCACTGCTCCACCTGAGCATCCTCAGACTCAGGATGGTCTGCAGTCATAAAGCCCCCATTGGACAGATGTTATCTGGAGACAAACTCATTTCCTGGCAAGAAGTGAATCAAAAATGCTACAAAAAACACTTCACTTGGGTGCACTTGGTGGTGAAGAAATGCCCTCACACAATTTCCTGTCCAGTTATAACTCACTGCTGCCTTAGCCTTTTGTGATCTAAACCAAAAATTAAAACAAAAATTAAAAATAAATTAAAAATAAATTAAAAATAAATTAAAAATAAATTAAAAATAAATTAAAAATAAATTAAAAATAAATTAAAAATAAATTAAAAATAAATTAAAAATAAATTAAAAATAAATTAAAAATAAATTTTAAAAATAAATTAAAAATAAATTAAAAATAAATTTTAAAAATAAATTTTAAAAATAGAGAAATTAATCACCCAAATCAGGACCTTGGACCATAGTCAGGGCTAGAGGCAGGTTACAGCAGCAGGTCTGTGCTGCAGCCAGAAGAAGGTTTGCACTGTGATGCTGTCATTGCTACACAAATCCCCCAAGAGCTGTCTGCATAAAGATGCCCAGGACACTTCAAAAGGACTCCTCAGAAGATGCAAAGTCTTGCAGGCAGGTGAGGTACCCTGACCTCAGCACGAGCAGAGGTCTCTGTACACCTGAGGAAGACAGAGAGCAGTGTTTGTGCCCTGGCTCTGTACACTTAACTGTTTGCTGCTGTGCAAACCACGTTCTTGGTGGCTCCTGGGACAGGAGACAGACCCTTCCAGCTAATTTCAATGCCATTTTGAGCTGCTGCTTTGAAATTCAGAGATCTTTTGGTTTAGAGGGCTGAGTACCATAGTGAAGGCTTAGCTGATGTTACAGTGAAAGCCACCAGCGCCACAGCGACACTCTCCAGGACTGACCTGAGGGCAGGTCTCCAGGACCAGTGGCCAGCAATTCAGAGCCCAGCTGGCTGCTGGTTGCTAGTGGCACTCCATGCTGGGATCAACACTTAGGAGGCAATACTGAGCCTTTTTATGCTGTAATATCTTTGCTACTGACCCAGACCATGGGATGGAACACGTGGGCAGCAAGTCTGCAGATGACAGCCAGCTGGCAGGAGTGCTTTGTACACTGAAGGGCAGAGGGACCCAGACAGGTTAGAGTAGCAGAACAAGAGGAACCTCAAGAAGTTTAATGGCAAATGCACAGCCCTCCTGTGAGGATGGAGTAACCTCCTGCAGTACAGGCTGGAGACAAAAGGCAAGAAAGCAGCTTGGCAGGCAAGGACCTGCAAGCAATCAGCTGGACAAGCAACTCTGCAGTGCCCCCACACAGCAAAGGCAAACTGCTATCAGGAGCACAGCAAGGGTCTCCATCTGGGAGCTGTGTCCATTTGGGGTTCCCCAGCACAAGGCCAGGGATGTACCACAGGAAGTTCAGCAGAGATGATCAAGATGGTTTGGGCTGGAGCACACATACTGAAAACTGAAAGCGCCTGGAGAGAAGGCAAGGGGAGCTCTTGCTGTTATCTGGTACCTTCTGAAGAGGGGTCACAAAGCAACACACAGAAAAAGCTGGAAAGCAGCAAGCACAAGATGAGAAATCCTGATGAGATGCAAGGAAAACCTTCACCATCAGCAGGGACACACACCAGTATAGGAAATGCCACCACTGCCCTGCTCTCATCTCCAGAGACAGCCAGCCTGCTCTGACTTTGAGCTGAGCCCTGCTTTCAAGCAGGGGGTAGGTGAAGCAGCCTCCAGATATCCCTTGCAGCTAAGTTCCCCAGAAGTCCACGAAGCACCACTTCAAGAGGCCTCCTGCTTTGTGGGAAAGCACACTGAGAACATATGCCTTTCAGTTTTCCACCTGTGAAACAGGGCTGCCAGGACTGCCTTGCTCAGGCCTGTGCTGGTGTCCCAAACAACACTTTGTTTGCTGTGGAATGCGCTCAGCTCTTCAGAACATGACTGTCTGCAGAGCCCTCCCCTTACAGGCAAACAGAGGAGAGGCCCTTCTGCCACGCTCAGTGCTGTTTCAGAACTCACTTGTGATGCTGCCAGAGGCTGCCTGTTCTCTTCAGACCCACAGAGCCGCAACAAAGTTTCTAGCAAACAAACTCAATGCCTTCATTTGACACCAGAAGCATAACAATGACCTGGGAAATCCCCCTCCCACACCTCAGAGTCCATACTCGGGGAGTCTTGATGAGCTTGCCACATACTCAGCTTCAATGTTGCTTTTAAAAAAACGTCTCATAAAGCCACCGGGGGCAACTTCTAAGCTAGGGCTGCCCCGAACTGCTGTGTGTGCTTAAACACACAACAACAGCAGCTGAGAGACAGGGACCAAAACAAAGCTTCCATCTCCTCGCCCACTCCCCTCCTAACCACACACTGCCATACCCTGAGACATGACCTACCAAGCGTACAGCTGCCAGGTCCTGCTGTAGTTCCCCACTGTTGCCTTTCCCAGCTTCTTCATAATCCAAAAATGGGTTTCTCCCAGCCCTGGCACTGCCCCTTGCTGTGCCCAACCCCACAGCACTCCCCACTAGGGGATGCAGGGAAGCCAGGAATGCAGTTGATAGCTGCACAGCCCCTTGCTACAGCTCTGGGCCAGTATCAACACTCTTGGGGGTTACAAGAGAAGCTAACTAGGAGGAAACATCAGGAACCTGCACACTCTCCAGTCCTGAGGGTGCAGCAGAGAAGAAACTGCATGGGAAGTGGAAAAATGACAGCTCTGCTATCCAAATACTTCCCAAACAGAGGAGAACTATGAGCTTCTCCCCTCATATTCCCCCAGAGGAAGCTGTTCCAGTTCTGCTCTCTGGAGGCACAGTAAGGCAAGTCATCCTTCAGCAGGTGCCTCCACACGTCTGATTAAAACCAGGTAAGACAGGAATTAAGACACTTTAATAGAATCCTCCTGTTATAAGCTGCCTGCTCCCTTCAGCATCCAAGGAACACACAGGTAGACAGCAGAGCATCCAGAACACAGCAGCAGAGTTTCCTCTTTCACAGTGATCTGCATGGCCCACCACATGGAGAGGTGTGACTGAGAGGGGAGGGCAAGGAGGCAGATCCCAGGTCCTCACAAAAGAAAACACAAACACACTTTATTTAAAACCAACTCTTTCCAGGTGCTCACAAAAGAAAACAAGCACACTTAATTTAAACCCCACTCTTTTCCACTCTCACATTTATTTTTCCTAAAAAATAACAAAACACCCAACAAACACCACAGACACACACACCCCACCCAAACCCCAAGTCTTTGCAAACAGATCTTTTGTTTCTCCCTTCCAGCTCAGTGGGATTGCTGCACACACTCCACAGCAGGTGCCTCTGGGGAGGCAGAGGAGTGTACCACAACTCAGTCATATTTCCATAGGAAAAGCTGACTCATAACTTACATCACCCTTGCAATATTGACACAGGTCTGTAAGAAGCACCTGAGTGTCAGTTCCAAGGAGCACCACCAAAGCCACCTGAGGCCTGCATCCAGCTGCCCATCTCTAGCAGAGCAGAAGGCCTTCCTTGGCTGCCAAGCGCTGGCGGTGGATTTTATCTTGCTGTAGCTCCTCGTGGTTTGGGTGCCAGAGTTTCATGACAATCCTCTCAATGTTCAGAGCATAGACAGTGTGAGCAGGGATAACTTCCTTGTGCACCTGGAGATTGGAAGACAGATGGTAGGAAACAACTTTCGTTCTTTCAAATTGATTTTCTCATATTGCCTACTGAATCATAGAATTATCAGGGTTGGAATGGACCTTCAGGATCAGTTCCAACCCCCCCTGCCATGGGCAGGGACACCTCACACTACAGCAGGTTGCTCACAGCCGCATCCAGCCTGGATGCAAAAACCTCCAGGGATGAGGCTGCCACCACCTCCGTGGGCAACCTGTTGCAGTGTCTCATGGGGAAGAATTTCTTCCTAGCATCCAATCTGAATCTACCCACTTCTAGTTTTGCTCCATTCCCCCTAGTCCTATCATTACCTGACACCCTGAAGAACCTCCCTCTGCTATGGGATGGTCAAGAAAGCCATCCCTGCAGAGCAGGACACAGGAGGGCTGCAACTGGGCAGCATCGCCCCAGCAGCCAGCCCACAACAAACACCTCTTACACCATGGTAAGGAGGTGGTCACTTTGCTCTCACAGTGACAAAGAATGATTTGTCAAAAATCTTAAAACCAACTCTGACTAAACACTGGATGAATGTTTGATTGCAGCTGTTACAGTGGAGGGTCTGCCTCCATAACCTTGAGACAAAATCCCAAGGCCTGTTGACAACAGAGACCAGGGAGAATTTCTTGCTGCTAATATTAGCTGATCAAAGTAACCTGGATATCCCCCAAGTTGCCAGAGAGGGAGGGAACCATGGGCATACACCTCCATAGGGTGCATGCCTGTGGTAAGCTCATGGAGCTTACCTTAGACACTCCCAAGGGCTAACTCAATGCATGAGCCTGCACATCAGGACCCTTAAGGAGCCAGGTGGAACATGAGCATTAAGAAGAGACATGTCAGGCAAGTCATTTTGCTGCATCACTGTCAAAATCTCAGTCTAGTTCAGTTCTGATACAGTCACTGCAGTCTTGCTACAGAGGAAGAGTTGACACTTCTGACAGAGCTGTAAGAGACAGGGATTTCCTCACCAGCTCTCTGACCAAGGGGAGCAGAACAGGTGTTTACATATGAGCTGACTGTATGTTAGCCACTACCCAATAGCAGGAACAAGTCAGAGCCAGAGAGCTGTGAATGAGAGGGAAAGAAGGACACAGAATGTAGGAGAGGAAATCAAATCCCCCTCCGTGCACGTTAACCAACACTGACACCGACAGCCAGGACAACGCTGCCTGCACTGTGACAGTATCACCTGCCCAACGTACCTGCAAGGCCTCAAAAAGGTCATACATGTTCACTGGAGGCAGGGATGCTGGCAAGGTGTCTCCAGAGCACGCCAGGAGTAGAGCTGCCTGCTGCTCAGCATCATCAGGCAGGGGCTGAGGAGCCAGACTCTGGCTGGCTGATGGCGTCACGCAGCTTGGAGGGCTGTAGACAGAGCAGGCAGTGAAACCTCCAGTCAGGAAAACAGCACCAGCTCTGCAAGGCACACACCAGGGGCTTGGCCACAGGGTTGGATTTTCTGTATTGGCTGACCTTGCCCACATGTACATAGAATTACTTTGGCTGTAATTATAAAGGGTTTAAAATTTCTCTAATACAAATAGCACAAACCAATCCTCAACATGCTTAACCCTCAAACCTACTTAGCAGCTCCTGTTATTTCACAGAACCATAGAATTGTCAGGGTTGGAAAGGACCTCAAGGATCATCCAATTCCAACCCCGCTAGCCAAGGGCAGGGACACCTCACAGTAGTTCAGGTTGCTTACAGCCGCATCCAGCCTGGCTGCAAAAACCTCCAGGGATGAGGCTGCCACCACCTCCCTGGGCAACCTGTTCCAGTCTCTCACCACCTTATGATAAAGAACTTCTTCCTAACATCCAATCTGAATCTACCTACTTCTAGTTTTGTTCCATTCCCCCCAGTCCTATCACTCCCTAAAAAGTCCCTCCCTAGCTTTCTTGTAGCCCCCTTCAGATACTGGAAGGCCACAAGGCCTATCCAGACTGAACAGCCCCAACTCTCAGTCTGTCCTCATAGCAGAGCAGCTCCATCCCTCTGCTCATCTTCGTGGCCTTTCTCTGGACTCCTTCCAGCACCTCCAGATCTTTCCTGTGACAGAGGCTCCAGAACTGGACACAGTGCTCCAGGTGGGGTCTCAGCAGAGTGGAGCAGAGGGGAGAATCACCTCCCTGGCCCTGCTGGCCACACTTCTCTTGCTGCAGGCAGTAGCTTCTATCCAGCATGACAAAAACCTGAAGGCACCCACAACATTAAATGGCAAGACATCAGCTGTTAGGCAGAGCTGTTCAGTGTGGATTGCACTGGCAGTGCTATAATCAAATCTTAAACCACCCACAACCTCCTGTCAACGGTTAGAAGCTGCCACAGACAAACACCACTGGCTTCTCATACACACTCTGCCAGACGCACAGCCCAAGCTGTTTTGACACTGAGACACTGGAAAACAAGATGACCTTGAAGCTCTGCTACCTGGAAAGGCACACCAAGGAACCATAAATTCGTTTGTGTGCAGGAAATGACAGGATCCTGCAGGTCCTCACTGACATTTCACTCCTACGCCACAACAGTGGTGTCCCAACAAAGGCAGCAGTTTCCCTGAGAGCAGCACAATTCTTGCGTCGCTCACTACGGCTTCCAAAATCCAGCAATTACTAAGGACATTCAGAGGCCTAGGGGTCACCTTCATAAACTGACAGACAAGCACAGCAAGGGGGAGAGACTTAACGTGGTCCTGAACACCACTGCTGAGAAGTCCTCATGTTCTCCCTCCCTGTTCAGGTGTACAGCTCTCTGTACCAATGCCTTCTGAGCGTGAAAGCTAAAGACCAGCACAAACAGATGCTGCTGAGTAAAAACAAGAAAGAGAAACTCAACCATGGAGTAACTCTGGGAATAGGCAAATAGGTGAGCAGTGTGCCCAGAGCTCCTTACCACTCGATTAAATTGTTATAAGCAACAACACTGTTCTTCAGGTAGGGCTGAGGGCTGACGTTGCTTCCGAAGGCATACTTGAAGTGGCCATCTCTCAGACGATAGGCCTTCCTCCTGGATATCACAGAGCTCAGGATGTCCTTCAGGTGGTTCTGCAAGGGACAACAATCTCACCACACCTGCTGATTTACTCATTCCACAGAGCCATGCCCATGAGCAGTGCCTCACCCAATGGCAACACACAGGCAGTGCTCCTACGACTACAAAGATCCAAGCACATAAGGGCACCAAGAAGAGGACAATTACAGCAGGTTTCAACTGATGCAGCTGAAGATAGAAAAGGTGGCACTGTGTGAGTGCTGTCTGATCAGCCTGTGCACTCTGCTGTATCATGGGATGCCCTGGCTCAAACATCAAAAGACATTTCCTAAATGCTAGGAAATCCCCAACCTCTGCTCTCTTTGATAGATGAGTTAAGAGATCTCATAACTGGCAGTAGATGTTCCACTGGTGCTGAAACACTGGCCCTAAAACTGCAGTGGAAAACTATTCACTCTGCTTTTTCAGACTGCTGAGTTGCCTGAGAAGTGCTAGAGAAGCAAATGTCTGGATTGAAAAACAAAAACAAAAAACTCCAAACAAATAAAAAAGAAACATCAGACCACAGCTTCTTAATTTGGCCTCACTCCAGGCTGACCTCCAGAAAGCCCTCTACACATCACCACTCCAAGCAATAGCTGTGTCACTCCTGGGCAATACACTGCTGACGGCCAAAAGCAGCAGCAGCAACCACTTCACCTGCAGGCACGCCCCAGCTCTGTCACTTCACTTCCCTGCCAGACACTTGTGCCTGTAACAGATTACTTCCTTATAGAACTGTTCAAACTGGAGCTCCTGCTCTGACCCTGCTTTTAAGTGACAGGAATAACATTTTCCAAAGCAGTCACTTGATCATGCCAGGAAGCCTTTGTGCTTCAGAGTTAACACTTGCAAGACAGAAATCCAAGGCTTCACATCTGATGCCACAAATGTGGGAGCCCTTTGCTTCTAATCTTACTCCTCCTGAGGCAACTGGGCAATTAGAGAAGCAGTTTCCCCTCCTCACTGAGGGCTGCTACCCTCTGCTGCACACAGCACTGCTGCCCAGCCCAGCCTCACCTCCACAGCAAACACCACTGCGGTCACTGCCTCCTCTGTGACATTGTCCAGCCCATGCTCATAAGCAGTCACAATCATCCTTCCTTCCAGCTGGCCACGTGTGGGAAGCATCATGGTGTGAGAGCACAGCTTCAAATCATCATCTTCCTGAGGATCCTTTGCCACAAACTGCTGGGCTCCAGACAGTGGGTTCTGAGGCTGGAATCGGTGCTGTTATGGGCACAAGATTAGAGCATAAGAAGATAAATACTTGGGTCAGACACTTTGGTTCAAAGCCAAACATTCCTTCTCTAATCAGAAAGCAAACACTATAAAAGCTTATCACAGCACGACAAGCACTGATATTCCTCACCAGGACACTCTCCCAACTCACCAATGACTTGTGGCTGAATAAATTTCCATGACAAGGCTGGAGCCCTCTTGTTAAGCAGCCCATGAACTCATCCAGCAGCACCACCAACCACCTAAACTTTGGGGACCAACAACAGCCTGCAGCAAGAAATCCTACAGTGCAACAACACAGCACATGAAGAGTCACTTCTGCTGCTTTGCTCTGCACTTCCCCTCTGCTAGACCCACAATGCTCCTCTAAGTGTCAGATGTGGTCAGTCACTGTCCCTTTTCTCTCTGGTTAACACTATCCAGGCTGGTGATTCACAGAACAGAATCATGGAATGGTTTGGGTTGGAAGGGACCTTAAATATCATCTAGTTTCAACCCTCCTGCCATGGGCAGGGACACCTCCCACCAGCCCAGGTCACTCAAGGCTTCATCCAAGCTGGCCTTGAACACCTCCAGGGAGGGGCGTTCACGACCTCTCTGGGCCACTTGTTCAGTGTCTCACCACCCTCACTGTCAAGAATTTCTTCCTCACCTTCAGTCTAAATCTGTCCCTCTTAAGCTTCAATCCTTTCCCTCTCACCCTAACACTACAAGCTCTTGTAAAAAGTCCCTTCCCAACTTTCTCCTAGGCCCTCTTCAGGAACGGGAAGGCTGCTATAAGGTCTCCCAGCATGACTTCATGGACTTGGATTTCGCAGTCACCTCCTTCTGCTGAAGAGTTCTCATCTATTCCCTTCTGCCTTGCATAAAAGAGGGTATTTTTACTTACTACAGTTTCCATCAAGATTAAAAACTATGATCCTAAGCTTGTGAGATTGATTCTTATGCTTCCTTAAAATTTTTAATGCAACAACTTAGCCAAATTCCAGCTCTGAATTTCATACTCTAGTCTCCCCTGTACTGCTGAGCAGCCATTGATTCTGGGATGGATTGTGGCTATTTTTCAGAACAGACCCAGTTATTTGGGAGAAAAAAAAAAAAAAAACAAACAAACGAGCATCATAGAAGGAGAATTCCTATTAGAAGGGGCCAAACCTCACTTCCCAGCCCACAGGCATTCCAGCACAATTCCCTTGCTGTGCTGGTGTCCCAAGCTTGTGGTAGCTACCAAGAAGCCTCAGACTCCAGTAAAGGGAGGGAAAAGGCAGATGAAAATGGCTGATCCTTAAATTCATATGAGTGCTTGGCCCAGCCTCAACTCACAAGGGAACAACATGGCCCTGGCTCATCAGACACCCCCACAGCTCCTATGCCTCAACTCTCCAAGCCACAGGTCTAGTGGTTCTTATGGGACACCAAAGCAATCACATACTTCAAATATAAGCAATGACTATACATCAAGGCAGACTTCTCACATCTCAGTTCCAGGAGAGGAAGTGGGGGCTGCTTTATTCAAAGGACTGTAAGGCATTGAACTCAGAGTGAACACCAAGCAACCCATTAAGGATGCCAAAAGCAGGTTTCCCTCCCTGTAATTCTGAGGGCTTATTTTTTCATTACAGGAAAGCTACGAGCCTGTATGTTTGGACAAAAAAAAAAAAAAAAGGCCTTCCAAATGTAAGCAGGCTCTCCTAAGAGGAATGTGGTTTGGAAGAGCAGAAGCCAGTGGTAATGAATCTGTGGTTATTCACAGCTGCTAGAAAACATCAGGAAAATACCAAGGCAGCTCAAATTCACACTACTTAGGAATTCCATCAGTAACAGACAAGCCTGTTAATCCTAACACACTTCATACTATGCTTACTGCCAATAACTCCAGGAACGTGTGTATAAACACAGCCGAGAAAAGTGGGACCTGAGTAAGCCAACATCCAAGGTTTCCATTACATCATGACCTGCTTCTCCAACTCTTCTCTCCTCACTACTGAAAAGTTACAGTGAGTGTTGAAACAAAAGGAGAGCAGACTGCCATCACTGCAGCTGGGAACACTGCAAAGCCTTCCAGCAGTTTCTGAATACAAGCAGGTGTCAAGCTGGACCCAGGCCCTCTGGAGCACACAGCTGGTGCCTAAGTAGGGCCCCTAGAAAAGCTGCAAGCACTTTGGCTAAGCCAAGGTAACCTCTCGCAGCACAAGAGCAGGAGGTTTCCCATGCCCACCTTTTCCATCCCCTTCTTCCTCTGCACTGGCTTTGGCATTCATCCAACCTCAAGGAATGCTGATCTAGCTGAATAACCCAGCAAGAAAAACTCGGGTTTGGGGGCTTCTGTTGGTTAGTTTTCTACCTTGGCAGAGGCCTGAACCAGACCCCAGTGTCTTCAGACACCTGATACACCTGGCTCCCAACAAACTGCCAATCCATGTTGGTTGAACCATCTTATCAAACCCCACTCCTGGAAGACACTCCCCCATCCTGGTCCTCTTTCACAGCAGGCCCCATCCACACTGGTCTGGCAGCACAAACACCTGCAGAACAAGCATGTGACAGTGGCAGTTGATGCCCAGAGCCTTCACTGCAGAGCAAACTGGATCTTGGTGCATTTCTCTGCCAGCTACCAGAAGCCACCATCTTTGAAAAGCTTCTTCAATTCTGAAACAACTTGACCCTCTAAAAACATTACATCCAAGGAACACCTTAATGCTAACACTTCAGATGCAGAGTCCATGAAGGGGATCATATAAACACAGAATTCTGCCCAGGTTCCCTTTTGCTTAAAGAATTCAGGATGCAACCAAGAACATGGAAGGTGAAAGAGACTATGAAAGACCCACTCCAGTGTTACAGAGCTAAACCTACCTCTCATCAGTCCCTGGAACACAAACTTTGGCAACTTTGACATTTAGGCAGTCTTCCATGGATTCTCTAGTGTCTAGCAAAGCTGTGTCACACTGCAGCCTGTCTCCCAAGAGCCTTCCACAAGAGGCAGCAGCCACTAACCCCCAGCTCTTTCCCTAGTCCAGAACTCAACCTGGACGTACACCATTGCACACTCATCATCCCTAGTGATAACAAAAAGCACAGGCTGTGCAAAGCTCCTCACCCTCAACAGGACAGAGACATGACCCCCTGACCATGCACACTTACATCAAACTTCTGTCGAACTGAAGAGATCTTCTTCTTTCCTTTGGGTTTTCCAGGCTTAGCTGCAGAGCCACCTGGCCATGGCAGAGATCCAGCACCTTCTACAAACAGAAAAGAGAAAACCCTACTCAACAGTTGTTGCTGATTCAGGACCAGGATGAACCTACTCACACAGGAAAACCTTTAAAATTTGGCACCCAGCTAAGCCTTTAACCCAATATTAACAGCCATGGCCCAGAGGAAGGACTCATCAGGGAGGATGCTCTGGGCAGTGCTTCCCTTCCATTGTTAGCCTCTTGCTACCTGGGCTCACTCAAGACCCCATCATTTTAGTAGATGTTTCTGTCCACATACCACACAAAAACCCAGGGCAGAAGGAGAGAGAGAAGCACAGCCTCCAAGGAAAGGGACAAGGAAGGAGCATGCCACTTGTCCCATGAGGCAAAGAAGCAGGAGCTTGCCCAGAGGGAAATTCTCCTCCCACCAACTCCTGATGAGGTCAGATGCTCACCAGCAGGATCAAGCAGCCTGACTCATCACATCTGCCTGTACTGCTGCCCACCATCTTTCACAAGCTCTGTCCTGGACCCTTGTCAAACATCACAGCTGATCGTTCTTGTTACACTGAGGTGAGAGGAGAGGGGGAAAGAACTGCACAACCACATCCTAATAATCACACAGCTCTTGGCAAGGCCAGCCTAGCAGACTGCCTGCCAGTGCATTTACAGGAGCTGTTGGCAATTCCTTCAGGTACACTGAAGGTCAAGCCAAAGGATGTGCACATGCTTGCTGACAGGGGATGAGAAGTGCAACCCAGACCCTGGACAGCCCTCTCGTGGCTACAGAGGCAGCCTCTGCTTAGTGTCACCAGCATCCTCCTCCCTCAGTGCTGCACAGCAAGTGAGCACTCTCATTCCTTCAGGGCAGAGCATGCCTTGTGCTGTGGTCCCTGCCTGCCTCCTGGGAGCTTGCTCAGCTCAGCTCTGAAGGTAGTTCAGTTGCTCCAAAGTGGAGGCTGGAGCTCTGCTGCCACGCAGTGCTGAGAGCACTGTGATGTTTCAGACATTCCACTGCCACATTGGAGCCAGCATTTCCCACTTCCTCTGCACATGGACAAGAGGTGACAGCAGCCAGCTCACAGTTCACCATGCTGAAGTTGTCCAGCTGCAGGCACATTCACTGAGCACCACAATCAGTTGTGGTTCCTCCCTGTTATGCAAGTTGATGCATCCCAGCACCAGCTTCATGCCCACCTCCAGCTCTCCCAATTATGTCTAATTTGCTGTAATCAGGAATTCATAAACTCAGTTGTACTACTTGCAGGAAGTCCTTGGCTATGTGGAGCTTCCCACACGCATGGCTGTTCTTTGCCATGGAAAAAAAAACCCAAACAAACAACAAACCAAACTTCTAACACATGACTAAGGTTCACGATAAACCACAGGATTCAGAGGAAATTTTGGAATGGTCAGCTGATTAAGAAGTGGTTAAAAACACCCTACACACACATGCAGGTGGCACATTCTCCCTATTAAAAAAAAAAAAAACCAGAAAATTTCCTAAGAGGTTTAGTTACATCCTCTTGGTGAGGTAGAAATCAAGAGCCTATGACAAACCCTGTTGTCAAAATCCACCAGTCAGAAGAAATGGAAAGATAATAAACAAACCCTCCTCAAAAATCCTAAAGCTGGTGTCAGTCACTGCAATATTGCAGCAGAGGCTTTAACAAAGGCATGTGGGAAAGCACCATGGACAATCACCTCAGGGACCACTCTTATCCTTCATCAAGATCTCAGGACTTACATCTGAGCACCTATCAAAATACTACTTCTTCTCTCAAGATGTTTTGCTATTTACAGCTAAGACCTTTCTTCCTCCTCCCCTCCTCCACAGCAGGCCAGACCCCTTCTAGGTAGGGGGATATTAGGTGTGTTAAGGACAGACATAAAAGCTAGCTGGCCCATTTGAAAGGTTTCAATAAAAGTACATCTCTCTAGGTTGCAACCTCACCCCACCCCAAGCCCCTCCTCCTTGCCCAAAGCCCCACACAGCTCCTCTGCAGCCTCCCTTACAGAAGCATCCCCAGCTAGCTGTGTCACCAGGTGGCAGAGACAGAGCAAGTGGAATGAAGAGAGACAGCAACACCAAACATCACCCTTCCACCTGGCAGGGTATAACAGACATATTTTTTTTTTCCAGTAAGAAATAGCACTTTAAAGATGGTTCTTCCCCCTTTGTCTCTCACACAGAAGTGGAAAGTGCATGTGTCAGTAACCCTTGTGATGTTGTGCTAAGGGCATCAAGGACACCTCTTTACAGTTACTTGTTTCCACGAATCATGAGGTAAACACCTTCTGCTCCAGCAGCAGAGATAAAAGCCTATTAGCTTTCCACTCTTACATGGGGAAACATCAAAAAAACACCAAAAACCATCAGGTGTCAGACTGGCACCTAGAGGGAGAGAAAGAAATCTCAACAGCTGGCATTCCACTCACACTGCACTTTCCTGGGCTTGCATGTACAATCTGCTACAGCACACACAGCTGACTGGGGAGATCTGCCATCTGTGACCCTGAAAGAGGCATCTCAGTGCAGATCAGCTCCAACATCGTTGGAGGACTCTGAAGTATTCTGAGGTGAACAAAACAGACTCTGGAAGAGACCAGCAGCATGTACTGTTAACTGCAGAGCACAAACCCATATCCTTAAGAAGACACACCTGATTCAGCTGAGTATTTTTTAAGCTAGCTTATGGGCACAGAGCCAACAAAAGCCTACCTGAAAGCACTGGAGGTGACCAGCTGCCAGCACTTGGTACAGCCACTGGTCAGCCAGCATTCCATTACTCAGACACTAGTCTGTGAAGCACTACAAAGAAGATCTCCTTCAGGTAACAGTCACAGGGGAGTGCTGATCTTGTGCTTTTTGATAATCCAGCTGTAACTACTCCAAGTCAACAGCAAGGAGCAGCAAGGTTTAAACATAAATCTTCTGAATTACACAAGTATTGACCTCTAAAGAGAATGAGTCTGGGACTCAGCAGGTGTTAGTAAAGCTCAAGAGCAAACAAAGCCAGTCTGGAGATGAAGGAGGTCACCATTTAATTAGCACAGCTGCTGCTGTTAAGGACCAGCTACAACAGAAAAAGCTCTAAGTATCCATAAATTTTGCACTTTTTCTTTCCTCAAGCTACATCAGGTACCCTAACTAACCACAGGAACTTTCTCTTCTCAAAAAAACCCTCATCTCTCAGGTCTCAGTCCAGAGCTGTAGCCATTTGCTCTTCCTTACTACACAGTAGTTTCATATCTTGAATTGCAGCTCATCTGTCCTTCCTACCAGATTTCTGGACTGGGAGTTCTAGAACAAACAACCTGATGACAGTCAAGCTAAATGCTTACTAAGTTAAAAGGTTAACTATCTACAGAAGGTTGGGTTAATTTGACATAGCTGAGTAAAGACTCACTGTAAACATTCCCAGTAAGCATTCATCTATCAGATATGTAGCTGATTTCAAGATCAGTCAGCAAAATCCAGCTCCCCAAAGTGATAAGCCCAGACTATCACCAAATTCAGAAGAGAGAGGACACAGTAAGCAAAGCAGATCAAAGACAAAGCAGCATCTCCTTAGACATGTCAGCTCACAGCACAGACCTAATCCAGAAGCCAAGCCACCCCACCCAGCAGTCTGGCATTAGCCACAGCTTCTTTATAAGAGCACCTCTGCTGAAATCAGCTGCATCACTAATTGCTACCCTTCTGCCTGCATGGCAAAAAGAACATGAGCACTAAGGCTCAGAAAATCAAAGCACCATTAACTGATTGTTTGCAGTGAGGCTTCTCAGGACTTACCTGGTGCAGAAACCAGGATCTGGCACCGGGTGAGAATGGCCAGGAGGAAATCGTTGTGAGAGTGGACTGTGCAGAGACAGACACATCATTAGCAACACATCAGCACTCAGAGACACCCCCTCCAAGTGCTCTTAGAGCAGCTCACTGTGCCTTTCCACAGTTGTGCTTCTCCCCACCTGCTTAGCTACCACTTTTTTTTTTTTTTCTCCTGCTGGCCGCAGAATCTGCTACTCCCACACTGACAAAAAGGATGCTACAGAGGGCATGGAAACAAGTGAGGTCACTGTTTATTGTGCCACACACACAAATCCAGCACGCAAGATGAAACGCCTAGTGCATTCAGCCAGTCAGAGGGCATCGGCTGCTGCCCCTGCCACACCAACTTCTGTTAGCAGGGCTTCTGGGTTTGCTACAAACGGACCACTAGGAGCCAGCCCTGTAAGGTGAAGTCAACAGGTTCTACATACAATACAACTTCCTCACAAGAGGGTTACTGGAACACAGAGTGAGTGATTACACGTTAGAAAGAGCAAAGATGAACTTCATAAGGAGGTTCAGGATACTCTTTGGCTCGTAAACCCCAAGTGAAAACAATCTCACTGGCCTTCCCTGCAGGGACAACAAACATGGAAGTCATGAGTCCCCACAAGGCTCTCAGCAATGCCAGCCAACGTTTGCAGACCCACAAAGAGGTGAGGATAAAGGAATCTCACCCTTCAGCACCCCGAAGACCAGGGAGGGGGACCTGCCTACTGCAAGATCACCTGGCTGTTTCAGCTACAATACCTGTTCAGTCCAAAACAAAGGGACAGTGCACCATAGAAAGGACTGCATCTCCATGCTGACATAAAAGGGAAAAAATTAAAAGCTTTTCGGTGCTAGAACAACATATTTTATGTTTTAGCATATTTACAGAATAATAAATTGCCTGTCAGTGCCAGGGCCACGAAGTGACTTCCTCCAACAGGCCAGGGTACCTCCCACCTTTTTAACTCTTCTTGCTACTTGATCCTTGGCCGTTCTTACTTCCCTCACAGAAACTTACCCATTCAAGAGGCAACACTCAGCAGGGAGGAGGTCCCCCAGGCCTGGCAGGGGCAAGGTAGCGTTAAAGCCGGCAAGAAAACAAATACAAGATGGTTTTTTACCATTGTCTTGCGTGAGAAGCCTGCGTGCTTCCAGGTCAAACTCCTCCTTACTAATCTTTTGCTTGAACCAGAGCTTCAAGTTGGCCCAGTACCTAGGGAAGAACGGGAAAAGTGCTGACACCGAACGAAAAGCTTTGCTCCTAATCCCACTGCCTCCCTCCACCAGCTCATAGGAGCCGGGGCCCGACCAGACCAGCGCTGAGTTTTCCGCGCAGACAACAGTACAAACGCGCGGCCCTTTGAAGACCAGGAGAAGATGAACACACAACACAGGCCAGGCCCGGCCCAGCCTGCCCCCCACCTCCGCGGATGCCTGGCCATGCCCCCATGCCCCGCACTCACTGCTTCACGTTCTCGCCCAGCGCCTCACTCAGGCTCTTCTTGGCCGCCTCTAGCTCGCTCACGTACGTCGCCATGGCCCCCACCTGACAGACAAGCAGCGAGACCGCCGCAAGGCTTGGCGGTAGCCGTAAAGCGCGGCGGCCGCACGTCACGTCATGTCACGGCCCGCTCGACCCCGCCACTCACGGGGGCGTGGCCGTGCGCATGCGCAGCGGGAGGGCCAGGTTGGGAGCGGGGGGAGTGCGGAGCGGGAGCTGCAGCCATGCCGGGCCTGCTGCTGGGCGACGAGGCGCCCAACTTCGAGGCGGAGACCACGCAGGGACGCATCCGTTTCCACGACTTCCTGGGAGACTCGTGAGTACCGGGATCGGGAGCGCGGGGAGCCCTCGGTATTCGCTGGAGCCGGTGGTGCGTGGGGAGCAGCAGGGGCTCGGCGCGGGGAGTTAGGACAGGAGGTGACCCTGGAGCCGGCCCCGAGGGGGCAGGAGGCGCCCACCGGGATCGGTCCCCACGGGTCGGTTGTCCAGATCCAGCCACTGTGTTCGTGATCCCGGGCACAGGGAGCCAGGGGTTTGCTTCCAGAGGAACAGGCGGGTGAGTGATAGGTGCGAGCCCGGCTCGACCCTGCAGGCTGTGGCGCTCCCGCGGGCTTCTCACCGGCATGGGGAGGTAGGGCTGGGCCAGTCCGTGGCATGGGCTTGTTCCATACCCGGGTTCGAGATGGGAGACTCCCCTGGAAACGGCAGAGCCCAGGAAAGGGCAACGCCAGGGTCGCCAGGGCAGCGCTTAGTCAAGGCCAGTCCCGGAGGGCAGCTCGTATGTCATGCTTTGTGACCGAGCCCGGCGTGCGGAGGAGATCGAGCACTGGAAAATGGTTTTGGTCCCTTCTGAGCCCGAGGTGCAAAGCCACAGCCCTCCAGGCACCATTCCACACAAAGCCCATTGCTCCACTTCTGTCACAGGCAGGAGGGTGCTGGCACAGTGTGCGCAGGACTCGCTCCCGGCAGCGCTGGCAGGCTTGAATCAACACTTGAGCACACTTCTGGCAGGGCTGGGAGCTGGGCACATGGGCAAAAAAGAACCCTTGTACCGAGAAAATGAGCTACAGTACTTCCTAAAACTGCCTGTTCCAACCTGACCACCCATATGAGACCTTTCTTGGCCAGCTTCTATGCAGTTGCTGTCTGCCTTCTTCTCAAGTAGTATACTTGTTGTGTAAAGGGACTTGCAGCACGGGTGGGCAGGTAGCTGTCCTATAGCTGCACAGTGAGCCGAGGCAATTGCATGGCTCTGGCAGAGCTGCAGGGTGCCTCACTTGATCCCTCCAGCTTTGGCCCCAGCTGCTGTGCCATGCAGCTGTATTCACTGAGCTCTGGGGGCCAGGCAAAGGGCAGTGCAGTATGCCCTGTGAGTGCTGAGTTGAACAATGGTGGGACAGGATCCTGGCAGGGAATGTTAGGTGCTGGGGGTGGCTGTGTGTTAGGCTCTGTAAACTCCTGAGAGCTGGGAGCCCTTTTGCCATAAGCCAACTCCCTGTTGGGCTACACTGTCATTCTTTGTGCACTGGCTACCTTGCCTGTGCAGTAGGGTGGTTGGTATTTGCCTGCCCTAGAGACTGCAAAACCACAGATGGGAAGCAGTGGCTGTGCTGTTAAAACTGTAGCCATAACACGATGTTAGCTCCTGGCCTCCCCTGTTCATTCTTATTTTCCCTGTAAGTTTGGCAGCTCAGGGCAGCAGCTAGGTTCAGGTTTGGTTGTATCCTGTTTGTTTCAGTTGCATGATACACATGGGTGCTTCTCCTCATGGTGGTTGATGAGGTACCTAGGACAGCAAATCAGTAGTGATCTCTGCAGTAACGTGGCTGGCAGGTTGGCATCTACCTCCCCTCACACATGTGATCTCTGGGGTTCCAAGTGTACATGTGGCTCCCCAAGCTTCCTAACGTGTCTGCCTTCATGTTAAGAACCACAGGCTATTTCAGTATCCCATGTGGGACCCCAGGGGGAGGGAAGAAGCAAGGCACAGGGATTTTCTCAGAGCATGGTGGATGGGGCTTGTGCCATGAAGGCTTTCAGTGACGGGGAAAGAAGAGTTCCCAGGACAGGATTTCCACCTAGCAGAGAGATGAGCTGCTCCCACACAAGCCCCCATGCAGTGCAGTCTGTACAGTCTGCAGGACAGACTGGAATGACATCTTGCCCTAAGCCATCTCCTGCTCTCCTTTCAGATGGGGCATCCTCTTCTCCCACCCCCGGGACTTCACTCCTGTCTGCACCACAGAGCTGGGCCGGGCAGCCAAGCTGGCGCCCGAGTTCCAGAAGCGCAACGTGAAGATGATCGCCCTCTCCATTGACAGTGTCCAGGACCACCTCTCCTGGTGCAAGGTAGGCAGTGTGGGGAGGCACAGGGGGAACTTGCACTGCTGCCCATGCTCTGAAGGCCAGGGGAAAAGCCCACACGGAGCAGAGCAGAGGCTCAGAACTGCGTACGCTGAAATTCAGAGCAGGGACGGGAAGGTCTGCGGCGTCCTTATGCAGCACTTCATACAATCCAGGGCACTCTATGCACCCACATCTTGAAACAGGTATCCTACAGAGACCTGAAAGGGTAAAACCTAATGTGAAGGTAGTGCCAAAAATTCAGGGAAAGGCAGTCTATCCACAGGCCCTCAAGAAGTTCTGCAAAAAAGCAGAAAATGAAAGGAGGCATCAGAAGCGAGCAGGCAGTCTTCAAAGGGTGCAATTCATGCCCAGGCAGGGAAAAGAAAGCAGAGAACAAATAGGGGCATGTTGAACATAAACCACAACTATGAGAGTGTTAAATACATACCCATCATGAGGGAGTACAAAAAAAAAAAAAGATGGGAATTAAATAGCTTGCTGCACATGAAAGGAACTAATGGTCAACTTTAAACACAGCCTCAGCCATGGTGTGCTGCCAGGGACCCATGACTTCAGGCTCACAGGTGGTAGAGATGTAAAATGAGCACTTCAGGTGTGGCCAGACCATTAAAACCCCTGGGTGAGCTACCTGCCTCTTTCTTTGCTCTTAAAATTGGGGATGTTCTTCTGTGTTTCCCAGGGGTGAGACATGCATGCAATAAAGGGTGGTAAAGGTGAGGAATTGCCACTCTCAAACACTGCTTCATGACCAACTGGCTTTAGGAATTACCTAACTGCCACGTTGCCTAAATTAACCTTCGTGCCTGAGTGGTGCATGGCTGATGTCCCACTGAGCCTTAGAAGGGCCTGGAAAATCCCACACCAGTAAATGGTGTGCTGGTCAGATTGGCTGAAACCTTCCAGTCAAACCAACAGCTAGCATCCCATTAGATGTAACAGAGTTTGGGTCATGCTTTGGTCAGGGAGTCTCATCTCCTGGTTGGCTGAAGCCCTTTGCATGACTAGAGGGGACTGCTGACTACCAAAGTCAGGGGAATCAGCTGTGTGGAGGGCAGGCTCCTGAGCAGGGCACAGGAGGAAGTGGTGAGCTCTTCAGGGTGTGCAGGAATGCACGGGGCTCAGCATACTCATCTGGAACAGAGGTGAACAGAGCCTTTGCTCTTGCAATTACTCAGCATAACCTCAGGTGGAACCAGGAAAAGATGCAGCCTCTTGGATGCTGACTGGTGGGAAGTGGGGTAGCACCTTTGGAAAAGCTTCCAGAGCAGATGTGAAGAGAGACAGAGGGAAGTGGTCCAGGCTGTGGTGAGCTCTCTGTCAGGCTGGGAGAGGCTGCAAAGGGTGCTTTGGAAATGTCAGTTCAGCACCTGCCAAAAGGAAAGCTCTGAAAGTCCTCCAGAGCCAAAGATCCAATCAGAGAGGACAAATCCATCACAGACTGGAGTCTTCCATGCAGCCTGTGTTTGAAATTGTCCATCTCCCAAACTGCAGGGCAACAAGAAAAGGTGCGGAGGGAGAACAAAGCTGCCTGCAGATCTGGGCAAGCTTGTTTCAGTGCAGAGCAGCTGGGGCTCTGTAGCCTGGGAATGGGAGTATGTGTCAGGCTGCAACACGACGAGCAGTGTGGGGAGCAGGGAGAAGCAATGAGTACAGCACAGTGGAGGACATTAGAGGACGGGGATGTGATTTCTCTGCTCTTAGGCCCTGCCCATGCATGTGATCCTTTGTCCCTGGCAAAGCCAAGAAGAACTTAAGATAATACAGAGAGATAAAGAGATGGATTAGGAAGGCAAGTGTTAGGGCCTGCCACAAGTCTGAGAGTAGGGGCAGTGTACCCCAAAGGTTCTTCTGCCCAGAGCTTAAAGAGACACCAATCTTGGTAGAAGCTGCTTGGCTGGGCATTCAAGAGACGCTAGCCTGGGATCTAGAAACTGCAATGTCCTTCACCAGATAGGAACTCAGAAAGAAGTCCTTGGAGCAAGCAAAAGTTTGGGCAGTCCTCTCTGTGTGATGCTCCTTTACACACCTGTGCTTTCTCTTTAGACAAAGCTCCTGGCAGTAGTGAGAGGATGGGGCTGTGTTCATCTGGAGCACAGGCTGTGAGGAAGCGAGTGGGCAGGAAGGATGAGTGAAATTCTGCGTGAAACAGCAAAGAAACTTCTGCTTACCTTGCTCCAAATTGCAGTGGGCAGAGGGAGCCTGGGGAGGGATCAGAGTATAGCCAATAATTTTCACATCACTTTGCTCAGCTCTGCTTTCCTAGCCAAAGATGCCACTGCTGTCCTTAGTCATCCCCAGCCAAGAGCCAGAGGCTTGCTCCAGCACTCAGAACAAGCCTCTAGCTCAGGCATGGACTGGTCCCAGTCCCCAGTCCATGCACTACTGAATGCATGAGCTCCTGAAGCAGGGATGACTGGCAATGTGCTGTGCATGCCAGAGGAGGTTTCAAGGTTCTCTTTGGTCACTGATGGCTTCACTTGGATGAGTCAAGGGTGAATAAATCACTCCAGTGATGCCTGGTTTCAGCTTGGACTCTGGGAAGAAATGTAGTTCAAGGAGTGAGTCTTGGGTGTCTCATGACAAGATAGGGTGGGGTTTGTGAGGCTGTTTCACAGAGAGATGCCTGGGTCAGGAAATTCCATGCCTTCTAGAACGAGTTCCAGGCCACAGGATTCAGATACTGCTTCCCAGAAGCTCTCTTCATCCCCCAACCCCCACTCTGAAGGCGTGAGCAGGCTGTGACTCTGACTTTCTACAACCTCCTGTGACTGTAGGGCATTCAGAAGCATTTTGCCTGGGCTGGCCTCTGTGCTTTCCTTCCCTGCCGTGCTTTGACAAGGCAGATCTGCAGCAGAACAGAACTGCTTCCTTCCTTCCAAAGCAAGCCTGACTACAACCAGCTGAGATAAAGAGCCCTTTCTGCAGGGCAGTGCTGGCTTAGAAAGCACTGGGGAGAAAACAAGCAAAGAGAAAAGCTGGAAAGGAAACAGCTTGCCACATGTGCGCCACTTGACCTGCTTGCAGCATCCTGAGCAGCCAGAGCAGGGTTGCAGCCCTGCTCATCACTACCATCAGCCTAGGAGGGCCGAGGAGTGGTGCAGGGCCTGCTGCTCCTGCTGGCATGGTCTGAGCAGCAATGGGCAGCGCCTAGAGGCAGCACTTCCAACTCTGTCCTCCCTGAGCAGGTCCCAGCCTTTCCTCCCACGTTCAAAGCTCAGGGAAAGCTGAGAGTTGTGCATTGGCATGATCAGCTCAGCTGATAACACAGCACAGAGGGGCGTGGGAGCCTTGCATCAGTGCTGGAGTTCTGTCCCTCTGCAGCATAAAGGGGATGGAAGGAGCAGGCAGCTCTGTTGTGGGGCAGAGACTTTGGATTAAACTTACTTTACTGCTGGCAGCTGCTCCTCTTCTGCTGCCTTGAGCAGGCTCCACCCAGCCCTGCTGTGGCTCAGCGTGACCTGTCTGGGTGGTATCACAATCTACAAAGATAACTTAAAATGCTTTGACCAAGTCCAGGCTAGATTCAGAGACGCTCAAAATAACAGTTTCCCTGTTCTCTTACTGGGAGAGGGTTGAAAAAGAAACAGCTGTGTTCTCAGGGAAAAGTGGCTAAATCCCCATGTGTCACTAGCATGGGCAGGACTTTCCCACTTCTCCATACCCACTGCCAGACAAAGCATCAGGTCCACAGGCAGAGGTGAGCGACAGGTTGTGAGCACAGACAGCCTAGCAGCTAACCTCTAAGAATGAGGCAGAGTCCAGCCTGGCATGAAGGTTTCTGGTTTATCATCAAGTTTCTGGAAGCACAGAAGCTTCTAGAAGGCCAGGAGACCCTGCCCATGCTGTCCCAGCCTGAGATTTTGGGATCAAGCAAGTTGAAAGCTCCAGTAGGGCAGCAGGAAAGCTGCCTCACAGAAGAGGACCTGGGGATGCTGGTTGACAGCCAGCTGAACGTGAGCCAGCAGCGTGCTCAGCTGGCCAAGAAGGCAAACAGCATCCTGGCCTGCATCAGGAACAGTGTGGCCAGCAGGAGCAGGGAAGTGGTCACACCCCTGTGCTTGGCACTGCTGAGGCTGCACCTTGAATACCAGGTGCACTTTTGAGGCCCTCACTAGAAGAAAGATATTGGGGTGCTGGGGAGTGTCCAGAGAAGAGCAAGGAAGCTGGTGAAGGGTCTGGAGAACAGTCTGCTTAGTCTGGAGAAGAGAAGGCTGAGGGAAGACCACAGCTGCCTGAAAGGAGGTTGGAGTGATGTGGGAATTGGTCTCTTCTCCCCAGCAGCAAGCGATGAAATGAGAGGAAATGGCCTGGAACTGTGCTGGGGAGGTTTAGACTGGATATTGGGAAAAACTTCTTTACTGAGAGAGTGGTCAGGCACTGGAACAGGCTGCCCAGGAAGGTGGTGGAGTCACTGTCCCCAGAGGCATTTGAAAAACGTGTAGATCTGGCACTTCAGGACAGGGTTTAATGGCTGTGGTGGTGTTAGGTCAGCAGTTGGACTTGGTGACCTTAGAGCTCTCTTCCAACCGCCACAGATCTGCTGAAGGTGTTTCTGCAGGGCCCCCTGCGGGCCTGAACAGAGGCCTCCCTGCCTGGCCTCTGTCTCCTCTGTGGTGCCCACACCAGGGAGCAGGAGCATGGCACTGGTCTTGTGCCCGCAGGACATCAACGCCTACAACGGGGAGCAGCCCCGGGAGGCACTGCCCTTCCCCATCATCGCCGACGCCAAGCGGGAGCTGGCTGTGCAGCTGGGCATGCTGGACCCCGACGAGAGGGACAAGGATGGCATGCCCCTGACTGCCCGCGTGGTGAGTACCTGGCACTGCCGCCGGCCTGCCCTCTGCTGTGGGGCTGGGCATGCTGGACCCCACAAGAGGGTCATGCCCCTGACTGCCCGCGTGGTGAGTACCTGGCACTGCCGCCGGCCTGCCCTCTGCTGTGGGGCTGGGCATGCTGGACCCCACAAGAGGGTCATGCCCCTGACTGCCCGCGTGGTGAGTACCTGGCACTGCCGCCGGCCTGCCCTCTGCTGTGGGGCTGGGCATGCTGGACCCCACAAGAGGGTCATGCCCCTGACTGCCCACGTGGTGAGTACCTGGCACTGCCGCCGGCCTGCCCTCTGCTGTGGGGCTGAGCTTGAAGGTGGGGACAGCTCCCCTGGATGGATATGACCGTCTTCAGGAGCTGGGTTGACTTTCTAGGGCTAAACCTAGCTAAAGCTGGAGGCTGGTGCAGTGCTGGACTGCTGGCAGTGGCTCCATCCTGCTGTTGCTGCCAGCTCATGGTTTGCTGAAAACGACCCTGAAAGACACAGGGGGTGGAACTTTGAAACCTAGTCGTGCCTGACCTAACAGAGGGGACAAAGCACTTGGTTCCTCTGCTGGACTTTGCCCCTCCCCTCCCCTCCCGTGCTTGCAGTAGAAGGGTCTGCTTGTGGCTCAAAGATCACAGGTTCACAGGATGTTAGGGGTTGGGAGGGACCTCCAAATCATTGAGTCCAACCCTCCTGCCAGAGCAGGACCATAGAATCTAGAGGAAGAAACTTTTCAAGCAGCAAAACAGACTAGCATTGGAAGCAGGAGATCTCAGAGCAAACATGTTCCCTGGTCCTGGGCATCACTTGTTGCTTTAGGAGGTGCCCACCACGACATTTCCCTTGTCCCAATACCTTCAGTTAAGCAGGCTACTTTCCAGGAGAGGGAGGAGCAGAGGGCTGAGCAGGTCCAGCAGGGCAGTTGGACAAACATCTTCTGCCCAGCCCCTGACCCTGTCTCCCCTGTGCTCAGGTGTTTGTTTTTGGCCCGGATAAGAAGCTGAAACTCTCCATCCTCTACCCAGCCACCACTGGGAGGAACTTTGATGAGATCCTGCGAGTGGTGGACTCCCTGCAGCTAACAGCATACAAGAAGGTTGCTACCCCTGTGGACTGGAAGGTGAGGAGGGAAGCAAAGCTGACAGCTGGGCACTGAAAATGTGCGTTGAAACATTGACTGGCCTCCCTTGAAGGAGGGACCCATGGGGTGGGGAAAGCTGCTGAAGTCCTGGGATAGGAGGTAGATCCCAGCTTGGGCCCTAGGGCTGCTGCAATCTGGAGTCAGCCATAGGAACCTCCCATCCCTGCCCTTGGTCCCTGGCGCCAGTAAATACTGGGCTTGGCTCTTCTGGCTATCAGTACTTGAGTGTTGGGCCAAGGCAGGTCCTGCCCTTGCTGTCCATGATAAGGAAGGGCACTGCCAGCTGTCAGTGTGTCAAAGTCAGCGAAGCAGCAAGCCTGGGGCACCCCCTCCTGGGCCATCTCGATGATCTACTGCCTTTTAGCCAGTATGGCACAGCTCCACTTCGGCCAGCACATACACAGATGAATCCTATCCTCATGGCAAAATACTGACTGAAGTTGCTTAGTTGTGGCCGTTATTTACAACCCTCAGAAACAGTTTGGGCAGCCAAGGTAAAGCAGGAACAAGCAGCACAGTCTGTGTTTCTGCAGCCCAGAGAGCTGCTCAGCTCGTGGACCTGCCCTGCTGCTGGCTTCAATGCTGTGACTGGGGAAGCCTGCCTGTCTGGAGCCAGAGGATGCACTCCTGCTTCTGCAGGGTGGCCTGGAGAAGTCCTCCTGTGTGCTGAGGCAGGACCATGCTCCCAGAGCATTGTCTCAAACAGTATGTCCCATAGACACAAGCCTTGGAGGTTGGGCTGAGCATACAAACTGCAGCTTCAGTTCCTGGGGCAAAGCAGAGCACAGAAGCAGCCTTGCCTGTGTCTCTTGCAAGGTGAGCTTCCAGTGGTACGAGGCCAGCTCACCTACCAGCCCACCTCCCAGGGAAACACAGCTTTCCCTGGGGCTTGAGCCAGCACCACCTGTCCAGGGGCACCTGACAATAGGACTCAGTAAGCAGAGGCAGCCAAGCTGTGCTCCCTGCTACGTTGTAGAGATGCCCAAATCCCCCTCCTGTTTCTCCCTGCTCCCCTGGGAGAGCTGTGGGGAAGAGCTGGGCTGTGGGATCCTGTTGTCAGGGCTGGCAGACAGCATGGCCCTTAGGACATCACCCACACTGCCTGGTGTAGCTCCCACGCAGTCCTCAGTGCCAGCTCCGGGCAGAGCTGCAGGGGATGTGTGCAGGGCCAAGTGTCACCTGCCAGCAGGGACGTGCCACCCGCACGGAGCCCGCCAGCTGCTCTCCCACCCTCATGGTTCCCTTTGCTCCCCAGCCCGGTGACAGCGTCATGGTTGTGCCTACCTTGGCTGACGAGGAAGCCAAGCAGCTCTTCCCCAAGGGAGTCTTCACCAAGGACCTGCCATCAGGCAAGAAGTACCTGCGCTACACCCCGCAGCCCGAGTGAGCAGCTCTGCCCGGCCCCCCGGGCAGCCCCAGCCTCCTGCCCCTGGCACCGCACCAGCAGCAGCCTCCTGCCCTACACCGGAGCTGCACCACGATACTAAACCAGTGCTCCCCATCCCTTTTGTCCCCTCCAAACCAACCCCCTGGGTGTTCTCTTACCTTGCACAGCCCCACAGGGAAGAGGTTAGGCCAGAGGGGGCTGCAGGGCTCACACTATGGAGTCTCTCCTGCTTGGCACTGGCTGAGCTTTTCCAGGGGGTGTGGTGAGAAACACGGTGCCAGCAGCCAGGCCCAGGAGGGGTGCCCTGCTGGGCTCACACCTCCTGTCAGGGAGCTGCAGGGACTCCAAGCTGCTGCCTGCCTTCTGGAGCAGCCATCACTAACACGTTAACACCTCTGGTCCCATGTGTAGTGAAGAAGCTGCAGAGCCAGATCTCACTTGTGCTGCTTTCTCATCTCATGCTGGAAGGGAATTGTTTGCAGGTTTTATGGAAGAGGGAATAGGGCAAATAAACATTATCTCTCCACTGCCTCTGCTGCTGTCCATGGCACCCTGCACCATTCACTTTGTTCCCTGTGTCCGGCAGCCAGGATGCATGTCCATGGGGGATGGCAGCTGCACAGGCTGCACTCGTTCTGCCTCTCTGCGTAAGGCACTTTGCAAATGCAGGTGGTGCCAGGGCACACAGTGTCAGACAAGGCAGCAGAGCCCAGAGCTGCCTCTGCTCCCTGGCAGAGCCTTGGTGATGGCAAGGAGGAAATGCCTGCTCTGGGAACATGCCTCAGCCTGGCCTGCTGTTAGCTGCAGTGTGGGGGGTCCTACCCTGCCTCTCGGGGCATGAGCAGGCAGGATAGAATCTGTGTGAACTCCTCCCTGCTCTCCTGCAACTACACCTCAGGGACCTGCCAGGAGATGGGCAATGTTTTAATAAAACCCTGGGAAGGAATCTTGCTCCCCAAATGGCTCACAGGCTGTCTGCCAGCAGCCCTGGGTACCCAGCACAGTCAGCAGCATTCAGAGGGGCAGCTGGCTCAGGGCACAGACACACCCACAGCAAGCAGGGCTGCTGGTTGTGGTCAGCAAAGCACTGAACGGCAGTGGGCAACCCTCTGGCATCCCACAGACCCTCATCCTAGAGCAGCACCCACACCCAGCTGGGATGTGGCCTATCAGCCCTCAGCGTGCAGAGCCACTGGCTTCCCCTAGCAGCCACTGCTGTCCTTCACCCTGCCCTGCAGGCCAGGCCACCCTGCTGGGGACAGCCTTCCCCCACCGTGGCTGTGTTTCACAGACCTCGCTCTCTCAGTGCCAAAACAAGTGTCTGTATTAATACTTAAATTGCCTCCAGGAGCTATACAGCGAATATTGGGATCCTTCCCCAAGTCACTTAAATCCACCTTCATTACAAAATCCTGCATTATCCCCAGGTATTATTTATACTATGAGAAGCAAAACTCTGGTCTCTGGGTTGACTTTTGTCACCACTCTCATTCTGCAAGAAGTGAGAGCAGAATCTGCAATCTCAAAGGGAAAACAATCTCTTTTCTGTGTAGCTTTTCAGCCTTATCAAGCTTGGCAGCTTCCCTAGTTCCCCAGGCTGGGCTGCATGAGCTTCCTGGGTTTCTCTCTGTTCCATCAGCACACAGTCCTGGCCTTGATGTGTTTGGTGGGTACGATGTGGTTTCCCAAGGTAAAGAGGACTGCCTCCCACCCAAAGCTTTCCCACCAACTGTATTCTAGAAGCTTGAGGAGACAGCCTCACAGCAAGCTTTGTGCCAAGGGGGAAGGGACACCACAGGGTGAGCACAACCCCTCTGGAACACCAGAGGAGCCACCTGTAGGCTGGAAGGAGTGGGGAACAAGCCTCAGCACCAGACCCAGGGGTATAAAGCTGGCAGGGCCAGCCACTGGCCCCACCTCCAAGCCAGGCAGAGGCTGACAGCAGCCCACAAACTCCTGCCTGCTCCCTGATGCTAGCATGGCCCCAGAGGTGCAAGCCAGCCACAGATGGACTCAGGCAAACACAGGGTTTGGTTCCAGTACAGCTCGAGTGGTTTTCTTTTAATCCCAGAGAAGTGAAATGCAACATTTGTTGGAGTTGGTAATAACATCCAGAGACAGAAGTCCAAGCCCCCTCCTCGCTAAGTCAGTTGTGTTTAAGGCACTCTGCAAAAGCAGCTTTCCTCTTCTCCCGGTTTTCCCCACACGGCAGCAGAATACCTGGTTTGGCCTCTTCTCCATAGCCACTCCTGCACCTCCTGGCTCCTCTCACCAGCTCCAGGAACTGGCAACAGAAAATCCAGCAGGAGCCCAACAGAGAAACCCCAGGAGGCTGGGCCAGTAAATACAGTTGGGCACGGGAGGGAGCACAGTGCCAGGGGAGGGGGCACAGGGGCTTCGAGCCTCTGTGGGAAGGGGACAGGCACCAATGTGATTCCCCTTCCTTTCCTCCCCCATCCCTGCTCCAAAAGGCCATCGGAGAGCAGGGGCCTGCAAGCATCCCATGCCAGTGGTGCTCCTAAACATGTGGCAGCACCCCACAAAGCAGGGGGCTGGGCAGGGGGGGACCCAGCTGCCCCCACCACACAGCAGAAATAAACCCCCCCAAATTCCAGCCATCAATAAATACCAATAAATAAATTAATAAATATATAAATTAATAAATAAGTGACTCAAAGACAGAGGAGAAGGGGCACCCCAAGGCTCAGGACAAGGGGAGTGTGCAGGTGGGCATGACCTGCCCCTCCCTGAGCTCATGGGGTGCTGGTGCAAAAGGGGGGTGCATGGAAGGCCTTCCACAGGGGCAGCCAAGCTCAGGGACCCAGGTGCTTGTCCCTGGCATGGGCTCTGCAGCTAGGGCTGCTGCTCAAGGAGTAAAGCTGCAGGCCAGGACGACATAAGCTGACCCTAGACCCACGAGCAGCAGCTCTCAGCTACTGCCTGCCACCCTTCCCTCCTCTCCGCCTGAGCATCCTGAGCCCTGCACTCAGCTCTGCTGAGCTTGGGCAGACACTCCCCCAACAGCTCCACCCAGCTGTGAACTTGCACCTTTGGTGACCATGCCAAATGCCTGCAAGGTTTGCCAAACATTGCTTGCAAATTCCTTCTGCTTTGCAAACAAATTTTGCAATTGATTTTGCTTTTCTTTTTTCTAATGGGGCATTGCCCACAATGACAACCACACAGCAAACCGAGTTCAGTGCATAAAGCCAGCTGCCAGGGACAAAGTGGGCACAGAGATCCAGCAGGAGCCTGAAAGGGTGAGCACAGGCACAACCCCAGGGCTCAACCAGAGCCTGCCTGCAGGCTGGAGCCGCCCTGGGAACTCAGGCACACAGCTAAGGCCAGGCACCAAGCCCAGCACCAGCACTGGGTGGCACCAAGCAGCTCCGTGGGGATGTTGCAGGCACTCATGGGACAGAAACAGAGACCACTGCTGTCCCTGTGTCGTGGCAGATGATGTGCAAAGGCTCTGGCTGGCCAGCACGTCCCCAAAGATGGCAACAAATCTAACAGCTTTCCTGCACCAGCAGCCCCTCTGCCAGCCAGCTGGCACCACGGTGGTGCCACAACAGCTGCCTGGGCTGATGGCCACCACACAGCCCCCACGTGTAGTCCCGGCCCTTAAGGCCCTGTGGATTTTGGGGAGCTGGCTCACAGAGTCGTTCTGGACACAGCTTCCCCTGCCAGCAGGGAGCCCATCCTGGGGCTGCCCACTTGCTGGGGAACCTCCTCCTCTGGATTTTTAGGTCTGCTGCTGCCAGAGACATTTCTGTCCCATTGGGTCAAAAGCATACATCTGCCTCATTTCAAACTGAAATGTGCTTACCCCCGATCTCCTCCTCCCCAAAGCACTGAGGAAAATTGTATTTAAAGTTTCTAACCCCTTCCCACACATGGTCTTGGAGAAATGAAACAGCAAAAGCTGCCACCAGCCACATACCAGGACACAACCACAGGCAGAGTCTCACAAGAACAGGACGTTCCCACACCAGCAAGCTCCCTGCAGAAGTTATGCTCCAGAAGAAAAAAAACCACAGCAAACCAAAGCTGAGAGGCCTCTCTCCCTCCACACCCTTCCCACCACAAGGCTCTTGTGCCCCTCTCCCTCCAAACCTTTCCCAGCACCAGGCTCTACCCCCCAGCAACACCCAGGTGTAGGCACAGAGAGCAGCAGGTTGCCAGCCTGCTGTGAGGCCAGGCGGGAGGAGCAGGGCTGCCAGCCCTGGCGCAGGGAGGTGTGTGTGAAAATACAGAGCTCCAGAGGGAAAATACAGAATCCTATCAGCAGCAAACTACAGGGATCTCACAGGGATCTCACAGGGATTTTTGGTCTGAGATGTCTGGGGAGCCCCTTCTCTGGCAGGGGCCAGGGTGTGCATCCCCCCCTGGAAAAGCACAAGCCACGGCCGAAGCTTTGCAGAAGTGATGCCAAGGGCATGTGCCAGCACACAGCAGGGAGCAAAGCAGCACGGGCTGGGTGTCCCAGCAGCCAGGCTGAGGGCAGCGACGCCAATACTGCAGGAGAGGCTTTGCACAGAAGTGATGAACATGGGAACCCTCCCCAGGCTCTCCTGGCAGCAGGACAGAAGTTGGCACCCTCCCAGCAGAAATCACCTACATGCCCAGGGCACCCGCCATGGTGTGAGGGCAGGGGCGTGAGCCACAGCTCCCACAGGCCTCCTGCTGGGGTGGTGGATGGAGCAGAGAAAGCAGCAAAAGCCACAGCCACCCACCCAGGAGTGCCTTGGCTTACACCTCTGATGCATCCTGAGGGTGAGATCCTGGGAACTGCAGGTCACCACCCCCAGCCCTGCACTGCCCCACAGCCCAGAAGATGCCAGAGGTTCAGGCAGTGAGGTGCCAAAAGAAAGGCAAATAAAATCCATTACCCCCAAGCACCTGCAGCAGCAGGAGGCAGCAGCTCACCTCCCTCTTCCCGTGCAAACCCAGTCCTGCCCCATGCAGCCTTTGCTCACATCCCTGACTCTGACTCACAGAGAGGGGACCTCAATTCCTGCAAAGCCTGAGGAGTTCCCACCAAGCCTGCTGTCCCCTTCAGCAGTGTCCCTGTCAGTAGCCACCCTGCTCTGCAGGGGGCTGAGGAGAAGAGCCAGCATTGGAGTGCAAAATGAGCAAGCACCCAACTTCTTGCAAGGGACTTGGGTCTGCAAGGGAAGCATGAGAGTCCAAGGGTATCTCCAAGGCAGTTTGGGTACCCCACACACACAGTCAGCAAGCACCTGGGCCTGGTAAATGGACATTGCTCCCAGTTTCTCCTTCAACTGAGAGTTGAACCTGTTTCCATAAGGGAAGAGTCAGTGGGATTTGGGTGGGGAGGGGTGGAGGAGCTGCAAAAATATAGTGCACCTTAAAACAAAAAGGACATCTAAGCTGCCCTTAGATCTCACTCCAAGACGGAAAAGAGCTATGGCATCTCCTACACTCACGACTACTCCAAACACAGCCAGACGCATGCAACACGTGTCCCGCTCCCCCCAGCTGTGCAAGGCCCTGCCCGGGCAACGCTGCCAGCCAGCGCCCCAGCACTGCCAGCTCTCGCTCCACCCCTACCCCAGCAGACAGGACGGGGGGTGGATTATCCATCCCAAATGCATAGGTATAGACACCACGGGGACAGCCATGCCCCAGCAGCGGGCAGGGTCCCTGCGGGAGCTCTCTGCGTCCGGCAGGCACCATCTCCACTTCTTCCTCCTGCTGGGTGCGAAGCGGCACTCGCCACAGGCACGGCCCAGTCGTGCTCCTTGCATTGCCCTGCAAGCAAAGATGAGTCATTTGGGGCAGGCAGCCTCTCTGCCAGCTGCAGGCCCCTCAAAGGACTTGATTCTGCTTCCTGGAAAACCTTCCAGCTCCACCATCCCCCTGCTGCACCCGCAAGCCAGCCAGGCTCTCGTTCTGACTGTTGGAGGAGCCACATCTCCAGCCACATCTACAAAGCAGGAGAGCCCCAGAGATCTGCCTTGGCTCCAAGCCCCATTCCTTTGCAGCAGGCTGACAGCACCCAGGTCCTCAGGCACTCGCCCTGGTACTGCCCTACTTGGGAGGTATGACCACTATCGGCTGTCCTCGCTTGGGTCTCCACATCAGCACCTGGGCATCGTTGGCATTGGGCTTCACCAGGGCGTTTGGTGGAATGGGCTCCATCCTGCTGAGGATCCGGGGCTGCTCCTGCTGAGTCCTGCCCACCAGCCGCGCCCGCTGCCCCAGCAGCTGCATGGGATCCACCTCAATGTCCACTCGCATCCTCCACTTTATCGTCTGCAGGATGATCTTCTCCTTGGTGGTGGTGTTCATGGCCACCAGCCAGGTGGTGAAGCTCTGGTCCCTTTTGATCCGGGTCAGCAGCGGCACGTTGCTGTTGCTGACAGGCACGGCCCACGTCACGCTGGGGTAGAAATTGTCATTCATGCTCACTGAGAGCCTGGAGATCTTGTTAGTGGGCCCGACCAGGGTGACAGTCTCTGTGGTGTTCCCATACCAGGGGTAGCTCACTCCGTCTGAATCGCTAATGGCTTTTACTCTGCCTTCTCGCAGGTCGGGCAGCTCCCAGCTTGACCTAGTGAACAGGAAAAGATAGGCCAAGTCAGCAGGGAAAGGGCAGCAGGAGCTCCCAGACAGAGATCACAGGATCACAGTACAGTAGAGGTTGGAAGGGACCTCCAGAGATCATCCAGTCCAAGCCCCCTGCCAGAGCAGCATCACCCAGGGCAGTCTGCACAGGAATGCATCCAGGTGGGTTTGGAAAGTCTCCAGAGAAGGAGACTCCATAACCTCTCTGGGCAACCTGCTCCAGGGCTCTGTCACCCTCACTGTAAAGAAGTTTCTCCTCATTCTGAGGTGAAACCTTCCCTGTTCCAGTTTGTCTCCATCGTTCCTTGGCTTATTACTGTGCACCACCCAAAAGAGCCTGGTCCCCTCCACTTGACACCCACCCCTCAGCTATCGATAGACATTGATCAGATCCCCTCTCAGCCTTCTCCTCTCCAGACTAAACAGCCCCAGGGCTCTCAGTCTCTCTTCATAGGGGAGGCAAGAAAGATGGGGACCCTCTCCCTGCCTGCAGCAAGTTCTCAAGGACCTCCTTCAAGAACAAATTTGGCTTTGGTTCCTCTGCCAAGTCCCTCACACCGGCTGTAGCCTTTGCTCTGCCAGCACAACACTATATTAATTAACCTGCAATCAAACCAACCAGGCCAAAACTCCTTGCTGCATCTCCCTGGGATCACTCTCTCCTTAATCCACTCCTGTGGTGAAGAACAGCATTCCCCAACTACCAGCTGCAGCACCACCACACCATCCAAGCCTCTCAGCAGCCCTTCCTGGGAGAAAATCTGTGATTTTTATTAAATACCCACACAGAGGCACATCCAACAATGAAACATCACAGCCACGCCTGCCATCAGCGCCATGAAATCTCTGCAATATGGCACACGGGAGGTGGAATTCCAGACCAAATCTTGGCTGCCAAGCATGTGAGCAACACAGCAAGGGAGATAATTGCCAGGTGGTGATGATGAGCAGGGTTTGGTGAAACCTCCCACTGGCTTCAAACACCTCTGGGTTCTGGTGCTGCCTGTGAGTGGCAGGGGACACAATGCTGCCGTCCCCCCAAAAAGTGCCAGCCTCTGCTCGTTCCAACAGCCCCTAGTGCTCCAGTGCCACATGCAGATGGATCTGCCATGACACAAGGATGCGGGCAGGCAGCAGGAGGACCTGCTGCTCCCCAGTGCCCACGCCTGATGCCCTGTTTTGGGACCCCCTGGGCACTGGCAACAAGAGTCTGCAAAATGGATCCCTCTGGTCATCTCCAGCCCCTCTCACACCACACCTTTGAAAAGGCAGAAAAGACAGCAACAGAGCCAACAGCTTTGTCCCTCAGTGTTCCCCTGAATCACCTGCATGCTCAGCCTTAGCAGAAGCTGGGTTCCAGTGACCATTTCTGACAAGCAATGAGAAGCTTCCTCCTTTAAACATCAACCAAGGGAGTAAGTCTCCTGGCACCACCCGTGCCCATGACCCAAACAAAATGCTCCCCAAGGAGGGACAGTGGCCACAAAGCCCTCGAAGGAGTCAACTTCAGGCCACCTGGCCACGGCAGGAGACAGCTGTAGGACAAGAGGCGCCAGCACTGCCCAGGCCGAAGCGCTGTGGGGTCAGGTCTGAAGGGGCAGGGGCAATGCCAGCAGCGGTTGCTGGGGTGCAAGGGACACCCGTGCGTGGCAGTAGGTGCAAACACACGGTGGAGGTCCAACACCTGCTGCCTGGGGGTGCAGCAACCGGGAGGCGGCAGGCCTCTACACCAGCTGCAGGAACGTCCACGCCAGCCTACTGCCCACCACAGGGCCTCCAGGCCCCCGGGCCCCCATCCCCGTTCCCGCCCCAATGCAGGCGAGGTGCCGCGCCCGGTGCTGGATCCCGTCCCCCAGCCCCAGCCCGGTGCGGGTGCCAGGATGCCGGTGCCGGTACTCACACGCCGAGGTCGCTGTAGGTGTTGTAGAACTCCATGTGATTGCAGGCCTGGATCCAGCCCACCACCCAGGTGTGCCGCCGGGCGATGGGTGGCATGAGGACGCGAGCCGAGGCGCGGAAGTAGGGCGTGCGGTACCGCAGCACCACCGGCGAGCTCTCCTCGATAGCGGTGGCCGCCGGCTCGATGGTGGCCGACACGTCCGAGACCACGATCTGCTCCCGACGGACCCGCGCCTTGCAGGCCACGCTCTGCAGGCACCCCATCGCCGCCGCCGAGGCCTTATCACCCGCCGCCGCCGAGCCGCGGGGCCGGGGGGGCGGCCCGACCCGCCGCCGCCCGCCCGCCGCCGCGGCGGCGCATCGCCGCCCGCGCACCGGTGCCCGCACCGGCGCCGGCAGGATGAAGGCGCCGATGCCGCCGCGCCTCTTACGGCCCTCGCCGGCTGCCGTACGCCGGCCGGGGTGGGCACGTGCGCGGGGCCGGGGTTGAGGAGAGGCGGGGCGAGCCCACGAAGCCCCGCTCCAGGGGCGTGGCGGGACGGAGGCTGAGGGGTCCGCCTCGCCGTCGGGGGGCGCCATAGTCTCGTCTCGAGGCGTTGTGGATCCATGGCAACCGTCTGCGTCACGGGGGGCGGCGGAAGAGGAAGCGCGGGGCTGCCCGGTAGCGGGGGAGCTGGGCTGCAGGAGGAGCGTGGGCGTCCAGTGCCCAGGGGTGCCCTTGGGCGGGGGTGACTGGGCCCCCGCGGTGCAGTATTGGGAGGCTGGGGTGCCGGGGGGCTGCAGGCAGCAGGACCCGTAGCAGGTTGCGGGCAGGAGGAGAAGCGGGCCCGGGCACGGGCTGGCACGTAGAGTGAAGTGGCCTGGCAGCCGGTGACAGGCCCCCGCCTCTCCCAGGCCATCATCTCTCGCCATGCCGAGTCCCCGCAGCAGCCGTGAGCGACGCAGCGGCAGCAGCGGTGGCTGCGGCAGCAGCCGTCTGGAGTTCCTGTCCCTCGTCAGCCAGCGCAGTCCCGGTGCCCCGGACAGCCCGTCGCGCCGCAAGGAGTCGAGTAGCTCCACGGCGGCCCCGCTGCCCGAGGAGGACTGCATGAAACTCAATCCCTCCTTCGTGGGCATCGCCCTCAGCTCCCTCCTCGCCATCGACCTCTGGGCCTCCAAGCGCCTGGGCGTCTGCGCTGGAGAGAACTCGGCCTGGGGCAGCGCACGCCCCCTCATGAAGGTCATCGAGGTTTCGGGGCACGGCATCCCCTGGCTGCTCGGCACCTTCTGCGGGCTCTGCCAGAGCGACAGCTCAGCGGCCAGGGAGGTGCTGCTCAACTTGCTCTTCGGTGAGGATGGCGGCAGGCAGGAGCCAAGGTGGGAGGGTGTGGGTCTGAAGGACTGGGAAAATCTGAGTAAACCACAGCCTCCTACAGACCCCGGGGAGCCAGATGATTTTGAGCAATTGCTTCTGGCTTACCTGCGGTGCCTGGCAGCAGAGCAAGTAATGCTGCAGACGGTCAGTGTGGTGGCACGGGTATGGCTCAGCTGGCACAGCTCCAGCCACACACAGCGAAACTCCAGGCAGCTAAACTGCTTCTGCAGTTGCACAAAACTTTCAGGGAGCCAAACTCTCGTTTAGTTCTTCCCCTTATGAGAACAGCACATTCCAGGTGCAGCTGAGACACCTGCCCATTTCCTGGAAATCTGCTCTGAGGTCCCTGCAGGCAAGGAACAGCACAGATTGATCTCTGTCAGCCAGTGAGGAGATCTTGATTTAAAATATGCATTTTAATCGTGTGTGGTGTAATATCTGCCCCCCCTCCCCCCCCTTTACCTTCCTGTCTCATTAGGCAGAGTCAGATGCTTCATTCCTGCTCATTTAGAAACTGCAGTAGCTCCAGAGCAAAAGACCTTTCCAGGTTCCTAGTCCTTACTCTTTTATTAAGCTGAAAATGATTGGTACCTCCCACTCACCATTTGAATTGGAATCTGCTTGGTGAGAACGTTGGTTTGTGCATCTTTCTCATCTAGCAGCACATGGTTAAATTACAGTTCCACAACGGACTGGGAGGCCTCTAACATAACCTCTGCTCTGAGGAAATCTGTTCCAGTGCCAGGGCCTTGTCCAGCACCCAACACTCTGCACCAAAGCCACCTACTTCTGTGGGGTCCTGTCCCAGGGTTGTAGCACCTGTGTGGGGAAGAACTGTTCCCTAATGTCCCAGGCTGTCTCTCCCAAGCCATATGTTAAAAAAGAGAAAAAAACTATTGACTTGGGAAAGGCAGGGGAGGGAAGCAGACAAACCAAACCAAACTGTTCTTAAACGATTAACCTAAGGGATGAACTGAAATGACCAAAAGACTTGATGTCCAGAAGCAATCCTTAGGACAAGCAAAAGTTGGTCTCCCACAAGATTTCCCCAAAAGAAGTAGCTCTGACTTGAGCATTGGGCTAGCAGGGATGAAGCAAGCACCCTCTGCCCTGCACATGAAGCTGCTCTTGCTAAATGCTGGCTGAACACTTCTTAGAAGTGCTTTGCTTCTGACTTCTACCACAACAGTCTTTAGCTCTCTGGGGACAAGCCACTATTACTTAAATCATCCTTTATTCAGCTTTTGAAAACCACAATGTGGTTAACTTTCTGGTGTTAATCCCTGCAGCTGCAGCAGGGAGAAGCCAGACTGCAGGAGGCCTAGCACCACACCAGCTCGGAGCCCCTCAGTCAGAGTTGTGGCCGAATGGCTGAGGTGGTTAATCATTCACCCAGCACAGTTTGACCCCCAGCCGTGAAGGTAGGCAGGGCAGTGCTCAGTCAGAAGGGAGCTGTGGTGCCATTAATCCCTCTGTTGCCTGCACGTTACGGGCCAGCCCTTTGGGAGCAAGCTGGGCAGAGCCCTGTTGTTGGCTGTGACAGGTGGAGTCTGGTCTTGCCTGGGGGCTGTGTGCTGCAGGACCACAGACTGAAGGCGTGCTCCTGCTGGAGGGCAGAGCACGGGATGAATGCCATGCTGTGCCTACCTGGGGACTGGAGTCGTGGGCAATGCTGCCTGCCCTTAGCTGGTTCTGGTAGCCAAGTGCTTTCTTCGTAGCTAAATGTTTTGCTTTGACTCTTGCCTTGTTTTCCGTGGAGGGGATGGAGGGAGAAGACCAACACACGCCCAGACCTTGCTCACTGCCTGTTGCTGTCTCCTAGCCCTGCTGCTGGATCTGGTGCTGGTGGCCGTGGTGAAGGGACTGGTGAAGCGGCGGCGGCCCACCCACAACAAGATGGATATGTTCGTCACCATCTCGGTGGACAAGTACTCCTTTCCCTCCGGGCACGCCACCAGGGCCGCCCTCGTCTGCCGCTTCGTCCTGCGCCACCTGGTGCTCGCCGTGCCGCTGCGGGTCCTGGTGGTGCTCTGGGCGCTCATCGTCAGCGTCTCCAGGGTGATGCTGGGCAGGCACAACATGACGGACGTGCTCTTCGGGCTTCTGCTGGGCTACGCCCTGTACAGCGTGGTGGAGTACTGCTGGCTATCTCCGCTCAGCGCCCCGGCCCTCTTTGCGCTCTGGCGCCACTGATGGCTGGGTCCCTTCCCGGGGAGGAGGCGGGCGAGTGGCTTGCTGAGCACGCACAAGGAGAGCACACTGGAACTTGATCTCTCATCCTAAGTTCCTCATCTGTCCAGCCAAGACTTCAACACTAGCGGTGCTGCAGGCTCCTGGGCCCACACTTAAGACATTTGTTGCTGTCTTGCCCTCCTGATGAGCTGTCAGGAGGGCCAAGCAGCTGCACTGACTGTTCTCCCACAAAAAACTTGTCCCTGCAGAGCCTGGTAAGGGCTCAGCACATTCATGTGGCAGCTCACTGCTGATACTGTGAACCTGCATGCTCTTGCTGGGCACCTGCTGCATTAGCCCATGGTGTATGTAGTAGTTGTGGCTTTGCAGAGATGTCTCTCCAGTTATCTGTGTATTTGTGTGCTGTAAATACACCAATCGTGTTGATGTCCTGTGCCCTGCACAGCCTGCTCCATGTCTGCCTGGAGGGGACTCACTGGGGTCTGTGTCAGGTTTATAAAGAGCTTTGCCTTCTTAAGCAATGCATTTCTTCTGTATTGCTCTTGATTTAAGTACTGTATTGAGGCCCAGTCTTAAGCAATGAAGGCAGAGGCACCTAGCTCCCAGTGCCATGAGAAAAGGGTGGTGCAACCAAGGGTTTAGTGCAAACAAGGGTTTGGTCCACCCATGCCATCTCCAAAACAGCACATAACAGGTGAAGCAACTCCCAGCAGCAGCCTGCTCCTGAACCCCGTGTGCAGAGCTTCACAGTTTCTTTTTCCCCTCCACAAGACTGTTGGTGTCCCGGGGGTACAGTGCATCCACAACACTGCTGATAGTGCTGCAGCATGAGCCCCTTCCCTGCAGGGAGCTCAGCCTTACCTGCACCTCCTGCAGCATGAAACCCTGGATCTGCCACAGCTCCCTGTGCTCCCAGAAGGTTGGCTTTCCTAGCCTGCCTCCACTGCTCTTGGCAGCCTTCTTTGTGTGCAGGACTGCTTGTCCTTGGCAGGAGGGGGGACCACAAAGAGCCTCTGTAATAAGAAAGTGCTGAGACTGAGCCAGAAAAACACAGATTCCAGATCAACAGGGAGCACAGCCAGGCAGGGAGCAAAGGCTCAGGACTGAGCTCAAATAGTGCTCCCAGCACCTGGGGGGGGTGATTGGGCCCAGGTGAGGCTCCTCATGGCCTGCCATGCACTCAGGCCCCAGAAAGCAGGGGAAAACCAGGCAGTGCTTAAGTGTGTGCTGCTCCTCTAGGTGAAGCATGCAGAAGCCTGAGGGACACTGGTACAAGCACCCTGTCTCTGTCACACGGGAGCTGAAATGAAAGCCCCTGCTGTGACAGGGGTCCCCAGAGCCCAGCCCTGACCCACTGGCAGGGTGAGCCAGTGAAGATACCTGCTGTGAGCATGCACTTCGGTGACCTAAAAACAGATCCCCTGGGTTTCACCATCTGCCTGGTAGCTGGCAGGGTGAGCTGCTGAAGATACCTGATGTGAGCATGCACTTTGGTGACCTAAAAAAAAAATCCCTTGGGTTTCACCAACTTCCTGGTAGCTGGCAGGGCAAGTTGGGAATGTGTATGCAACCAGCAACCAGCCCTCCTGAGCAGCCCTCCCACCCTGAGGCAGAGGTGAGGTCAGCAGTGCATATGTGTGTGCCAAAGGTTGCTCCCATGTCACTTGAGGGACCCTCCACGAGATGCTTGTGGCACCTATCACCACCAGCCTTGCTGAGTCACAGGCTGCCCTGTCACCCCCTCACCTCTGCTCTGCTTCTTCCCAGCTTTGCCAGTGAGACCTTTTGCCTCCTCTTGTGCTTGTCATTTACAGGATCATAGAATTATGAAGACCTTTAAAATCATTGAGTCTAACCATAAACCTATCACTGCCAGTCCATTTTATCAGCTGGACTTGATGATCCCAAGGGTCCTTTCCAACCTGAATGTTTTTGTGATTCTGTGATTGTTGTAGGCCATGTGCCACTGGTCCTCCATGCCTAGGTGCCAGCCTGCTGACAGAAAGAGGACAGGTGCTTTTGCTTGACTTGTGCCCACTGCAAAAGCCCTGAGAAGACATGCCTGCATGCACTGCCCACCACACCCTCCATCCTGGGTGCCCGCCAAGCATGGGGAACCATGGTTTGGCATGGACATCACAAGCCAGTCCTGACCAAAGTGCCATGGCTTTGACCCAGTCACCTATGCCTCACAAAGAAGTTTGGCCTGCCCATGAGCTGAAGCATAGCGGAGGCAAAGTCCAGGGCTGTGACGTCCCTTGCAGCTGCCAAGTTCGAAGGTAACTTGTGCAGAGGCTTTATAGCACAGCAGAGGGACTGAGAGCTGGGAGAAGGCCTTGGGCAGTCCCTGCAGAGCTTGCAAAAGAGCCAGAAGCCGTCTGAAAGTGGAGCAGGGAGGGTAGTGCTGCCTCCTGGCTGTGCTGTGCTGATCCCTCTGTCTGGTAAGAGATGTTTACGATGCTTTTCTACAGACAAGCACAGAGCATAGGCGGGCAGCCCAGTGCCTCTGTCCTCTGGAGAGATCAGCTCTTGCCAACAGTGAGGGACAGAAAGAGCTTTGTTACAGTTACTGCCACCATGCTATGTGGTTTTAAAGGTTAAAACCATTTCATCTTCAGAGCTTGGCCCCTCCCTATCCCTCTGCTTTGCTTGGTTCTGGGGTGAAGCTTCCTAAACATGGGAGAGCAAAATTTCCCTGCACCTCCCAGGGCTGTCCAGCTGTGAGTGTGACAGGAGCCAGCGGTATGCTCCCGAGCCTCCCGATCTGTGCCTCTTAATGCTGGGGAGAACAATTTCCTAAGCAGTCTCACCACCCCAGCAGCAGCAACACCTCGGCAGCAGAGTGCTCCTTGCACGAGGGTCCTGGTAACACCGTGCTGATATAAGCAGCCCAGAGGCAGAGGGGATGCCAGCAGCACGGTGCTGGGGAACGCCACCAGGTACAGGCATAGCCAGGCCTGGGCTGATCCCGATAATCCCCGAGACGAATGCTGAGGAACGGCACTGTTTACACGGCGTGCACACCGCGGGGAGCAGCTGTGCCTCTGCCTCTCACGTCCCTACACAGTCCCCGCACAGGGTCCCGGCGAGGGGCCTGGGAGGGCTCCTCACCCACGACCGAGGCTGTGGGGAGAGGCGCTGCCGGAAAGCCGAGCGGCTGGTCGGGAGCCCGGCGGCTTCCTCCGCCAGCCCCGTGGGAGGAGTGACGCTGGGCAGGCCTGCACACCACCCCCGCGCCCCGGCAGCCACACTGCCGTCCGGCAACGCAAGTCGGGGCCGTCCGGTAGAGACCCCCGCGCGGCTCCCTGCCTGCTGCCAGCCTTCCCCGGACCAGCCTTCCCCCCGCCACAGGTCGGGTAAGGGTGTCCCCGGGGCTGCGGGCAGGCAGCGGGCGCTGGGGGAGCGTGACGGGCACACACGAGGGGAAAGCAGAGGGCAAAGGGCAGGCGGAGGGAGCCGTCGGTGCCCAACGCGGGGCACGGCAGCCTGGCGTGGCTCCATGGCCTGGACTCGGCGTGGGCAGGCAGATTTCAGGGCTTCTTGGCACTCGGTAGCGCTTCTCCCCACAGCGTCCAGAGGCAACATCACAGTGGTGCAAAACCCCAGCGCTGGCCAGGTCCCTGTGGGGGCAGGGAGCACGGTTGCCTCACCTTTCTAAACAAACTTCTGGGAGGCTGATTCTCACCTTGGGACTTATTTGGTGCGCAGGGCCAAAATCCTGTACAACTGCAGTCCTCGCACCTCAGCCCAGCACTGTGCCCAGGCAGAGCCCCGGTGGTGAAGGGCAGCATGGTGAAGAAGGTGGCCATCATTGGAGGGGGCAGTAGCGGGCTGTGTGCCATCAAAGCCTGCCTTCAGGAGGGTCTGGAGCCTGTCTGCTTTGAGAGGACTGCCGACATTGGAGGGCTGTGGAGGTTTGAGGTAAGCCCTGCAAGCCACACATCCTGCTGGGGGTCAGCACCATGGCAGCCGGGGATGAGGGGCAGCTGATGGGATGGCACACAGTCAGGCACAGCAGGGTGCTGGGGAGCAGGCTGAGGGCAGAGGCTCCCATCCCAAGGAACACCACATCAGTCCCAGCCATGCCTCCCAGCCGCTGTCCCTGGCCAGTGCTGAGCTGTGCCCCACTCCTGCAGGAGCAGCCCGAGGAGGGCCGTGCCAGCATCTACCGCTCTGTCATCATCAACACCTCCAAGGAGATGATGTCCTTCAGCGACTTCCCCATCCCCGAGCACTTCCCTAACTACATGCACAACTCCCAGATCATGGAGTACTTCCGCATCTATGCCAAACACTTCGACCTGCTGCGCCACATTCGCTTCAGGGTGAGAGATGGGGCTGGGGGGAGCGGCGGCAGTGGGGCCGGGGGGTGCAGGGTGCCTGATGCTCTCCCTGTGCCCAGACCAGCGTGTGCCGCGTGTCCAAGCGCCCTGACTTCGCCAGCACAGGCCAGTGGGAGGTGGTGACTGAGAGCAAGGGGAAGCAGGAGGTGGCTGTCTTCGACGCCGTGCTGGTGTGCACCGGGCACCACACTGATGCACACCTCCCGCTCAACTCCTTCCCAGGTACTGCCCTGCTCCCTCACATGA